>NC_136999.1:6575353-6587853 GCF_032717465.1 Coenobita brevimanus | reverse complement strand
GGTCTTTTCTCTTCCGTTCCGCCAGTCCTCATTTCCCTTGGCGAGAATTAGGGAAAACGTCATTTGGGAGCGAACAAAAATCAGGTATGCTAATGAAGGACGAGAGAGAGAGAGAGAGAGAGAGAGAGAGAGAGAGAGAGAGAGGGAGAGAATTTAGTTGGTTTCTTTTCTTTTTCTTTTTCTTTTTTTTTGGGGGGGTAGGGGAAGTAAGGGAGAAAGACTACACGTACTGCACAGTCGGCATCAAAAGTCCTGTCACTTCTGTTTTTCTCTCCATGGTCTTCGAAAATTAGTGCAGTGGACCCTACAGCAAGGGACACTGATCGTAGCTAAAATAAAGGCATTAGTGTCAGTTGCTACGGATTCACCACACTGTTTTGAAAGCCCATGGAGTGGAAATCAGGAAGGGCGACAGACAGGACATTTGTAGCCGACTGTACATACCCCGAAACTTTTCAGGATGCTGTATTTATTTTCCTGAGGGCAAAAAATTGGGATGAGTCAAGTACCTATATCGCTTCTGTTTAGTGGTAATTTTTTTTTTTATTATATTCTTCCTATTGCCAGATGATTTTGTTTGCTCCAGGAAAGAGCATTGTGACTGGAGAGATAAAAAAAAAAAAAAAACTCCATGACCCCATTCATCTCTATAGTCTGTTTATTCTTACCTGACAAACATTCCTAACCTCTTGTCAGATTAGTGGTTAATTGTAGTTGTAATGGAGAGTAAGTTTGACCAGTAACCAAGGAGACTCTTCAGCTTCGTTGGTCAGATGTACTTCGATTGGAGGGTAAATCTGACTAATAACCAAGGAGATTCATCCCTGCCTTAAAATTTAGGCTCATAAAATTCCATGCAACCACGGCTTAGTATATGACCTGCGGAAGTGGCCTAGTTCTGTCGGATGAAGAGTCGATTATGGAGTGAGTTTTTTTTTTTTTTTTCATCAACTGCCAAACGATTTTCTTCAGCCTATGGGGACCTCTCAAAGTGAAGGAGATTAATGGAATATTGACACCATTAACCCATTCACTGCGATGAAAATTTCTCTCTCTCTCTCTCTCTCTCTCTCTCTCTCTCTCTCTCTCTCTCTCTCTCTCACCATCTGATTTTATTTAGCACGTAGGAGGACTTGTCAAAAGGCCAATAAGGAAGTATATAGAGTTGGCGTCAATTTTTTTTTTTTTTTTTTACTGTCCCCACAAATGATAAATAAATAAGTAAATAAATACTCTTAAAACAGTAGTGTACAAATCAAGTAATTATATGAGCTGTACACCGCGTAGAAAATGGTGAAGATTGTACAAATGTGCATCGTTGTTCCATTTCACGTTTCGGTATATGTCAGACGCTAATGAGATTTTGTGCTACAGTACCCACCAGTAATCAAATGCCGTGGACTCTCCCTGCGTTAATTCGGAGCCTCCAGAGTGTAAATGCTTTATTGACTTGGATAAAGGAGGGAGAGAAAAAGATAATTAGGAGATGAATAAGAAGAAGAAAGGATGATTATAAAGAAAATAAAAAGGTGGTTAAAAAGTTAATGTGTATTAGTTATATACTGTACACACAAAGTCCCAGAAGGAATCTAATATGGCGACTTTATCACCATCATAACATCATCATCATTAACATCATCATCATCATCATCATCATCATCATCATCATTTACATCGTCGTCGTCGTCGTCGTCGTCGTCGTCCTCCTCCTCCTCCTCCTCCTCCTCCTCCTCCTCCTCCTCCTCCTCCTCCTCCTCCTCCCAATCATCATCATCATCGCCGCTGCAGAGGCCAAAAAGCAGACGCGATACATAGTCAACAAAATACACACTGAAATGATACACTCCTAGGACTAAATTAATGTCTGCTTTTTTTTTTCTTTTTTTTTTTAGGCCATAAAGCGATCTGTTTGACGATTTCAGCCATTTAACCTCCCACAAATAAATTAATTGGCAATAAATACAGCTAATGGTGGCACCCCAAATAAACCTTTTCCATGATTCTTGCCATGTCTCTCTCTCTCTCTCTCTCTCTCTCTCTCTATAACGTATTATTTTGTGCTGGGAAGAAGCGAGAAAAAGTTATGCTTATTAATAGTTATTTCTGTTGGATTTACATATAAGTAGGTTTAATAGACAACTGGACCTATTAACTCCATGGAATAAAAACGTATTATAGTGATGAGGAAGCCACGATTTTCACATTTAACAATCTCAGGCTTATTTGACTCAGTTAAACTGAATATAACAATTTAATCGGGAAAAGAATACTAGAGTTGTCCCCGACCATGCGGGTGTTAGTGACAGTATTAGCACTCTGTTCCCTATGACTCTCTAAGGTGAACAAAGTTACCTGGGAATATAGCATTAGATTGGAGTTGCCCCGACCGTGAGAGGGGTAAATGCCACAGGATTTCACCATTTCCCCCAGTGTGGGTGGTAGTGCAATCTCTCTTAGTACCCCCTTCACCCAAACCTTGCCTAAGTTGTAATTTTCGTGCCTTAACTCTCTCTCTCTCTCTCTCTCTCTCTCATTAACCTTCAAAATCTTCCCAATTTTTTCTCCTTGAGATAAGAAAATGTATTGATTTTTTTTTTTTTTTAGGTACGAGTATTGGTAACTCTGTTAAGATGAATGAAGAAATTAACCCTCTCATAGTAGGAACAAGTCTAGTATTTTATTCCAGCTAAAGACAGAGGACTTTATTTAGCTGAGTGAGTCCTAGGAACCTGAGGATAGTAATACCGTCCTTGGGTGGTATTAGGAAGCTTAGATGGTATTGTGGGCTGGTTAGGAAACTTAGATGGTATTCTGGGCCGGTTAGGAAGCTTAGGTGGTATTGTGGGCCAGTTAGGATGCTTACTGACACTTCTTTACCGTATTGTTACTGATTCAGCTTCGTTACTGTATTCTTGTGTGTTAATTATGTCATGTATCGTTTCACTTCGTTTATAAAGGCTCCAGTATGTTTGCATGCGTCGGCCTTGGTCATCTAATGGCGGCTCTACATGCTGCTTAATCTCTGGCAGCTTGCCTATTCAGTCCCTTATCTCTGAGGTCACACTCAATGACCTCGTCCCAGGTCTTTTTCGGTCTTCCTTTCGCATCCCCACCCCTAACGTGAACACTTCTCGCTTTCTGCACCCAATTATCATCTCCCATCCTCTCCACATGCCCAGACCATTTTAGTCTATGTCTCCTCATCACAACACCAATGCACTCCAGTCTCATCCCACCTCTCATATTTTCCATCGTAAACCTGTCCCCCCCAGGCCTCGCACTCAAGGACGCATTGCACATCCACCTAATCTTTGTCATTACTGTACGTTTGAGCTTGCGAATATCTTCTTCCTTTACGGCCCAGGTCTCACTACCATACAGCAGTACACTCCTAACACATGCCGCGTACAAAGATCTCAGAGCACGGAGGGAGAGCCCTCTCAGTGTCAGGAGAGGCAACAGCTCCGTGAACTTCTTCCAGTCACTTCTTACTCTAGCCACAGAACTAGCAGCAGCCCCAACCCTTTGTCGGTATTAAAAAGGCATGTGGAAAAAAAAAAAAAAAAAAAAAAAGAAGAAGAAGAAGAAGAAGAAATAAATCGTTAAGGAAGAGGTGCTAGGGGGTCTCCTCGGTCGACGAGAATATGGGTGGTGGAATCGAGCCACTTCTGGAAAATAAATCGCTAAGAAAGAGGTGTTAGGGATTATCCTTAGCTGACGAGAATATAGGTACTAGAATCTAACCACACTTTTGCCTATTCTTAGCACCACAGTCCCTCTCCTCCTTCCCCCTTCTCTCAGCCCTGCGTAAGTCTTCGTAATTCTGGTGCGCTAACTGCCCCTCTCTCTCATAAATTCTGCTTACTTCCTCTCTTTTCGCCTCTCCTGCGTCGCTGAGTTATGCCCGGTGGAATTTAAGGCTGAAGCTTTTCCATGTTCCTGTTTTTTTTATCCATTTTTTTTTACATTTTGCTGTACGTAATGTTTTCAGAGGTAAAAAGTGAAAGGAGAGAGAGAGAGAGAGAGAGAGAGAGAGAGAGAGAGAGACAGACAGACAGACAGACAGACAGACAGACAAAGAGAGGGGCGGGGGGAAAGGTTGTGTGTTGCTGATTTTTGTCGTTGTCGTCGTGCTGGTGTTTACGTTTAGTGTCTGCGTTCGAGACGGTGGTGAAAAAAGAATTATTTATGTCCGCCTGTTTCTTTCACCCACTTTTTCCTTTCTCCCTGTATGTTTTTCAGTCCTCTATTCCTTTGCTAATTCTTCCGTCCTTGTGTTTCTCCTGCCTATGTTTCTTTTTCTCTTTCCTCAAACCCTCCCTTCCTTCCATCCTTCCTTCCATCTTTCTTTCTTTAATTTTCTTTCTTTCTTTTTCTTCCCTCCCTCCCTCCTATGTGTTTCTCTTTCCTCTACTTTTCTCTGTCCTTTCTCCTAGTTTCCTTCTTTGTTTTCTCATTTTTTTTTTTTCTTGGGATGTTGGAAAAGTGTGGTGATTTATGTGAGCAGTGTTTTTTCTCTTGCTTTGGCTTTCCTTTCGTCTGTCCTTCTGCTTGTTTCACCTTCCCAGTTGTATTCTTCCCCAGCTTGTCTCTATCCTTTTGTCTCATGTTTATTGTATGGAGCATTTTCTTTTATTTTACCCCACCCTTATTCCTCTTTCATGTTTCTTTTTCCTTTCGATTTTCTCTTTCGTTGTGTCCCAGTTTTCTCGCTTCGTTTTGTTTATTATGGTAAAAAAGATGTATATTTATGAGCACCAATTACTTCTACCCGTCTTCCTTCTACACAATTTTCCTTCCATCTTTCTTACGTGTTTTATCTCCTTCCTTTGAGTTTCCCTCTCTTCTGTCCCTTCTGTTTGGAATATTGGTAAAAAGTGTACAGCTATTTTGAGGCCTTTTCCTCTCACCCTGTCTTTCATCTCATCCTTGTGTCTCCTTTCTTCGCCTTACCCTTATTTTTTCTTCTCCTGGTTTCTCTTTCTTTTCTCTCTTTTTTCCATTTAAAGTTGGTACTAGTTTTTTGCAACCTTGTCTTATTTCTCCTCCTTATGCTTGTTTCTCCGTTTCATGTTTTTTTTTTCTTTATTCCAGATTACATTCTGCTTTTTCTCTCTTCCTCTAATATTGGTACCAGTTTTGTGTCGCCTTTTCTTTAATCTTGCCTTACCGTCCTCCCTTCCTTTCTTTTTGCATTATTCTCCATCTTTTATCCAGTTATTTTCTCTCGTCATTTTTCTTTTAGGATTTGGGTAAGAGATGGATGTTCATTCGTGCGCAGCTACATTTTTCATATTCTGAATTTAGTTTTTGTATTTCTTTTCCTTTCCTTCCTTCCCTTTTTACATGCCTTTTCTCCTTTTTTTTCTTTTCTTCAGATATCTTGGACTTTACTTGTGATATGTTGGTATTGTTTACTGCATCTTTTTCTTTCTTATTCCTTTTCTTCCTTCAGCTTGTTTCTCCTTCCATCCAGTCTGTCATACCTATTGTTATCTCTCGTTTTATTTATGAGATGGTGATAAAAGTTGTTGTTTATTAGTGCATCCTCTGTTCGTTTTACCTGCCCTTTCGTCTCTGCATATGGTGTTCTCTCCTTTTTTTTACCTCTGTTTTTTCCTCATTCCTTCCATGTTTTCTTCTTTCATTTTTCCACTTAATACACTATGAATGTGTCTTCCATTCCTTCTTCGCTCCATTCTTCCATTTTCCTTTATATTTATTCATCTCATCCTTCTTCATCTTCAGTCCTTTCTCATTACAGCTGTTTGTGTGTGTGTGTGTGTGTGTGTGTGTGTGTGTGTGTGTGTGTGTGTGTGTGTGGTGTCGAGTGATGTGATGAATTAGTGTGGGTTGTACTGCATAGTGGTAGGGTGTGGTGTGATATAGAGGACAGTGGAGTGGTGTGATGTGTGGTGAAATAATATGCTGTATAACATGGTTTTGTGTGGTGCAGCGTGGTGTAACAGAATGAAAGGTAGGTAGATTTTCCTTATTAAAATATTCCTAAACTGTACCCCAACGTATATAAAGTTTTTGTTTTTAAGATAATTGTCACTCTCATCTGAAATGTGTGGACCAACTTGCCTAGCCCCGGACTTCTACGCTTCTCATGGGGCAACACAGGATTAGATGTATGTATATGTATGTACTGTATATATGTATGTATGTATATATGTATGTATGTATGTATGTATGTGTAGACATTATGTTATGCTGGAAAATTTTCTTGCCGCTCAATTCAACGCAGCTTATGGATATGCATTTAGGGACCACTTGTTAAAAAAATTACTTTAAAAGAAGAGGTGGTATCATACATAACTAAATCAGAGTTACACGAGTACAGAAATATGCGTATGCTTTTCTTCTTGTTTCTTCATTTTATACTTATCGTTACAGTAAACGTGTCACTGGTGGGCCATATGATTTGCATATTTAGAAATGTACATTGCATTTTCCTTTCCAGACTGCAAGTTGTTGTGTACAGTTTCTTGAGCAAAAACTTAGATTGTGTGTGTGTGT
Organism: Coenobita brevimanus; assembly: GCF_032717465.1. Taxonomy (NCBI): domain Eukaryota; kingdom Metazoa; phylum Arthropoda; class Malacostraca; order Decapoda; family Coenobitidae; genus Coenobita; species Coenobita brevimanus. Next base: position 6,581,331 of record NC_136999.1, on the reverse strand, counting down.
GTGTGTGTGTGTGTGTGTGTGTGTGTGTGTGTGTGTGTGTGTGTGTGTGTGTGTGTGTGTGTGTGCGTGCGTGCGTGTGTGTGTGTGTGTGTGTGTGTGTATTAGTTCCTCTGCAAACGTACGAATGTGTATGCCAATGCCTCAAATATGCATGTAGGCTATGCATTATGTATGCACGTATAAAAGCACCAAGGTTAATATTTACCAAACTTTTACAGCAGCTGTCAAGGCGCTCACAGGCAAACAAGATCCCCAAAGCAGACTCATAAACAATTTACTCACCAGAAGCAGAATATATCCTCTAAGTCACCGGAAAATTTACCGCCTTGCTGCGACTCACAATAGATGTTTGTGTGAGCACCTGATTATACACCAGCGCGGACGGTGTAGAAATGTATGCTCTCATTTCCCTGTAAAGTATTCGTCTCAGTCTCCTCCCCCCTGTCAGTCCTCCTTCCTCTGTCCACGTCACTTCATCTGACCCCCTTTTTCTTCCTTCCCCCCTCTGCCCCCCCTTTCCTCCCTCCCTCTGCCTCCCTTCTTCCTCCCTCCCTGTGCCCTCTATTTTTCCTCCTCCCTTCTTCACTCTGTCTCTTTTTTTCTTCCTTCCTCATTCTGTCATCTCTGTCCCATGACCCCCCTTCTGTGTTCCCTCTGCTTCCTTTTCTGTCCGTTCTTGTCCCGCTTTGCTGCCCCCCCCCCCCTTTCTTTTGCTCCCACTGCTCCCTCGTTAACCTTTCACGCCCCCAGTCCCTTCCTCCTCCCGACCTCCTCCTGCCCCCTCACACTCCTTGTCCCTTCTTGCCCAGTCATTTACCCTTCTCCCCTTTCTCCCTCTCACTCCATCAGCCTCCACCCTTTCCCCTCCTTCCCGCTACCCCCTCATGCATCTCCACATTCGTCGCTTTGTCTCTCTTTCGCCCCTTTTTGTCTTCCCTCCTCTCCCTCCCTCTGCTTCCCTGCTCCTCTCCCTCCCTCTGCTTCCCTGCTCCTCTCCCTCCCTTTGCTTCCCTGCTCCTCTCCCTCCCTCTGCTTCCCTGCTCCTCTCCCTCCCTCTGCTCCCTTGCTCCTCTCCCTCCCTCTGCTTCCCTGCTCCTCTCCCTCCCTCTGCTTCCCTGCTCCTCTCCCTCCCTCTGCTTCCCTGCTCCTCTCCCTCCCTCTGCTTCCCTGCTCCTCTCCCTCCCTCTGCTTCCCTGCTCCTCTCCCTCCCTCTGCGTCCCTGCTCCTCTCCCTCCCTCTGCTTCCCTGCTCCTCTCCCTCCCTCTGCTTCCCTGCTCCTCTCCCTCCCTCTGCTTCCCTGCTCCTCTCCCTCCCTCTGCTCCCTTGCTCCTCTCCCTCCCTCTGCTTCCTTGCTCCTCTCCCTCCCTTATGCCACCCCTTCCCTGCCTCCCTCCCTGAAGGTATGTTTTATGTTCATGTTGCCAGCCAGAGCAAGGGAGAATGGCGGTAAAGCAGGCAACATTAATGCTTACCTTCAAACTCGCACTCTTCCATTCATTGGCCTCTCAGTAATTCAACATAATTTCACAGTAAAGAACTTCACATAAATAACCTCAGTATTTTATCGTTCCTTGTTCTGTCGGTAGTTTCGCATTAATCATGTTTTCTGTGACTTCATTTTCGTATTTTTTTCTTCCTTTTTCTCAACCTTTACATTAGTTAACCTTCATTTTATTAAGATTCTTCTTGACTGTGTTGTATTTAGATCTTGACGATTTCAGTTTCCATCTTCGTAATATCATGTTCACCAGAAATTCTTTCATCCTCTTTTCAGCAAGTTCATGATCAGAAGTGAACAATTATTCCTTTTACCCTCTTCTTTGCACAGATACGTTCCTCTGTAATTCCACAGTAACTTTTTTTTTTTTTTTTTCACACATTTTAAAGTCTGTACAATAAATCCATTTGTACCCTCCGCTACAGTATCACATTTAGTTTGTAAATTTTCACATTCACCCCACTTTCGACAACTTTATATTAAAATCGTCAGAGGTTCACTTCTCTACATCTCTATAACATCTGTATAACTGTACTGTATGTCAGCCACTTGTCTCTAATATCTCAATAGAATCTCTAAAATTACAGTATAATATCAGTCACCTAAGTATTTCACATTCAACACTTTCTTTACAGTTTTTATCCGTCTTTATGGTTTGATTAACAGTCTCGTCTCATATATCACGTTCACATTGTACAGCTCCGCATTAATCCACATTTCTGCAGCTACGGGATTATCCAGATCTGTAGAATTTAATGTTTAGCCACTTCTCAGCAGTATTGCGTGCAGCTTGTGTCATTGCATATTAATCTGCTGCTTCACATTTCATTATTGCGCTAGACTGTATGTGAAGCAGTGGCAGAAATTAATGGGTTAGAGAGCCACAGGGAATCATCATCATCATCATCATCATCATTTCAGATTGTACAGGGAAGAGAAGCGGACGGGGAAGGAGAGGAAGGGACTGGGGGGAGAAGGGATAGGATTTAGGAGGGGAGAGGGAGGGTCAAAATAGGGTAGCATCTAGAAAGTACCCTAAGTTCTCTAATTACACATTTTGAATTAAATTCTCTATTTTCATGTACATCCATTTCTTTCATCCATTTTTTCCCCCGTGTCTGATCACTCCGGCATTCAGATTTGTTATGATTCACAGGGCAGGCTCAAATATTCGGCCCTTAGACCACTTGTACGACGCAGGTATTGCACTCTGACTGCTCCATCTTGTTACAGGCAGTTTTCAGCTGAAGTTCTTATCGCTGCTCTTCTAGTAAGTTTGGATAACATCACTTACTGTTTTCTGAGTATACAGTTGTTAACATGCACTGTTCATAGTTCTCCCGTCCACTTTCTTTGCTCGTGTTTTGCCTTTGTTTTGTTTTATAAGGGACCCCGAATGGTTCATATCCATGGTTTGATAGGGTTTATTGCTCACATAATGCTACACATGGGCGAGCGAGATTGGTCATCCTTGCCTTAAATGTTGGAACTGAGCTGCCTTGACCAGGGCTCCTACGCTCCTGATGGGACAAAAAAAATAGAGGGTTGGGGGGGGGTCGGATGATAGATTGTTTTATTATGGGACAAAGTTTTATTTGAGTTTCTGACCTCAGTTCTTGAAGATTGAGTTGGATTAGATGCTTTTTCCTTTACTTCTTTACATTTCATTTTTCCGTTTGCCTTCTGTGCCGCTGACTGTTCTGTTGTAAAGTTGATTTGTTGTGATAGTTTTGTTTCGACTCCTACACACGGCTCTTGCAAATTGGATCAGATCAGATTCTTTTCCTTCCTTCATCTGAAACTCCTTTGCATTTAATCTTCCTCTTGTTCCGCCGACTCTGTTCTGTTCTAAATCGGGTTTATTGCGACACAGGTTCTTGTAAGCTCCTACGCGCAGCATCTCAGGCAAATTGGATTAAGTTCTCATGCATTTTTCCTCGTGTGCAAAACTCTCCTCCTACGTAACACATCTGCCCCCATGACATTCCAAGGTTTCTGGGGCGCACTGTTAGTTGAATATTATCGTCTGGCGTGAGATGGAATAGAAAAGTTGTCCCAGCCGTGAGAGGACTAAACGGTCATATTTCCATGGTTGTTACGTGTAAAATTCGCTTCCTACGTACTCCGTCTATCCTCCTCTTAGCTGCCCCTGATTTTGTTTTACTCATATTTTTCATTTGTGTATTCGTAACTCTTGCAGTGTGGTGACTTTTTATTCATTTTTAGTGACACAGCTACCAGACGATTTAATTGGTCGATTTATACACTTTAAAAGAGGTGGATTAGGGTTGTATCTGCTCCATCTGATTCGTAATGTCTCTCCTAAACCTAATAAAATCGTCTGGAAATAGTTATGATTAAGCGAAAAGAGCGCCATTGAAGTGGTTAATTGTTGCCGCTTGAGTGTTATTCAGCGTTGCGGGGGGGTTGGATCTCACATGGGTTCCTTTTGTACTCTGATTTTCAGTAGGAGCTGAGATATGAGCTGGGATCTGCAAAACCGTGAATTCAATACTGGCTGTTCCAGGGAAAAGTTTGTGGCTTTGAATTCGCAAGCATCATGGTCACTGCTCTTCCCTATATCCCCACCGAAGCGTATCAGTATATCATCCCCACTAACACATTGAGAGAGCTCCGTAACACCTTCTCCTAATCGATTTATTTGGATATTAAACCCTCTGTCCTCTTTTATGATATCTAAATCTTTCTGATATCACCATCCTCTTCATAAATAACGTGCAAAATTGTGTTAACCAGCCGTATCCAAAAATAAATCACTAAGCAAGAGGTGCTATGGACCTCCTTTAGCAACGAGAATACGGGCCCTTAACACCAGCTTTCAGTGTGTTATCATTAACGTATCACACTAGAGACCATCGGTATTAGTACCTAGCCTAAGTGTTACTGGGCGTGTGAGGGCTGCAAGGGATCAGACCATTAGTGTGTCAGAAGTGAACTGTACGACCTTGGGAACGGGCCTATTATCCTATGTCCAGATTCCGATGCCATAAGATTAGCAGAGGGAGCGTACCTTATCCACAGGGGAAAAGTAAGTCAAAATTAACTCGTACCTTTGCTGACTTAGTACCGTAAAATATATATATATATATATATATATATATATATATATATATATATATATATATATATATATATATATATATATATATATATATCTGCCAGGTCGTAAGATTCACTGAGGGAGCGTATCTTATCCCCGGGGGAAAACTAAGGGTCAGAATTAACTCTTACCCTTGCTGACTTAGATACACTGTATATATATATAAAAAAGAACTATTTCTGCCAGGTTGTAAGATTCACTGTGGTAGCGTACCTTATCCTCAGGGGAAGACTAAGAGTCAGAATATACTCTGACCCTTGCTGACTTAGTACTGTACTCCTTTTTACGCCAACCTGACCTAGAATTGACATTCCACAGTGAATGCTGAGTTGTACCAATAGATTAACTCTAGAAAACGGTGCTGGTCGCGAAAAAGTGTAATGGAAAGGATGTAGAGCTAAACATTATCTTTTTTTTTAACGGAACTACGCGATATAAGCCGCGAGAAAAGGACGAAAATTTGTTCCAAGTTAAGGTGATAGAGCTGCAATCACGAAGGAATCTCTGTAGTTAGGGTAGTGTTTGTGGAAGCTCATGTTTGCTAATGGCTTTATCTCTTTGTGTCAGTCTTTAAATATCCTGGGTTTGAACTGTCAGAGTGAAAGTCTGTGCTAGTATATGAAAGGGCATATTACCTGTACCTACCGTAAATCTCCGCCACTCCTTGCTTAGAAAACTCATTAAGGACACCAAAGATCGGGAAGCGAACACTGTATCCACTCACCCACAGCGGTTCCACCAACTAATTAGGGTCGGGAATTGTCCCTGAGTACTCTCAAGCTCTCCATAATGAGCAGTGTTTTGCCTGCCATTGTAGAGTACATCGATGGGATTTAAATAGAGCCTCTCCTTGGAATATGCAACACTACATAGCTTACTCCTTGCATGTTACATATACCGTTACATAATACTCAAGCTCCTGTGACTCACTTAGCTGAATAACATCTTTTGCCATAGCTGGAATACAGTACTAGATTTGTCCCGACGAGGAGAGGGTGAGTGAGGTTGGTATTAACATTCCTAGGTTGACTTTCAGCTAATTAACATCACCTGACATTCAGAATATTGAAATGCTAGAATTATCGCCACCGTGCGAGGGTTAAGTACTTAGTCCTTCAAAATATCCATATAGCATTGTTTCGCCAACTTCACAAAATCGTCCTGAAGGTCTTGTTTCGTGTGCTTTTCCCCGTGAAATGTGAGCATATTAAAACCACATTATCTACCATTTCCTCAAGTACCCACAAGCCATCCATATATTCTTCATCTTTTGTTTCGCCGCCTATTGTGTGGTCGGACAAAATCGCTTCAGCCTCATAAAACCCCGACCGGACCCAGGTGGAATTCAGGAGCAAAAGG
>NC_136999.1:6527853-6570353 GCF_032717465.1 Coenobita brevimanus | reverse complement strand
AGAACGACGTGGCAGGGGCAGAAGAGACCGAGAACGACGTGGCAGGGGCAGAAGAGACCGAGAACGACGTGGCAGGGGCAGAAGAGACCGAGAACGACGTGGCAGGGGCAGAAGAGACCGAGAACGACGTGGCAGGGGCAGAAGAGACCGAGAACGACGTGGTAGGGGCAGAAGAGACCGAGAACGACGTGGTAGGGGCAGAAGAGACCGAGAACGACGTGGTAGGGGCAGAAGAGACCGAGAACGACGTGGTAGGGGCAGAAGAGACCGAGAACGACGTGTTAAGGGTAGGAGAGACAGACCGAGAGATGGAGCTGAGTGGGGCAATAACTTTTTTTCTCTGCATGCCTGTTTTGGATTGGTGCATTTTGGATATATTTTTCAGGGTTACACCAGACGATTTCCTGAAGCTGAGAGAAAAGTCCTAGCAGTCAAAGGCCCTTATTCTCGTCGGTTAAAGAAACTCCCTAACACCTCTTCCATAGCGATTTATTTTTGGATGTGGTTGGTTAATATCATTTTGTACATTATTGACGCAGGGTAAGCTATGTCGGTAATGGACTGATTTATACAACTCAGACGAGGACAGTAAGGTATAATAAACAAAATAAATCGCATAGGAGAAGGTGGTAGGGAGCTTCTTCAGCCTCTGGTACTGATGCATCTTAGGATGTTAACTGGTCTAAAACTCCTGATGATTTTATTTAATCTAGAGATGTAGTTAGTTAAAAGTTAAGCTAAAGACGGTATACTTATAAGAAGACGGAGATGAAGGCCAAGGATGAGTTGATGGCGGTAGGTGGGAGGTAAGAAGCTGAATAAAATGTCCAGGTAATAGTAAGGATGTAAAAGGCTGCTCGGCATTGAAAGGGTTAATTAGCTTTATATTCACGAGAAAGAAAAACATAGATTCTAACGACATTCTCTCTCTCTCTCTCTCTCTCTCTCTCTCTCTCTCTCTCTCTCTCTCTCTCTCTCACTAACCTTCTATTTTTTCATCGCCTGAGAATGGTCACACGTCCCGTTTTTTGTGGTTCATCCAACAATAACTTGGAATAAGAGAGTGATTTTCAGGGGTAACTCTCATATTTTCGTTTCGTGGATCAAGTGTATAGGGAAGAGAGGTTTGTTTGGGTGGGATTTTGAGTGAATAAAGACTGGGAGAGGATGAAGTGTTAAGGAAAAGGGGAGATTTGTGTGGAGGTTAGGTGTTGTGTCAGAGAGAGAGAGAGAGAGAGAGAGAGAAAATGAACTAGTAAAGGAATAAGGGAAACAGAAAGAGCTAGAGGAAAAGCATTGAAGTAAAGGAAAACAGATAGATAGATAGATAGATAGGTAAATAAATAGATACAGACAGATTGACAGATAGATTGACAAACAGAAAGATCACCTACCGCACCAACAATACCATTCGTCAAATCAGATTATTCCTAAAATATCTTCAAGCAATTCCTCAAGCTCAACATTGCTCCAGATTTTTGTAAATGTTAATGTGCAGTCTCTGAAGCACATCACGAAAACTTGACGCTAGAATTCCTAACTCGTTTATATCCATGGTGTTTTTTTCATTTTATTCAGTATACAACCGGACGATTTTAATAAACATAGTAAGGCTCTGTCTAGTAGTGAAGGGGTTAATGAAGACTACAGCTAATCCGTTAATATTAAAAGTCTCCCCTAAGCGTAATAATTTTGTCTAGTGGTCGTAGGAATAGTAGAAAATAAACATCATTGGACTGAGTTAAAATCACAACGCGATTCAGCTTCTCCTATAACAGACAGGTAACAGATGCACTGCAGTTCCCCAGTCATTGCAACAGAATGCATTGCTATTCTAGATGTCCAGGAATATTGGTTCGTTGCAATATATAGGATGGCCGATATATACTGCACTTCGTTGCAAATTCTCGTGTGTCGCGGAAACAGCAGAGTGTTACCAGTGTCTTCATAAATATTTAAGAAAGTATACTAATCATTAACATTTGTAATAAGTTTTTCAACTCAATCATTAGCTGCATTGCCATAAGATAGTGTACTTATAACCCTCTCCCACTTCAGCAGACTGAGCCTTTTCTGCAACACACGAGAGTTGACAAGAGGGTGCAATATATGGACCACCCTGTACAGTACATTAAATCACCCCCTTCCTCTTGTAGTTATCCCCCTCCAATTAAAAATGACTAGCACACCCTTGATCCAAAATTAACACAAACCTAGCCCCTCATATTTGTAAGAACGCTGGTTTGTTTTATCTAAAATTAACAAAACACAAACCTAACTCCGATTTGTAAGAACGCCGGTTGGTTGGCGACCGATAACCGAATTCCACTTTCTCTTTAGATGGCTTTCCAATATTGAGTCTAAATTAAATACCTTAGTCAGAGCAACAGTGCAGTAATACTAGTTCATTTACAGGAAGATAAAGGTTCTCAGCAGCTTAAGAATTTTTGTTCTAGTGTGTTATTTACAGACGATAAAATTAATCCACATTTTAATTTTTGTTCCAGTGTGCTAGTTTTGATGGAACAATATTAAACCAAAAACAGTTCATCTCAATAAACTAGGTGAAAATGTTCATCTTTTGAACCGTTTCCCGTAGCACAGTGGCAAAAAAATGGCAATGCCACGGCTGAACATGCTCTCCTTAGCACTTCTTCGTGACTAACATCACATTCTAATGTTAATCTTTTGTTGTATCACAGCATTCAAGATAGAAAGACGTCAGTTTTTCGCCTAGTTAAAGTGAATAGACTGTAGTTTGTTTACAGCCTGAGATAGAGCTCCCTCCCCCCTTCCTTTTTTTTATAAGTTGTTTTTCTAATATGCTAATTTATCTTCGCTGGTGAAGGAGAGACTAGACATTAGATATTCAGGAAGCGTAAAGGACAGAAGACGGCGTATGAAAGGAGACCCGGGGATTGAGGGTTTGTGTGTGTGTGTGTGTGTGTGTGTGTGTGTGTGTGTGTGAGAGAGAGGGAGAGAGAGAGAGAGAATGTGGAGGGAGGGAAGGGTTGGGGTTGGGTGTGGAACGGAGAGAGTTGACTTGCTATGGAGGTTTCTGGGTGCTATGAATTAAATTGTGGGTGAAAGGCCTAAGAAAATATGGGGTAGGGGTGGGGAAGAGGAGGTTGGAGGGAGATGTGTGGAGGGGAAGAAGTGGAGGAAGATATGTGTAAGGGTGGAGTGAGAGGGGGAGGTGTGGAGAGAGGTAGGGGTGTGGATAGACTTTGACACAGATATACGTTCATTATATTTACTGTATATATGTATGTAATAATGTGCTGTATTACATAACTGACATCTTAATTCACTGATGTTTTCCTAACGTAAATCTCAACACGACAATTCATACATTCAGGGAGAGAGATTCATTTCCCCTCCTTAAAACTGTGGCTATGTAATTAAGAAGGGTATTAGAGCACAAGGGGAGCAACCAAGCAATTACCTGATACTTAGAAGGAATATCCAATACCACTTTGTTATTGGGTAGCTTCCGGCGTTGTCACTACGCGGAAACAGTCCCTTCTAACCGATGGCTCGTTTTTCTTCCATTTCCTAACGATTAACCAGCTTAAATGAGATATTTTTTGTTTTATTTTTTGCGTCTTGGGATGATTGTACACAGCTTAATGGGGATGTGCTGAAGTAACTGGGAAAAAAAAAATCTATCTATCTATCCGTTAGTCAGTGTCTGTTTATCTACCAGTCTGTATCCACCTACCTATTTATTTATTTGTCTATCGCCTGATGCACTAGCCCTAGAAAAGGTGACCATAGTCGAATCGCCTTCTTGTCACCTCTTCCTTGGTCATCAGGCTGCCGTATCCTCAGTTCACACCCCTTCCCTCAAGAACCCTTCCACCTCATCCCGTCATCTCATCCTCAGTCTTCCCCTCCCCCCCTCCACCTCACTCATATACATTCTTCTAGTCAATCTCTCATTCTGCATTCTCTCATGATCTTACCATTTCAGTTCTTATTGCTCTCTTAACATATCTAAAGCAACATCACAACCCTTCCTCACTTCCTCAGTTGTTTCTCTCTCACCACATACTTTCACTTGCTCCTCTCAGATAACTCATATGCATTCTTCTCACTCTCGACTTATACCGCATCCTACACATCCACAACAACACCGCGACGCTCCTTCACTTCCTCATTTGTCTTTGTGTCTTTCCACGAACGTCACATATTCCTCACATATGACTCACACTGTTCTTACTCTTGATTTGTACCACATCTAACACAGCCACATCACCACCACCACAATGCTCCTTCACCCCTTTGTTTTTCTGCCAGCCTTTCCACGTACCTCCACATGCTGACCATATAAGACCACAGAATTACCTTTCTTTAACTCAGCTTCTATCCACATATTGTCACACTCCGTGCACCGCGACCTTTTCTCCTGGGTCTTAAATTTTCTCGCCCATACGAGTTGTGCCTCAGATATTACACAGACTTTTTCCAACCTGTTCATTAACCCGCAAGACAAACAAGTGCTGTGCTCCAAGTGGCATAGACGTCGTTGCACCTGTTCTTTAGAGATTTGTTCGTTAAACCATTACTTTCGATCAGACTCGAGTTTTGTGGATACTGCATTTTTTTACATGATTATGCACCATAATTTCTTGTGGAAATGCCTCGTTTCCCAAATCGATAGATGCACATCCAAACGACCAGAAAGCGAGAAAATCAATGGGTTCCAAACTAGAAAGGTACTCCCCTCCCTCGACTCCCCAACCCTCCATCCAAGATATTAATCATCCAGACCGCCACAAAACCTAAACTTGAAAATTCGCTTTCTTTAAGTAGAGGGTGCTGGTTCTTTGGGTAGGTCAGGCAAGCGAGGAATAAATATCTCTGGTCCCACTTAACGCCGGTGTGTATTGTAGGCTATATATCTCAGCGTCAGCATTTCCATTATTACTAGTTTCTGAAGTAAATGGATTAGGACATAACTGTTGCAATTGATGAGAGGAAACCAGAGAAAAAACGTAAAACTCCGTACTCTGTGGTTTGCCCCAAACTAAAATAAATAAAAATTGCGCCTGCACATACATCCTATTAATCTGTTGCACGTTATCGATTTAAACTGCATTGAAATTAAAACGATATAAATATAACACAAGAAAATGTTGATTAGTATGCAGAATAAATCGCTAAGAAAAAGATGCCACGAAGCCTCAAATGCCATCCAAAATAAGGCCAGAGGTATATCTGGAAGCCTAAACTCAGTCACCTTCTTTGACATATTGTACTTCTTTATTTTGCCACCATCTCTCCATCTAGTATACTGGGTTGTTACAAGAGATTAGAGTACGATGCTAGTCACGAAGAAGTGTATAGAAAGAGTAGAGCCATAGTATTGTATTATTCTGCAGTCGAGCTCCGTGAAATAAGCTGAAACTGGACCCAAAAAAATCTGTAGAGCCAGAGTAGTCTTTCAGCTGGGTTACGTGAAATTAGCAGCAAATGGGCAAAAATGTAGTCCATTCTGAGGTAATAGGAGTCTAGCATTTTCCACGTCCGCATGTAAGATGGATGGATGTCAGTGATCGTGACTTGGATTACCGCTTATGTCAGCCAAGAGGCGCTGCCCTTTTCACTTTGGAGAAAAAACGAAACTTTAGGTAAGGAATGTTGGCACATGTTACCGAACCCAAGGAATAAAACAAATACCGTTCGTATTGGTGTCCAAGTTTACCTGTCAGGCCTGTTTTCGGTTCCCAACACCTTTACCTAAGCGATTTACTTTGCTTATGGCGCCTTACTGCCCTAGTCTGTGTTATATAAAGTCTTCAGACATCGCCATACTCTGCATAAATAACGTACAGAAGATTTTTACCTAGCCAGTAACCAAAAATAAACCGCAAAGGAAAAAGGTATTAGGGAGACTTCTTGTCCGACGAGAATACGAGTCATCTACGAGCATGAGCACGCGTCGAATCAGTAAATGAGATTAATAAGCAATTTCTCAAACACGGAAAAGATGGACGGTGCCTGACATTGCGCCATCTGTATATATAGCTACAGCAAAATCAAAACATACCATTCTTTTGTAAGTAGTTGGTATAATGTCAAAGCAATTTTTACACGATATATAATTTTTTTTCTGTTTTAAATGAGAGTTGTGCCACTACTACGAAAATAATCATTGTCGATTTTTTTTCAACTTTCTTGCAGTCCCGAACTCCCAAGTGGCCAGGTCATTGGTTCCAAAGAAGGACTGCCATGGAAGAGTTGGTGTACATGAGCAGTTCAGTTACGTTTGTGATGACCTAAATGAGCACTGAGTTACGTATTTGATCGTGATAATGATCTCTTAGTTACGTATGTGATGGTGTTAAGGAACAGTTACGCGTGTGGTGGTGTAAATGAGCACTTAGTAACGGTATGTGAAGTTGTAAATGAGTTACGTATATGATCGTGTAAATGAGCACTGAAGTTACGAATGTGACCGTGTACAGTAGATGAGCACTTAATTACGTTGCGATATGTAAATGAGCACTAAGTTACGTATGTGATCGTGTAGATGAGCACTTAGTTAGTGATCGTGAAAATGTGCACTTAGTTACGTTATGTGATCGTGTACATGAGCACTTAGTTACGTTATGTGATCGTGTACATGAGCACTTAGTTACGTTATGTGATCGTGTACATGAGCACTTAGTTACGTATGTGATCGTGTACATGAGCACTTAGTTACGTTATGTGATCGTGTACATGAGCACTTAGTTACGTTATGTGATCGTGTACATGAGCACTTAGTTACGTATGTGATCGTGTAAATGAGCACATAGTTACGTTACGTGATAGTGTAAATGGGCACATAGTTACGTTACGTGATAGTGTAAATGGGCACATAGTTACGTTACGTGATAGTGTAAATGGGCACATAGTTACTGTTACTATTTGTGCCTTTCTGATGTCAATAAATTTTGCATCAGTAACCGAGAAGTGGATAATAAATTCTGTAGCTCCCTTTTCCATAAGCGAAGCAATTTATTTTACAGATTTTAAAATTCCTTTGTATTTTGTCTTTTTAAACCGATAGCTTGCATCAGTAACACACAAAGACAGTATTTAGGTATAATAGACGAAACAAATCGCTTAGGAACAGGTATGACGAAAGCCCCGAAGGTAGCTTGAAATACGGGCTTGTGCATTCCCTTTTTAACTTATACTTCACCACAACCCTCGCGTCCATACCTGTCCATCCACCCTTACACTAACACCATCACATGTAAAATATTAATGCCGGGGGGGGAGGGGGAGTCAGGTTGGAGATGGTGGAGTTATAGCGAGGGAGTATGTGCAGGAGTGTAAGGCAGTGAGTGGTGGGGGAGTGTAGTGGTGGGGGAGTGTAAGGCAATGAGTGGTGGAGGAGTGTAGTGGTGGGGGAGTGTATGGCAATGAGTGGTGGGGAAGTGTAAGGCAATGAGTGGTGGGGGAGTGTAGTGGTGGGGGAGTGTATGGCAATGAGTGGTGGGGGAGTGTAGTGGTGGGGGAATGTAAGACAATGAGTGGTGGGGGAGTGTAGTGGTGGGGGAATGTAAGGCAATGAGTTGTGGGGGAGTGTAAGGCAATGAGTGGTGGGGGAGTGTAGTGGTGGGGGGAGTGTAAGGTAATGAGTAGTGGGGATTGTAAGGTAATGAGTGGTGGGGGAGTGAAAGGCAATGGGTGGTGGGGGAGTGAAAGGCAGTGAGTGGTGAGGGAGTGAAAGGCAGTGAGTGGTGGGGGAGTGTAAGGCAAAGGGTGGTGGGGGAGTGAAAGGCAGTGAGTGGTGGGGGAGTGTAAGGCAGTGAGTGGTGGGGGAGTATAAGGCAGTGAGTGGTGGGGAAGTGTAAGGCAGTGAGTGGTGGGGGAGTGTAAGGCAATGAGTGGTGTGGTGGGGGGGGGTGTAAGCCAGTGAGTGGTGGGGCGTGTCATGCTAATTCGGATTGGTACACCTCCGCACAGACTGACCTTTTCCCCAATATTCTTGGATTTTTTCGCTTTGATGAATTAGCGAGTAGAACTCGGACATTTTTCTAACACTTTTTTTTTTTTCTGCTGTTGCTTTCTTCGTCCGACAGCTTTCATTGACAACCCTGTATTTAAAACTGGCATTCCATCTGGCGTAGGAGAGTTCGTAACACCTCTTCCTAAACGATTTATTTTCCATGTTGCATCTTTTTCTTATGCTCCTTGTGTTACTGAGGCAGAGTGTCCATTGTAGAACTGCGGTATATATGTAACAAATTAAATCATTTGAGTGTAAGTGTCCATAGTAGAACTGCGGTATATAGGTAACAAATTAAATTATTAGAGTGTAATATGTATAATAAATCGCTAAGGAGAAGGTGCTCGGAAGTCTCAAATGCCACCTAGAATATCTAAGTTTGACAGGAAAATGTGTCGATGCGTGGTCACTCTTAGCCATCTTTGACACGCTGACATTTACCACGGCCACATGTGAAGCGAAAATTCGTCAGTGAGCGTGAATTGTAAAGTCACTCAGGCGAACCAAGAGACGCTGCCGTTTTCATTTTTGAAGGAAGACGTAAAAGTTAGAAGCGGAGTGCTGGCTGATGAGTTCGGAGCCCACTATTTCGGTTTGGCATTACTTGATAAAATTAGGTCACTCCTAAGAATAGTATGGTCGTGGTTGCTTGGATTTCGGTGAGTCTTTGTCCTGAGGTAGGAATGAGTCTTTTTGGTTACTATATTCTGTTCCGTACGTGGAGGAATTAGGTTACTCCCAAGGATGCTATCTTTGCGGTGGCTTTACTTACGGTTCCGCTACCCTTGCTCGAAACATGTGACTGACAAGATGAAATGAAACACCTGATTAGAGTCGCAGTATCCGAGTCTGAACATTGGATGTACCCCCGAGTCTCGCTTCCTCTTGTCGATCACATGTTTCGGGTAAGTGTGGTCGCACTCTTTTATTTCGTTGAGTCTTTATTGGCCAGCTCCATGCTACCCATATTGTTAGTCGCGTTTTCTTTCATTCTTTCTTGTATCCTTTCTTTCTTTCTTTCTTCTTGTAGTCTTTCTTTCTTGTATTCATTCCTTCTTGTTTAAATGTGGCAGGCACTTATTACACCTCAGAATTAACAGTTTCCGACCAAACCTGTGCACAGTGACCAGTCTATGACCTAGTTGTGTCTGCATGGATTTGGTTGCAATGCAACTGCCCGTTGTCTAGCAACGGCCAAAAACCCGCTTTTTTCGTACTTTTCACGTTTTTAGCTGTAGAAGCATTACTAGTGGGCGTAGAAAGCTCTGACTTCTTTAGTCGTAATCTTGAGGTCAATCCCTATCGGAAGTGTGCCATCCATTTTTCCCCTCTCTCCTCTAGTTTTCGAGTGGCAACCCTGTGAATATGGGCCTCAGCATCCCTAGCAACCAGTGATAGTTTTAAAAAAAGCCCCCCCCCCCCCAAGCTTCCCAACAGCTCGATGGAAATGAATGAAAGTTTGCATACTTATAAACATCGACTAATACTACAACTTTCTATTGTACACCTATGTGCTACATTTGTCAAGTCAGGAGTCAAAGGTCATGAAATGCGAAATCAGTGAAAATAGCTAAAATTACGACTATGCTTACGCGAAATGCTGAGGCTCCGAAGATTATTAAGGCAGGACCATGATTCTTGGTTGGAATGTTGCACTGGAGTACCTCCATACAAAAATAGAATTTAGTGTCGAAACTCACTTCCAGTTGCTGGCAGCGCCACCTTGAGTTGTACCTCTGGTGAGCCATTCCACGAATTTCAAATTCCCTAGGTCCACAGTGGGTGGATGGAATCGAATGAAAATTTGCATGCTTACAGATGTTAATGAGTACTGCAAGTATGCTCCGTACATGCATGACCTGTATCTGCCAGGTCAGTGGTCAGAGGTTATCAAGTGCTGAAAATGTGAAAAGCGCAATAATTACGACCTTGCCCGCGCGAAATGCTAAGGCTTCGGAGATTATTAAGCCAGGGCCATAGTTCCTGGGTGGAATGTTACACTGAGTACCTCCATATACAAATGACTTTTAAGGTCGAAATTCACTTCCAGTCGCTGTCACAGCATGGTCTGCGTAGAGCTGGCTATCGTCGCCCACCGGCGTGTTTTGAGGTAGGAATGAGTCTCCTTGGTTCCTGTATTCTGTGCCTTACCTTAGGGAATTAGGATACTCCCAAGAATACTATCGTCATGGTTGCTTACATTTCGTTGAGCCATTGTTCTGAGGTAGGACTGAGTCTCGTTGTTTACTGTAGTCTGTTTCTTACGTGGCGGAATTAGGTCACTCCCAAGAATACTAGCGTCTTGGTTGCCCATAGTTCATTGAGTCTTTGTTGCAAGATAGGAGTGAGTCGCCTTGGTTACTATAGTCTGTCTCTTACCTGATGGAACTGGGCTACTCTCACAACTTGAATAGTCAATCGAGGTTGCTGGAAATTCGATGAGTCCAAAGTATGAGTTCGGAATGAGTCTCGTAGGTAATTCTGATCGGTTTGTTTTTACCTGACGGATTCATGAAATTTGGTGAGGCCTGGTTTTGAGGTAGGACTGAGATTCCTTGGTTACTGTATTCTTTAGTAACTTGAATAGAAGGTTTTGGTTGCATGGAATTCAGCTACCCTTAGTTTTAACCCCTTTAGTGTGAGAGAGCCCAAGCCGATTAAAGTCGTACAGAGGTAAGAATAAGAAAAAAAAGACCCATTTTGTTTATTCCAGTCAACGCCTAACGTCGATGGATGGCGGGTTGCATTTTAGAAGCCCTGTTCGCAACCATCAGGCTGTCCTCTCTCCAAGTCACACACTCCCTTTCTTATATCTCTCCTACCCATCTCTCCCTCTTATCCTCGGTCTCCCCCTCTACCTCGCTCACATTATGCTCTCTTAGTCTCTCTTCATTGTCTGCCATAATCACCTTGTGTAGTTAATGCCAAATGATTTACGTGTAAGCCAAAATATAGTTCTTTTTTGGCGTTCGATCATGTATGACGGGATACAGATTGGATAAAAAACACCCGGATTCTCATTCACTCCTCTGCTTTTCTCCCTGTCACCTACGTTATACAGTATATGGCGGTGAGAAATAGCTTGTCTGGAATGTGCTCTGTTGAAACGTGGTGTTCTTGTGTATTCATCCCTTGAGCTCGATTTTTGGTCTGGTCAGAGTCTTGGATAGAGTTGGATTTCCCTTGTCCCTGTTCATCTAGCGGGGCACTTGGGGACCTGGGTGTTAATTCGATTGTTGCGTGAGACGTATTCTTTGTAAAAGTGACGTATGCTCGGGGAAACTTACGTCTTAGTGAAAGTTATTGGTCTGCCTTAATTACACCCTAGCAGTCTATAGGCATTGATGTATTCCTCCTCCTCCTCCTCATCATCATCATCATCATCATCATCATCATCATCATCATCTTCTTCTTTTTCTTCTTCTTCTTTTAACTAGGCAAGGAACATGCACATTTCACTGGTTCGTATTCTGGTATTTCCTTTCTCACTGTCATCCAGTTCATGGCGGGCAGTGAAAAATAGCTTACTCAGAGCTGGCCAGATTTAATGGGGCTCTCTGCTTCAATACTCATCCGCCCGTACCATTACCGAGTTATTATTATTATTATTATTATTATTATTATTATTATTATATTTATTATTTTTATTATTATTATTATTGTGTGTTTGATAGATAGATGGACTGATAGATACACAGATCGATGTAGGTGCTAGAGTGGATAATGTCAAGGCGTGTGACAGCTTTACTGTCACTGAGGTTGGCAATTTTCTGAGACACGGGGAGAGTGTTACCTGTTAATCTCTCTCTCTCTCTCTCTCTCTCTCTCTCTCTCTCTCTCTCTCTCTCTCTCTCTCTCTCAAATCTGTAGCTATCTATCTATGTCTATATCTGTATATCTGTCTGTCTCTGTATGTGTCTAGCTGTCTACCTATCCATCTATCTATCTACATTTCCTTACTTGTTTGTCTGTTTCTCTATCAGTATCTCTTCTCATCATTTCAGCTTATCACGTAATACTTATGCCAGAAAGCAGGCACATCCTTTATTCTGATCATGGAACAATACAGGGAAGACAATATTGCTTTCTTCTTGCCATGCTGTTACCATTAGTGTGTGAAGACTAGAGAGACGGTTTTAGGCACAGTCATTACAGCTGCCTTACTAGATTCCCATGACCCTGCTTACTTGAATGTACGAAGGTGTAGGCAGTCTCCTAATTTATGTCAGGAAGCTCTAGAACTTCTGTATGAAACACACGCAGGGATAGGACATGGTTAGATAGTATTTCTTTTTAAATATACGTGTGAGGTTAGGGAAAGGTTAGGTTGCGTTCAGTTAGTCATGTGGGGATAGGAAATTATTAGCTTTTACTCCATTTTAAAACATCTGTAAGGATAGGAAATTATTAGCTTTTATTAGGATGGGAAATGACTGGCTTTCATTCCATTTTAAAACACTTGTAAGGATAGGAAATTATTAGCTTTAATTCCATTATAATACACCTGTAAGGATGGAAAATTAGTAGCCTTTATGCCATTTTAAAACACCTGTAAGCATATGAAATGGCTAGCTTTCATTCCATTTTAAAACACCTGTAAGGATGGGAAATGGCTAGCTTTCATTCCATTTTAAAACACCTGTAAGAATGGGAAATGACTAGCTTTTATTCCATTTTAAAACGCCTGTAAGGATAAGAAGTGACTAGCTTTCATTCCATTTGAAAACACGTGTAAGGATGAGTAGTGGCTAGCTTGCATTGTCTGAAAACACCTGTCACAGTAGGGTATGGTTAGCATGCATTCCACTTTACACAGCATTGTTAGCATGCATTCTACTTTACTCAGCAACGGGGTGAAAAGATCAAACTACTAATTTCCACTATCATGTGTTTGTGTAATGATGCTTTAAAATTCTGGACTTACTTTCCCCTTGAAATAGGTGTAATAATGTGTCTGTGAAAGTATGAGACTGTGAATATGGCATGTACATGTGTCAAAACTAAGGAGAGTATAATGCCTGCTTTCTGTGCTATAATACATCGGAAGCTATGGAGGAGCTGTGTTATTGTGGGTCAGGGTTAGTAGGTCATGCCGTGTCAATACTAGGTAGAATATAGTGCCAATTCCCTACTTTGCCATTACCGTAAAAGTGGTGTTTGTCTCGTGATATACTGTGTCAAGGCTAGATGACCATAGTTTGTCTCCTTAATTTCAGCCTTCTTACTCGACCTTTAGAATAGAAATGTGCGAGTTGGGCATTTACCTTGGCGTGTCAGTAGTGAGGCTAAGATATTGATGCCTTTTCATTATGCTTTTATGCTAGGAGGTATGAATGATTTGTGGCGAGGGGTGTCAGTGTTATTAGGACTCAATTTCTGTATCCTGAATTCATTCTTATTAACCCGATCCTTATTACAGTAAACACATATGTGACCTTTGAACTTGCGTGTCAGTATTACAGAGAATATTCGTGGTCCTTACTATGCTGTTATCTACGAGGGGTGATTAGAAAGAAATGACAGTGAGTCCATAAACTTTTATTAGCATGAAGAACTATCAAACTATGACTCACATTTCTTCAAAGTACTCCCCTCCAACCTCTATGCAGCGTTCCATTCCCTTTCTCCACTTCATGAAGCAAGCGTGGTACTCTGAAGACGGTATACTTCGGAGTTCTGAATTGACGGTCCGTGCCAAGTCTTGGATGCGATGAAACTGCTTCCCAGCGATGGCAGATTTAATTTTTGGAAACAACCAAAAGTCTCAGGGAGCCAGGTCAGGGGAGTAGGGTGGGTGGGGGAGCAGAGTTATACCTTGTTGTTCCAGGTACTGCATAGTGAGGCGAGCTTTGTGGGGTGCAGCATTGTCGTGGTGCAGCAAAAGGCGAGACCGACGGCGGGTTGGTGCGGTGTTGGCCTTGTGTTCCAAGACTTGTGGAAGGACCTGGTCTGTGTAGTATTGGGCTGTGATAGTGGACTTTTCAGGCATCACATCCACGCATATTGGTCCTTGAGAATTGAAAAAGATGGTGAAAAGGCGCTTCTGGCTGCGAAATCCTTCCTTCAAAATCTGAGGTCGAGGGTCTTCATCGCCCAACAACACCATGTTTGACTGCTTGTCACGGGTTGTGAAGAATGAAATCCAACACTCATCTCCAGTAGCAACATCTGAGAACCGTTTTGGACCATTTGGTTCAAATTCAGCAAAGCCAGACACGACAAATCCTCACCCGTTCAGCCTTTTGCTCATCAGTCAACAAATGGGGTATCCATTGACAACACTTCTTCCTCAGGTGTAATTGTTCATGCACGATGTCATATGCACTCCCATAACTGATATCAAGCTCCAAGGCTAAGAACCTAAGAGTTACAGTTGGATCCTCGTCAATGATGGACCGTGCACGGACAGTTGTTGCTTCGGTCACGGATGTCCGGGGGCGTCCAGAGCGTTGTTCATCTTTCAATTCAGTTTTTCCTGCTGTGAAAGCACGAATCCAGCGGGAAACAGTTTCCAGGGAAGGAGTTGTGTCTGGATAAACTTGTAATAATTCCCCTCGAATCTCTGTTGCTTTCTTTCCCAGTTTCCACCTCGTAAAAATGTAGAACCTGCAGCCTTCTTTCGAGTAATCCATGTTTCTGGCCAGAGAGCAAAAACAAGAGTGAAGCATTCACTCACAACAATAAAACAAGAAAAGTCAGGCATACTGCGACAAGTTCAAACTCGTAAGGACAGGCAACTCTGCACTCTCCTTGCTCCCCTACCTCCCATCATTCAAGGTTTTCATGTTATGGCACGAACTGTCATTACTTTCTGATCACCCTTCGTTAAGTTATGAATGTCTTTAGTCTTGTTAACTTCAAAATTCACTCGATCCTCTGACTATTATGAATGTAGCCTACTCTGATGTCTGTACTAGGAAGAGAATACTGCATCTTTTTTACCATGCTATTACATTAGGAGATATTGAGGACCTATTTTGTCAAGAGCAGAGCAAATATATTACACCTTTCTTGTTGTTCCATTACATGAGTTATGCTTGAGTCTAGAACAGAGACCCATAATTTCAGTTTTCTTAGTTTCGTTCTTCACTCAAGCCTTAGACTGTATAAAAACTGAGTATGTCTTGCTATGATGTATCAGTATCAGGGATAATCTTTTTCATCCCCTATACTATGTTTTTACCCTTGCAGTTGTGCATAATCTGTGATGAATCTAGAAAACCACAATTTCTTCTTTTGAACCTCCGCTGATTCCTTAGATTATGGCCCGTATTCTTGTCGGTTAAGAAAGCTCCATAACACGTTTTCCTAAGTGATTTATTTTGTTTACTACACCTTTCTGTCCTCTTCTGTGTTGCATAAACCCATCCAACATGTCCTTACTCTGCATAAATACCGCATAAATAGATATTAACCAGCCATATCCAAAAATAAATCGATAAGGAAGAGGTGTTCCGGAGTTTCCATAACTTACGAGAAGACGGGTCAGTATACAAGACTTACTGTGGTGTGTCAATACAGGGAAGAAAAATCGCATCCTCCCCACCATTCGTTTACCTTGGAAGTGTGGTTTGTGGTGTAGTGTGTCAAGATCTGAAGACGCTGTTTTACTTTTCTTTCTAATATCAGTCTCCGTAACTCGATCTATAGATTAGAAGTTATTTTGTGTGGATTTTACGATGATGATTCAGTATTAAAGGTAATGTATTTCCACTTTACACTGCCATTAATGTGTGTGTCAGTGCCAGGGGGGTCAGTATTTCAGTCACCTTATTCTTAACAGTGTCAGGCTTCTTGCTGCGTACGTTCTTTACTCCATCCTTTCAGTCTCCTTACTCTTAACATTATTACTCCATCCTTTCAGGTTTACTTTAAATTAAACAATCTTGCACCCTTACTCGATCCTTTCAGTCTCTTTACTTTTAACATCATTTCTCGATCCTTTCAGTCTCTTTACTTTTCTCATTATTACTCCATCCCTTCAGTTTCCTTACTAAGAAATTACTCGATCCTTTCAGTCTCCCCACCAAGATTTTACTCGATCCTTTCATTCTTACTCTTAACATCATTCCTCGATCCATTCATTCTCCTTACTCTTAACATCATTACTCGATCCATTCATGTTCCTTACTCTTAACATCATTACGCGATCCATTCATTCTCCTTACTCTTAATATATACAGGGAAGTTCGTAAATAGCGCTTCACGAGAAACTCACCTGGCATTCTCTTTAGCGTTGCGGAGGCGGCTCAGTCTGCTAGTTTGGGCGTGGCTGTGGCATTTGGAGTAGGAAATGAATAAACAATGGAAGGTAGAGACAGGCAACGCGCGACCCATTCCCACAACACACGAGAAGTGACCCAGTGGAAGTGGAAGTGAAGTGCTATATAAGGACCACCCTGCATATCCATCTCTTCGCCATGCTATTACTCTAGGATCTGTATTTTCGCAAGTTGAGGAAGCTCTCAAACACCTTTTCCTAAACGACTTATTTGATTTACGAGTATGACACCTTTCTGTTCTCTTCCGCGTTATATAAATCATTCCAACATCGCCATACTGTCTATAAATAATGTACTAAGAGATATTAACCAGCCATATTCATAAACAAATCGCTAAGGAAGAGATGTTAGGGAGCTTCCTCAGTCAAGGAGAATTCGAACCTAAGGACTATTCGTGATTTATGATGTGATATGTCAAGAAGAGAGGACCGCAATTCCAGCCTCCTTAATATCACCCTCTTTACTCGATGCTGAGAACAGAGGATGAAAATACAATGTTGGGGCGTACTTTGCTGTGTCAATACTGAGAAGAATATATTGTGTCCTCCTATGATATTACCCAAGGAGCTATGTATGTTACCTGTGGTATAGGTGAAGAGGCTCCCTAACACCACCTCCTCAGCGATTTATTTTTTGGATATGGCTAGTTACCGTAGTATCCTTTTGTATGTTGTTTATGCAGAGACTGGCGATGTAAGATTTATATAACACAGAATAGGACAGTAACGTGTAATAAGCAAAACAAATTGCTTAAGAAAAAGTGTTAGGGGACTTCCTTAACTGACGAGAATAAGGACCATAGAGTCAAGGCCAATCCTGTTAAAGCTCTTGGGTTTCTCTTCATTGAACCCCATTAGTTCGGTTTATTTTTGCTTTCTGATAGTTTTACTCGGCTTAAGATAGACTTTTCGAACTGGAGGAGATAGATATAGCCTTTATTTACCCTCCAGCACTGGCGATATGTCCTAAAATTGAAAAAAATAATGTGATTGAAACAAGAATGAAAGGAAAAGGACGTCACTGAATTTGAAGAACGGGGAATTTATATCCAAAGTCACCTGTATCTGTTGCTGTAGATTGACTGCACTGTATTTCAAAGCCCATGGAGAGAAAAACAAGAAAAGCGAGATGACTTGTTGTTGTCGAGAGTGCAGTCAAGGAGAAATGTTCGTCCACGCCACTGAGTTTACCTCTTAATGTACGTCACTTTCCCCCCAGACACACAGTATAAGAGAAACATACCACCTCATACTTCAGATATGTTTGTCATTTTCCTCCCAGACACACAATATCCGAGAAACATACCACCTCATACTTGGGATATGTTTGTCATTTTCCTCCCAGACACATCATAGCAGGGAAACATACCACCTCATACTTAGGATATGTTCGTCACTTTCTTCCCAGACACACCATATTAGAGAAGCATACCAAGCATCTACTGTATCAGCTTAGGGATATTTAACCAGCAGAGGGAAGCGACAGGAAAAGCAGTTGAAATATTAGACGGACATTCCTCCCCCCCCCCCCGTACTAAACACGAGATTATATTTAGTGAACATAAAATTTTAATATATCCTGGGGCATCAGAAACATCATTCAGAATTGACGTGACAGTTCAATAGGCACGTCATGCAGTGGATCTAAACATTGTGGTAAACTATATTATGTACTTGTTCTGGACACATGACTGTGGTAGGCTGCAAAATACAAATTAGTTATTGTTCACCTGCCAATAACTTACTGATTGCAACAGACTGCTTTATGTTTTGTTGTTATTATTATTATCATTATTATTATTATTATTATTGTTATTATTGTTGTTTTTATGATGATGATAATGAGTGTTGTTGTTGTTGCATTAGTATTATTTTTTATTGTTATTATTACTAGCATTGTCGTTTTTTAATAACATATCTAGGGTAAGGATAATCGATGATCTTCACGCTATGGTGTTTTCCATGGTAAGTAAGTTTGATTGACAGTAGTAATAGAAGAATAAAAAAAAGTAATATCAATATACTGAAGGAATACCCGAACACTGCAATTGTTTGGCGATAACTAGAATACAGTTATAAAATGTCTTTGCTGGGAAGATAGTAAACCTTTGACTCCACAGTTTACTCCACCGTGCCCTTCCTTGGTCTACCTCTTCCTCCAGCCATATTATCACTGGCGTCTCAGAATGTGCGGTTGAATTCACAGGTCCGTGGGGGCGCGTTATGTAGTGACAACAGTTATGAGGTTTTCTGTCACAGTATATTTAGCTGAAAGGTCTGAAACAGTGTTTTAATAGTGATCTGACAGTACTAAGCCACATAATTCTCTCGAGCATCTTTGAAGTACTCAGGTGAATAATTCGTCTGGCGTTAGCTGAGATAGAATACTGTGCTTTTTTTTTTTTTTTTTTTTTTTTTTTTTTACCATGGCCAAAAATTGCCCCCTCTGTCTTGATTCCTGAGTTGCACTAAAAGATTAACACAGGAATATACTAGTCACGAATCAGTGCAATGGAAATGATGCAGAGCCATAGCCTTATCATATTTTGCCAATGAGTTGCGTAAAATGGCCTGCCAAAGGACGAAAATCTGGGCCAACTTAGAATAAAAGGAGTTTAGAGTTGTTCCGACCTTGAGAGAGTTGTGCATTTCCGCTGTAACTGCAGAGGCTCAAGGTTCAGATATTTGTACCAGGAACTTCTGAGCATAACTGTACAGTCTGTTTCTCTCTCCGTAGACTCTCAGCCTAATGAATCCACAGCAACTATCACTATCCACAGCAACTGACACCATCCACAGCAACTAACACCATCCACAGCAACTAACACCATCCACAGCAACTAACACTATCTACAGCAGCTAACACCATCCACAGCAACTAACACCATCCACAGCAACTAACACTATCCACAGCAGCTAACACCATCCACAGCAACTAACACCATCCACAGCAACTAACACAATCCACAGCAAGTAACACTATCCACAGCAACTAACACTATCCACAGCAACTAACACTGATGACTATTTGGCCACAGATCAGAGTTATAATTTGCTTAGTATTCACCAGACAAATTTTCGCAGAGTATATAGAGAAAAGCAAGAGAGGAGAGAGGACTTTTGCTGTCGATAATACAAATACCCAGGCTGCGACAAGGATATATTGAGAAAGAGTCGGTAAATCAGAGAGTGCACGTGCTCACATAAATTCCCTCCGTGGCATTCAGAGTATTAGAAGTGTTGCCGGTTTAGACTAGGGGCGGTATTGTAGTACGGTCAGGAAACTTACTAACACCTCTTCCTTACCGATTTATTTCTGACTCCGCTTTGTAACTATATGCTTGTGTGGTATTCGTGTAATTTTTGTCGACATTGAAAAGTTATAAGGAGCAGACCAGGGGATATTAATGAGTAGTTTGGAAAGTAAATCGGTAAGGAAGAGGTGTTAGGGAGCCTCCATACCTGACGAGAATACGAACCTTGGACTCGTCCCACCTTGAAGTGATATTGTTTTTCCATTTAGACCTGAAGGAAGGACAGAGAAAATGTAATGACGGCGGACAAGACGGAATGAAATGATTGAAAGACAGTATACTGTATAAGGGACTATCAACAGAATACCCATTTAATAATGCCACTCTAACTCCATGGGTTTGCAACACGAACTTTCTATTTTATTTGTTAAGATCACGATTTTATTCAGGACAGAGAAACTACTCGTGTCAAAGGGCAAAAACTGTGTAGAAAATTTATCAGTATAACCATTGTCATCATCATCGTCATCGTCATCATCACCATCACCATCATGATCATCATCATCATTCCAGGGTTTACCTAAGTGCGCGTCCACACGTGTACTCAAACATATGTTGACAACACAGTTGACAACATGTTTGGATACATGTATGCAGCAGTATTTGGACAGATGTATGCTTTTCGTCTCATTAACTCTCCTCCTCTTACTGATTCCCTTCAACCTCTGTCTCTTCGCCGCACTGTTGCATCTTTATCTCTTTTCTATCGCTACTTTAATGGTCACTGCTCCTCTGAACTGTCTGCTTGCATTCCTCCACCTCTACGACGGGCGCGTAGCACCCGTCTGGCAGCAAACTCTCATCCCTTTTCTGTCCAACTCTCTAATGCAAGAGTTAACCGTTACTCCCAGTCTTTCATTTATGCAACAGGTCAGCTCTGGAACTGTCTCCCTCTGTCTGTATTTCCTGCTGCCTATGATCTCCAGTCTTTCAAACGCAGTGTTTCCAGGCATCTCAAAATGATCGGATCTTAAATTTGGCTCTCTCTTGTATTTTGTTTTTCTCTTTGAGGGAACTGTTACTGCGGGCTCATGGCCTTTGGTTCCTTCTTCTTCGCATTAAAAAAAAAAAAAAAAAAAAAATGTCAGTGCAGCTTTAAACCTGCTGGCAGCAGAGGTGATGGGATAAGTGTGTCCATACGAGGCAGCTGAGACTTCATCATAATGTTGCCAACATGGTCTGGACGCTGCTGTTCCCAGCATGTTTGCAACTTGTTCCTTATTGTGTTGTTTACTTGTTGCCACACTTGTTCTAGCACACGTGTGGACGCGCATTAAGATATTACAATTCAGCATGTATACAAAACTCTCCTCAGGCTACCCGACAAAAAGATAAAATTTCATTCACTCTCCACTCAAGCCCATTTACTTCGTACACACCACACAACTCTGCTTCTCTGTCCCACTTTATACATGGCGTGTGTAGAATCCATTGCAGAAAATAGGTATATATAATGAACTATCAATAAAGTACCCAGTGAAAAGAAAGCAAGAAAGCATACCTTACCGTTCCTTTCACTCTCAATACAAGCTTTTATATTTTACACACCACAAAACTCTGCTTCTGTATTCCAAGTTGCACATAGCGTGTGTAGAATCTCAAAAAGGAATAGGGCAGGTGTATGAAACGGTATATTTTCAGGGAAAAGAAACTAAACTCTTTACCCCCGCTTTATTATACGCTGAATTTAATTTACCAGTAAAACGTCTTTGTCGGCGAGGTACACGAGTGAGGGCAATTAAATCCGTAAACATTGAAATGTCGCCTTACACCCCGAGGATGCCAGGAGTATATTGATGGCTATCTACCTACAAGTTTCATGCCTGTACGAGAAACTGTCTGGCCTGTGGCCCTCTTTTGAAGATTATCGATATGCTGCATTTGGCGCGTGTCACGTGCCATGTGCACCGCTTGGGTGTGATGAAACCTGTCAAAAACAGATCTTAAAGATTTGGGCTATCATATGGTGCAAACCACGCTGTGTTCAGCCGTGTGGTTGCCGAGATATAAGCTTCTCAAAAGCGTTACGGTCGGGTCGGGCCGCTCATAACTATATGGAAATGCCACTACTTGAGAGACTCGCGATGGCTTATCCCTCTCTCGTATGCACACAGCACAAACCCCGAATACATAGCACAAACCCCGAATACACAGCACAAACCCCGAACACGGCACAAACCCACGAGTGCACGACGCAAACCCCGAACACAGCACAAACCAAGAGCAAACAACATAAACCCAGAACACACATCACAGACCCCAAACACACATCACAGACCCCAAACACACATCACAGGCCCCAAACACGCAGCACAGACCCCAAACACACAACACAAATCCCGAACACACAGCACAAACCCTGAACACAAGTCCAGCTTCTTTATTGCACGTTGTACATGGTGTGAGTAGGATCCAGAAAAGTGAAATTGGCAAATATGAAGACTCTCTCTCTCTCTCTCTCTCTCTCTCTCTCTCTCTCTCTCTCTCTCTCTCTCTCTCCAAACGTTCGACTCTCACGCTTTACAAACCCCTCTCTGGATCCCACGTTGTATATGGAGTGGATAGAATCGAGTAAATGATATAGTTAAAAGGAAGTGTGAATACCAAATGAAAAGGTACCGCGGGCTGTTCCGTGCTTCTCTCCACTCTAGATTCAAGCCTTTTTTTTTCTTTTTTCTTTTTTTTACATACCACAAAATCATGGTTCTCTGAGTTTGAACGGCGAATAGAGTACAGAAATATAAATAGTCAGATATTATGAACTATAATCAAAGTACACAATGAAAAGGTACCACGCCATTTTGCACCCTATCAAGCCATCGATAATCATTTGCCCCATTCTCTTCAGCCCTTTTTTATAAATAGTGTGAGTTGAATACGGATAACTGTAAATGATGGTGGTCCTGTATAAAAAACTATAAACAGAATGCCCAATGAAAAGGGAGACTATATTATTCCTATTTCCTGCAATGCCTATTATTTATACACACCACAACTCTCTCTCTCTCTCTCTCTCTCTCTCTCTCTCTCTCTCTCTCTCGTGTTGTATATGGGGCATGTAATTCAGAAAAGGAAATAGGTATACGGAAGGAACAGTTTACAGGTTACCCAGTAAGGAGGAGTTTCTTTGGTTTAAGGCCCAAACCAAGGCCCGTACTGACGTCATTTAAAGAGGTTCCCTAGCACCTCATCCTAAGCAATTTATTTTGGGGTATGGCTGGTTATTTTAGTTTTGTATGTCACTGATGAACAGTATAGTGATATTAGAAATACTTATATAATACACAAAAGGATAGAAAGGTGTAATATGCAAAATAAATCACCCCAGGAAGAGGAACCCAGGTCTTCACACCCCACTCTTCCCCGTTTTACGTAAGGTGGGTAAAATTCACGAAGCAGTAAATGGTAGTAGTCATGTATAGGGCTTTACCAACAGAATACTGAATGAAAAGGGACGATAATTCATTCTTTTCTTTACCCAAGCCTTTTTTTCACACAATAAATATCCTTTCATTATCGCTCCTTGATTATAGGGTGGGTAGAATCGGGAAAATAGTAAGTGAAAAAGAGTTGATCATAGGGAACTAGCAGCGGAATATGTAATGAAGAGGGACTGTATTTCATTCCCTTCTTCAACCGTGCTTTATATTTTCACACACCAGAAAACTCCACTTGCCTCTCGCTTTCGTCTCTCTCTCTCTCTCTCTCTCTCTCTCTCTCTCTCTCTCTCTCTCTCTCTCTCTCTCTCTCTCTCTCGCATAACGTGTGTGTATTAAAAATGCTGTTACGGACCTATCAACAGAATGCGTAATGGAAATGTACAGTGCTCCTCTCTTTCTACCTAAACCTTCGACACTCATCATAACGCTGCATCTCAGGTATTTATTGGGCAAGGTGTGGTTCGATTTCAAAAGGTAAATAGGGTACTCAGAGAAAAGAGATCGTAATTCCTTCCACTTTATATTCCATTCAAGCCTTTTTATATTCAGAGCCACAAAACTCGGGTGCTATATCCCACGTTGTACACTGTGTGTGTGTGTGTGTGTGTGTGTGTGTGTGTGTGTGTAGAATTCAGTGTTGAATTATAAGGAACTATCGACAGAATCCACTATTATAAAAAAAATAATAAACGAGGAAATACCTACATACTAAGTACTTCCCCTTAATCCAGCGTATTTTACACACCACAAAACCCTGCTCGTTCATCCCCTGCTGTATACTCAAGGTGGATAGCATTTAGAAAAGGAAACGGGCAGCTATAAAGAATGGCCAGTGGAATACCACACATCCTTTCCCTTTGCAAGCCACTCATGTAGCGTCTCGTGGTATAAGCCTGAGTCCAGAGAAGTAAATAGGCAATTACGAGGAAATGCCAGTTTAATACCACGCTTCCTTCCACCCTCCAAGGCTTCTGTATTCGCA
This sequence comes from Coenobita brevimanus, assembly GCF_032717465.1. Classification (NCBI taxonomy): domain Eukaryota; kingdom Metazoa; phylum Arthropoda; class Malacostraca; order Decapoda; family Coenobitidae; genus Coenobita; species Coenobita brevimanus. The sequence goes on along the minus strand of NC_136999.1, from coordinate 6,546,331 downwards.
AAACACAAGCGCTAGTGTTCTGTTTGTTCTGTATCCTCGAAGCACAAGCGCCGGTGATCTGTTTGTACTGTATTCTAAGCACAAGCGATGGTGCTCTGTTCGTTCTGTATTCTAAGCTCAAACGCTGGTGTTCTGTTCGTTCTGTATTCTCAGAGCACAAACAGTGGTGTTCTGTTCACTGTCAATGCTTTATACTACTACTAAACGTGTCCTTTATTGCAAAACCGAGAGATACGGAATACTCCCCATATCGCCTTTGAAAATACCTTAAAATCGTATATTCCTCATCTTCGAAGAGTTTGTAAAGCCTCTTCCTTAGTCATTCAGTTTCCTTCTCTCTCTCTCTCTCTCTCTCTCTCTCTCTCTCTCTCTCTCTCTCTCTCTCTCTCTCTCTCTCTCTCTCTCTCTCTCTCTCTCTCTCTCTCTCTCTCTCTCTCTCTCTCTCTCTCTCTCTCTCTCTCTCTCTCTCTCTCTCTCTCTCTCTCTCTCTCTCTCTCTCTCTCTCTCTCTCTAGCCATACGCCGTAATCCCTTATGTCACCCTGTCCCCTGCAATTACGCTACCCTTCCCCGCAACCCCTCCCCCCTCTCATAGACCTTTCCACTCCATCCCATCGCCTCATCCTTGGTCTCCCCCTCCCTCTCCCCCCTTTTCCACTTGTGACAGGTAAATACTCTGAGGCTCCTTTGACTCACAGCTGACTAAAATCATCTTGGAGTAGAAGACTGGAGAAGATGCGGAAGTGAAAGGGTTAAAGTCCTGTGAGGCAGTAGTGAAAAGGTCAATATAAACTTCTTCACTCCGATAATTACGTCAAAATTAGCTTCTTCACTACGATAATTACGTCAAGATAATTACGTCAGTATTAACTTCTTCCTCACAGTAATTACGTCGCAGGGAATATTACGTCAGCAGTTACGTCTTCACAACGATAATTACGTCACCGGGATAATTACGGTACGTCAATATTAACTTCTTCACCACGATCACGTCCTCTTTTCATCTTATTCTTTGTACCTTCAGACGATTTTATTCATCATTTTAGAGAGGCCTTTGGAAGTGGAGGGCAGATTTAGTAGTCATTAATTCCTTCAATTCGGGGGGTTGTGTAAGCTGAATAAAACCGTCTGACGTTAGCTAGATGAAAATAGAAGAGAAATCCTCGTTCTGAAAGAGTTGAACTTAGATTACAAAGAAGGTTGACACTCAGGCTCCCATAACTCACTCTCAGCTGAGTAAAACCGTCTGGCATTAGCTGGAAGGGAGCCGTAGAGTTATCCCGACCGTGAGAGAGTAAACCCCGTCAGTACAATGACCCACTTCACTCTCTTGCCACCACCAGACGATTTATCTTCCTAGTAAAGTGGATTTTGAATGCTATAGGTAAACCCGTGTAGATGGAAAAGTCTAAAAAGCTGAATAAAATCGTCTGGAACAATAATAGATAAAGTACGTCATCGGAGTGAAATGGTCAAGGTATACTACGGTCTATCTATCTATTGCCAGACACCTTAATCCCGAAAGGGGTGGCCACAAACAAATCGCCTCCACGTCGCAGAGGAGAATGTGCAGCGACGCCCCTTGTTCCAACAAGTGTAATGTTAACTGTGTCGGAATGCTGGGCAGTGTTGGGAATGACGAAGATGTGCTGCGAATATGTGATGAATGTTTTTTTGGTTCTCTCTCTCTCTCTCTGGTAAATTTGATAAATATTTCTAGAACTTTTTTCCAAAGAGTATTTTGTCAGTTAATATTAGTATTAAGCAACTCTTTATTAATATTAAAGATGGGGATGCGAGAAATAAAAATAGAAACACTTGTTTACACTCGAGTTTTGCTACCTAAGATTTTACAAACTTCTATTTTCCTTTTATGTTTCTTTTAATAATTCTCTTGTTTTTCACCATGTGTAACAGATAGACGGTACCGGTATGAGTGTGTAAATTGATGTATAGAAATGTGGAGGTTTGGTGGAATATCTTGAGAAACAGAAAAGGTGGTGCGTGTTCCTTCTCGAAATTATAAATAATATTTGTACTCACTGTATGGTTGGTTTGATAAATGTTCCTACTACTCTATTTTTCTCTCTTTTTCCTGACTTATTGTTTTGTCATGTACGATATTTTTTTTTTTAGAGGGAATGTGTTTATAGAATGACTTATGGAAATGAAAATAATAAAAATGATGATGAATACGTTTTAAGAATGACGCAAGGAGATGTAAATGATAATAATAATAATAATAATAGTAATAATAATATTCTCGTTCGTGTTCTTGGATGAAATCTGTATTCATTTTGATCTCTCCGTGTGCTTATTTTGTTTATTTTTCCTGTTAATGGTTCTTGCATTTGTTTAGTTTTAATAATGTCAGGAAAACTAAAGAAAATAGGAATATAATAGGCTTAAAAGTGACAGGAAAATTTAGTATCCTTAGTACAGTATATGGATCTTTCCTTGCGTGAAACTAATAAATAATGTAGTATATATATTTTTCCTTTCTTGTATGGTTAGTATGATTAATGACCCCCTGCTGTACTGTCCAACAGAACCATATATTTTTTCTAGTTTTTTTTTATGTGTGTGGCTGTTGGAGAGAGAGAGAGAGAGAGAGAGAGAGAGAGAGAGAGAATGGGCACTGGTGCATGTTGCAGGTTCTTTCTTCCTTCTGAATAATGTCATTTTTTTGGCGTTGTTACAGCATTTTATTTTTTCTCTATTACTTTTCTTTCTTTCTTAGGAGTTTTTGTTACCTGTGATTGTAATTTATAGAAAGTGACCTCAGATGGGGAAAAAAAAAAAATATTTACTGGTTACTTTGATTAATATTGCTTCTTTCATAGGGTATCTTCTGCCTTTTTTATGGGCATCGAATGGACCATGATTTATTTTGTGTGTGTGTGTGTGTGTGTGTGTGTGTGTGTGTGTGTGTGTGTGTGTGTGTGGACTATTGAATGACCTCGGAAAGAATAGAATATGAGGACTGGTTAGTTTGATGAATGTTACTGTCTCCTTCTTCAGCAGTACGTGTTTTCCTTCTGTTTTCTTAGGAATGGCATCGGCACAGTATTTTCTTACGTATTTTTATGTGTGAACCCATTGGTTTTTAAAGGATATTTTTGTGACGATGGTTGATAAAAAGTAGATTGATTTTCTGGTTGTTCTCAAATGGAAATATAATACAGAAGGGTAATGTTTATGGCTTTGCTTTAGAATGTGGGTAATTTATCAAGTGACCATAGAAAAAGTTGGAAAAATAAATCTTGGTTAGTTGCATGTACATTGTTTCTGCGTCTTACCTGCTGCCTCGTGTTTTGTCTATTACTTTTCAGGAATATTATTGGTCGGAAGGTTTGGTTTATGTGTTTTATTTATTTATGTGGAATGTAATGGGTGTTTAAAGAATGATTTACTAGAAGATAATGTGTAACTGTATATCATTGCTTGCATGCTAAAGATTTTTTTATATGCAGTTTGTTTATGGATGGAGTAGTTCTGAAAAATGACTTACGAGAAAATGAGAACGTATTATTTTTTATTGTAGCAGAATATTAATTAGCCCTTTCACCGTGATGGTTTCCTCTTAATGAAGTCGCCAGTTAGGATCAGGAATAAGAATAGGAAGATTTTATAGTAGTGTATAAATTAAGTGAAATTGTAACTTTTTCACGAGATAGGTCTCCCCTGATCATCCCAAAATCGCTTGGTAATGTTAAGAATACAACATGTACGAAATTGCAAGATAGATGCGGGGCCATCAGGGCAATAATATGGGACTTTGTTAGAGTCTGCGGGAAGGAAACACATCGCTTCATGAAACAGTAAATTTTAGACAGAGAAGGTCGCTTACAGAAATCCATCCCTAAAAATAAATAAATAAAAAAGTAAATAATCCTACTTAAGGGATTACAGGGGATTTCTTCTATATACATTTCGGTTTGAGAGTTCGCCCCTAAGCTGAGTAAAATCGTCTGGTAGAGGCAAAAAGATATCATACTGGGTTTAGGATATTGGGAATAAAATGGGATATAATTACCACGATAGGTAAATCTGTGTGTGTGTGTGTGTGTGTGTGTGTGTGTGTGTGTGTGTGACCGATTAAATGAAGAATACTGAAAACGTCCCCTCATTCTCGGTCTCCCCCTCCTTCTCCCGTCACCCTACGTATCCTTCGTACCTTGAACACATTATTGATCACTGTTTTTTACCACACAAGACTTTCCACCCTTGGTCAAAGCACACTCCCTCAAACACGCCTTGTGATTTAATATTCAATAATTCAATAGCTTGTGATGTAATGATTAGGTAAGCAGTTTGTTTTTCTCACTTTCTGTTTGTCTGTCTACCTCTGTCTGTGTCTATCTGTCTGTCTCTGTATCATGTGTCTATCAGTCCATCTATCTACCTCTGTATGTCTGACTGCCTGTCTATTTTAATGTGCCTCTCAGCATGTCCTTTAGTCTCTCTCTCTCTCTCTCTCTCTCTCTCTCTCTCTCTCTCTCTCAACAATTAGAGGAAAAATTTATATAACCACCTCATTCTCAGTCTTCCTCTCCTTCTCCCCAATAACCGTATGGATCCATCGCAAACACATTCTTGGTCACTGTTTTGTACCTCATGTAATTTTGCAGCCTTGACCCACACATAACTCCTTGAAAGACGCCTTGTGATTCAATATAAAGGCTTGTGATATTTTGTGTGTTAGGTAGGCGGATATTTCTCTCTCTCTCTCTCTCTCTCTCTCTCTCTCTCTCTCTCTCTCTCTCTCTCTCTCAGCCAATTTCGGATTATCAATGTCCATATCTTGACAACACACGCGAGTTTTAACTTAAGGTGTTTCTTGGTAGGCGATTAGAGAGAGATTATTTTGGCAGTTGTGTGTGTGTGTGTGTGTGTGTGTGTGTGTGTGTGTGTGTGTGTGTGTGTGTGTGTGTGTGTGTGTGACAGCGTTCACGTGTAATAATAATGTATCACATGCCACAAAATGTCATACGCCCACCTTTCGTGTCCGCCTGGAGAAGTACAGTCGGGTACCAAAGTTTACTTATTATGTCACCTTCTACTTTCCTCTGCTGGTTAATATTCCTGAGTTGAGAGAGGCATGGTATGTTTCTCTGCGCATTGATGATTCTCTTTGATAATGCGTCAGGCGGGGACAGTGACGGGCATGAACTGAGTGTGAAAAGAACGCAGTGGAATAGTGGCCTAACTTTTGTGCCTGACTGTACCATTAGGGAGAACCACTATCGGAAATGAACCGTGGCATTTGTTTATTGATCTGGTCTCTCTCTCTCTCTCTCTCTCTCTCTCTCTCTCTCTCTCTCTCTCTCTCTCTCTCTCTCTCTCTCTCTCTCTCTCTCTCTCTCTCTCTCTCTCTCTCTCTCTCTCTCTCTCTCTCTCTCACAGATATAATGCCTTTATATCTCTGTTTTCTTTCACAGTCCTTTCCTCTATCGATCTTTTTATTTCTTTTGATCCACTTTCTCGGGACAAAAATAAATACGAAATTGTGTTTTCTTCAATTCCTTTACATCCTGACTTGTATCCACTCTGTTTTCACCCTCCATTGTATTGCCTTAAAGAATATAATATAATTCTAGAAAGCCGTATCAGAAACATGCTTTGTATTGAGTGTAGGAAAGATGGTGGTTCTCTTTTTGCAGTTTTGAAGGAATTTACTTATATTTGATACTATGTTATTTTCTCAGTGTATGTTTGAGAATTTTTGGCAGGGGTGAGCTGTAATGTTCAGCTGTGTGTGTGTGTGTGTGTGTGTGTGTGTGTGTGTGTGTGTGTGTGTGTGTGTGTGAAGGAAGAGTTATGATCCTAGTCACTTCAGCCACAGTACCTTAATTTGTATATTATTCTCACTGCCACCAAATTATTTCATTCCGCTCAGGATAAAAACCATTTAGATAATGAAGGGAATAATGAAGTCTACGTTTAACCTCCTTACCCTGATAAGTCTCTATAAAGCTGAATGAAATCGTCTGAAGGTAAAATTATTAAAACAGGAAAAGACGTCATGCCAGGAGGGCGATTAATCTCGAAATCGTACAGAAACCACATAAATATCACCATTTATAGTATCACACGTCCCTGAACATTTATACCACACAGTTTCCAACCACATTATCATACAACATACACCATAATATTTACCCCATACGCTGTACTACCAATAAAATTTCCTGTTTGTATACCCCGTAGTTCCGCAAGTAGTAACACCATTCTGTATTACCATAGTCGATCTCATAGCTCTCTACTACGCCGTTCTGGAGTAAGATATATGTGAGAAAAAGCACACACATGTATACAATAATTTCAGCACCAGACTATTGACCATTATGTGATATGTAAAGCATACCATTTTGAAAGCACTTTGCCTTCCACTTCCGCAGTACTGCGACACCACACACACACACACACACACACACACACACACACACACACACACACACACACACACACACACACACACACACACACACACACACACACACACACACACACACACACACACACACACACACACACACACACACACACTTCCTACGTCAGTATATATTAAAACAACATTATTCCCATCCCCCTTACCCACAAAGCCTCACAATCACCCAGATGCCGCAGATTTACCCCGATTTCTCGTATCATTAAGTGAGATATACATTCGGAACCAGGCCTTTTCAGTCTACCAGCCGAGAGAGAGAGAGAGAGAGAGAGAGGGAGAGAGAGCGCTTCGTTGATTTTTCAAAATGCATGGTGCTTAAAGTGGTGCGATTTTTATTTATTTAATTTCATTACGACGATTATTTATTGTTATTTTTTATTATTTTTATTAATATGACATATTAATGTTTTTATTATTATTATTATTATTATTATTATTATTATTATTATTATTATTATCATCATCATCATCATCATCATCATCATCATCATCATCATCATCATCATCATCATCATCATCATCATCATCATCATCATCATCATCATCACCATTATCATTATTATCATTATTATCAATTATTTCCAGCAGGAGTCTCCGTAACACCTCATCTTTAGCGATTTCATTAATAAATTACACCTTAATATCCACTTCTACGTTAGTGATGGAAGGTATTGACTGTATTGAAAGTTAGCTTACAGGGGCGTATCAGAGTGAAGTAAGAGTGAAATATGCAAAGAAAATCGCTAATAGAGTACTAAGAATTCTCCAACACCATCCACATTCGACCCTGAGCGGCATAGCTGATTAGAGTGCATTATATAATTCCTCCATCGCCTTGCATGAGAAAATATGGATTGGGGAGTGGGGAGTTGAGAGTGGGGAGAATCGAGGTGAAGGATGGGGAGTGACGAGGGAGGAAGGGGGGGGGTAAATGGGAAAGTAGGTGAGGAAGAGGGGAGGGGAGAGGATGGGATGAGGGAGTTGAGGAAGGGGGAAGGAGAGGTGAGGTGAAGGAGATGAGGATGGAAGTGTTTAGACGGATCGAGTGGGGTGTGAAATGGTGAAAGGGGGAGTTTGAGGGGGGGATGAACGTCGAGGTGGAGAAATTGGGGAGCAGAGGGGGATAGGAGGGGGTAGGAGGGATATTGAACGTATTGATGAGGATGATATATATGACTGTGGCGTGACGGCGGTGCGAACTTAATATATTTGCAGTGTTCATGTTAGTGGGAAGTAAAAATTCCCTCCCTCTCTCTCTCTCTCTCTCTCTCTCTCTCTCTCACTATCTATCTATCTCTCTCTCTCTCTCTCTGTCTATCTCTCTCTATCTCTGATTTTTGTCTTTTTATTTTCTATTCGATATTTTTTTTCGTTTTTTTTTCTCCCTTGTTGCTTTTCTTCACTATTTTTTTGTTTTCTTATCCGTTCCATCTCTCTCTCTCTCTCTCTCTCTCTCTCTCTCTCTCTCTCTCTCTCTCTCTCTCTCTCTCACAAAGGAAGATTATACCTACTGTAACTAACACCCCCCCCACAAATAAACAACTCACTATATTCATGCAACATAGCAATCTTGCAGTAAGTTGCGACAGCTAACTTGCACGTGGAAAGCTTAGCACTCACATTAACCTATAGATAATTCATTTATCGTTGTGTGTGAATAACTGAGGTATTTAATAAGTACGTGGTGGTATTACGTGTGTGTGGGTCTCTCTCTCTCTCCCTCTCTCTCTCTCTCTCTCAGTAAAACTTCGTATCTCGCTTACAGAGCGCGCGCACACACACACACACACACACACACACACACACACACACACACACACACACACACACACACACACACACACACACATCCTTATTAAGCAGTCTCCTGTGTTGATATTATATCTGACGCTATACCATAAAACCTCTGTCAAGTGTATTTTTTCACCTGCATGATTATAAACCCATTATTATTATTATTATTCGTAGCACCATAATTTCCCCTCTACCATCTGTCCCTAACTGTAGCAAAGGGTTATTTTCATGAGGCATTGTGTATTATCATCTTTTCCCTTGGTCATTACACGTACATACAGAAAGACAGACAGACAGACAGACAAAGGCATACGAACATTCATACAGACACACAGACAGATAGACATTGGATGGAGCCTTTGGTATTCAGGGCAGCAGCGTGTGCCTCCATCATCTTTACTGGTTGGGGTCGATTCTCCCCAGGGGCGGACATTTAAGAAGGCAGGGCAGGTTGTCCTTTCATATGTTTTTTGATGGTCGCATCCTTAATGACACAGGTGTATAAAGACTCTTTCACGACACACCTTCACCTGCCAACCTTCTTCACCGACTCGCCATTCAAGCCTCCTTCGAAATTCCGTCGCACAAGTTAATATTCTTAGAGGTGGGGGAGCGAGTGGTGTGGCTCTGATGAGGGGAAGTTGGCGCAGGTTATTATCTTTGGCCTGACTAATAAAAGCGATGAATGCAATTATAACTTGGGTGGAAGTAAGTGAATATTTCCGTGCCCGAGCTAATGAGAAAACTTAATCAATATCCGAGTGTATTAATTTTTAGGCACGGTGTTGGGGAAAAGCGAGGAGGAGAGAGTTTGTTAAAGGGAGCCTTGAATTTTGACTTACTAGATGCTTTTTCGCAGCTGTAAGTCCATTTTTCATACTTTCAGCTGTAACTCCATTGTTCACACTTGCATTTCAGCTGTAACTCCATTTTTTCATACTTTCAGCTGTAACTCCATTTTCCATACTTGCATCTTAACTGTAACTCCATTTTTCACAGTTGCATTTCAGCTGTAACCTATATTTCATACTTGCATTTCAGCAGTAACTCCATTTTTCATACTTGCATCTCAGCAGGAACTCCATTTTTCACACTTGCATTTCAGTAACTCCATTTTTCATACTTGCATCTCAGCTGTAACTCCATTTTTCACACTTGCATTTCAGCTGTAACTCCATTTTTCACAGTTGCATTTCAGCTGTAACTCCCTTTTTTCACACTTGCATTTCAGCTGTAACTCCATTTTTCATACTTTCATTTCAGCTGTAACTCCATTTTCCCACTTGCATTGGTATGGAATAAGGCTTTTGGTATAAGAAAGTGCTAGGAATGGGTGGCGTATTAAAGTACAACCAGGGACTGAAAGCATGTTCCCTTCAAAAAATGTTCAATAAAAGAAGTCGGAATAAAACGCACTGAATTACACCAACATTTCACAAGTTAGGAGTCTTGGTTTTGCAGTCTGCGTATATATTTCTATGTTTCGAGTAGTGAGCCTCAGCAAATACACTCAACGTTATTGCTCGTTGTACTCATTTCAGGAAGTAGGAGTCAGAATATACGCCCAACAGCATAGATTTACTCGAGTTGGCAATCGTAGCAATCTTCTATTTCCCGAGTTCTTAGAGTCATCAACACTAACAGCATTACTCTTTAATTTTTCAGGTTGGTAGTCATAAATGGATACTCTTTACATTTTACGCAAACTATTCAGGCTGCCAATCATGGTAAATGCAGTTCCACGGCACTTTCAACCCATCTTGTATTCTTCCACTTGAAATTTTGTTAAGTTGACAGTTTTACCTTTTATCTCTAAAGTTTTAGGCTTAAGCTCTTATTTTTTTGAGTTAGCAGCCGTAGTCTTTATTACAGAGTTAGCAGTCTTATCCCTAAATTTCTCGAATTGGTAGTAACAGTAAAGTTTAAAGCATTACTCTCTATATTCCGAGTTGACGGCACCTCAAAACGTGCCCTTCTTAACAAATGCACCCCAATCTCATTCATTTCTGGGGTAAGTGGCTCAGTCGGTAGAGAGTTGGCCTGCAGTCCTGACGGACCCGGGTTCAAATCCCGCTGAGGCAGGGAACAGTTTAAGGATTTGAATTTCATAAAATCAGACTTTACTGTTCTACCAGAAGGCCCGCCGACATGTTGTAAAAATACCCCCTCTAATACCAATACACCAGTCCTGTATGAGACAGCCCTAGCATGTATTCAATATGGACGGTGGGTGTTAGCGCCGAAGTGGTGACATGTAGAAGTGTGCGGTACGTAGGAGGACTACTAGGCCTTGAAAGCAGGCTGTGAAGCCTATGCCCAGAGTCGGTCACATAAAAAAAAAAAAAAAAAAAAAAAAAGTAGTCTTCGCCTTTCATTTCTGGAATTGTCGGTACCAGGAAATACAACTCTGAACCCCCCCATCCCCCTGCCATATTCTTACGATAGGAGCCACCATCTCCACATATCCATCCTCTTGTACAGCGCAAGGGAGAAATTTCGTTTTATAATTTTCGCTCAGTGTCACTCGCATTTCTCACATTCCTTTGCCTGCTTTAATTTTTTTTAAGCTGTGAAAGGCTTGGCTCGTTCCTCTGATGGTACTCTGATACGTATTTCTCACATTCTTTTGCCTGCTTTTATTTTTTTTAAGCTGTGAAAGGCGTGGCTCGTTCCTCTGATGGTACCCTCTGATATAATGCCTCAGATAGGAAAGTGACGGACATGGCGTAGGTATATAAGTAGAAGCAGCGAGTTGGGAGAAATGTGAGCTCTGTTACACGGACACCCTTCCGGCAAAACACGCTCTCCTGACACAAGAGATTCCTGAGAGGGAGTAAAGCCTGGAGCTGGGGGGGGGGTTGGAGGAAGGGAGGAGGGACGGAGAGAGACCCTGGAGGGATGGAGAGAGGTCAAAGAAAGATGTGGAGAGGAGTATGTACGCCCACCCAACTGACACGAAAGACACAAGGAGGGGAGTGAAACTTGGAATGGGGGGAGTGAGGAAGGGGGCGTTAAAGGGAAGGGGAGGGATGAGATGTGGAGGGAGAGGCCGGAGAGAGAACCTGGATGGATGGAGAGAGGGTAGGGAAAGTCATGGAAAAGGACATGTAGGCTCAGTCAGCTGACACAAGAGATTGAAGTGAGGATGAAGCTTGGAATGGGATGTGGGGGACGTTAGAGAGAGAGAGAGAGAGAGAGAGAGAGAACGTGGAGGAGGGTATATACGTTAACACAGCAGACACGAGAGATGCAGTACAAGACCAGGAAATGAGGCTTGAAGTGCGGGGCGTGCGGGGAAAGGGAGGTGGGGGAGAGAGGGAGGGGACGAGAGGGATAGGAGGGTGGGGAAGAGGGGGACGGGACGAGAGGAAGAAGGGGAAGGGGAAGAGAAGGTGGAGGGGTTAAAGGAGGGGAGGGAGGATGCGGTGCAAGGTTTGGTTTTGTATGAGTACGTGTTAGTGTAAGGAAGTGGAGAGCAGGGGGAGGGGTGGAAGGAGAGGGGTAAAATGAAGGGAAGGGGTGTGGGGGCGATTCCTGGGGGTGATTTTGAGAGATGGTTGTGAATTATAATTATGCTAATTATATGCTTGAGGTAGTGTGGGCAAGGAATGAGGTAGGATGGAATCAGGAAGTGGTAAAGGAAAGGGAGTGGGGAGAGAGGTGATTCGAGAGGTGTGTGTTGTGTCAATGGTGTGGGAGGAGTTGTGTATTTGTGTCAGTGGAGGAAAGGAAAGGATGGAAGTGGGTGTGGGAGGAATTGTATATTTGTGTCAGTGGAGGAAAGGAAAGGATGGAATTGGGATGGATAGGGGTTTGGGAAGAGAGGTTAGGGAGTGGTTGAAGAGGAGGAGTTTGGGTGAGAGTAAGGGTGATGTTTCTTGGTGGCCTTGGATGCTGGGAGTTGAGTCCTTCTGAGGGTGAGGGGGAAGGTAGGGGAGAGGTATGGTGAGTAAGGAGAGAAAAGGATGGGTGGAGAATGGAGGTGTGTGTGTGTGTGTGTGTGTGTGTGTGTGTGTGTGTGTGTGTGTGTGTGTGTGTGTGTGTGTTTTGGGAGAGTTATGAGTTGTGTGTTTCAGTGGAATCAATGATGAACGGTGTGGTTTTATGTTTTTATGTGTGCGTGTATATATATATATATATTTATATATATATATATATATATATATATATATATTTTTATATATATATATATATATATTTATATATATATATATTTATCTATTTATATATATATATATATATATATATATATATATATATATATATATATATATATATATATGTGTGTGTGTGTGTGTGTGTGTGTGTGTGTGTGTGTGTGTGTGTGTGTGTGTGTACGAAGTAGGTGGTTAGCTGTGTGTCAGAGAGAGAGAGTGAGAGAGAGAGAGAGAGGCATCGTGATTGTGTGCATGAATGTGTGAGTGGGTGTTGGTGGGTGTGTGAACCTTTGGGTTGGCGGAGCTCTGAGTAAGGACATGAGATTCTTGCAATATTTATACAGCACTCGACACAAGCAAACACACACCACACTCTTGCATGCCAGGAAAAATGTGGTATGTTACTTGGTAGGTCAACAATACTATTTTTACTCTAAACTTTGCATGATATTATCTTCTCTCCATCTTGAAGTTCTGAGTTGTAGCAGCAGAGTAACACTGGAATATGATGCTGGTCACGAAGAAGTGCTGTGGAAAGGATGTGGAGCTGTAATATTGGCTTATTATTCCATTGATCTATGACAAGTTGAGGTGAAAAAATGTAATTGAGGGGATTACGATACCTATGTTAATGTGAAACTGTTAGGCATCATCATCATCATCATCATCATCATCATCATCATCATCACTTTCATTATTTTGTCATCTAATACCATCATCATGTAGTTCCATCATCGTCGCATCATATCCGTATTTCTACTTAACAAAATAATGTATCTGGCATGGGTAGGGTTCCAAAACATGATAAAACGAAAAACATAGAAGTCGATATTCGCTGAACCTTTTTTATGGTAATTATCAATATTTCAAGAACATTGTGTCGTAGAAAGTTGAGGTACTTGAAGTGAATAATTGACACCTTTGCTTTGAGATCTGAGCTTTATAAGATCATGTGCCGTTAGTAAGAGTAGCACGGAATTTAAGATGTAACGTTATTGAAGGGTTTAACGAGGAGAATGTCACAGAAATATCCCTTAAGCTGAATAAAACTGCCTGACGATAGCAAGAATATTATAGACTGTCTGTCGATAGCAAGAATATTATAGACTGCCTGACGATAGCAAAAATATTATAGACTGCCTGACGATAGCAAGAATATTATAGACTGCCTGACGATAGCAAGAATATTATAGACTGCCAGACGATAGCAAGAATATTATAGACTGCCTGACGATAGCAAGAATATTATAGACTGCCTGATGATAGCAAGAATATTATAGACTGCCTGTCGATAGCAAGAATATTATAGACTGCCTGATGATAGCAAGATTATTATAGATGGCCCCAAAATAGGGTTGCATTGGGGGTACATTTCTTTGCACCTCCTTCATAGCGAATTTTTTTGATTATTTCGCAAACATTATCATCTGTGTTATTTCCGTCGCCGTTTATCGATATAGATTTCATGACTGTTAGACAAAGTGATATTGACCTGCAATGTGTAGAATAAACTCCGGTGAAACAGGTATTACGAATCTTCAAAACCACTTAGAATGCGACCCATACCCCAGATTATTATATAAGATAAGATACAGGCACGAACAGAGCGATAGATAGATAGATACCGACAGAGATAGATAGATAGATAGACAAATAGATAGACAGACAGATGGACAGTGATGGGCGAAGATATGTTGACATAGATACACGACTGACAGACAGACGGCCAAAAACACAGGTAATAAATATAGAAGACGGGCTGGTACGAGAGAGAGAGAGAGAGAGAGAGAGAGAGAGAGAGTACAATGTGTGCAAAGTTAGCGTTTTTCCAGGTTTTCAAAGTACCGTAACAAGATTCGTACACCCTCTTTGCGGATGTCAGGTACAGTCAGTGGCAGGCTCTCACGCTCGCGCGCGCGCGAGCACACACACACACACACACACACACACACACACACACACACACACACACACACACACACACACACACACGTGTAAAAGACACGGTTTTTCATTAAAAGTCACATCACAGAGACTCCTCCACCTCCTCCTCCTTCTCCTCCTCCTCCTCCTTCTCCTCCTCCTCCTTCCCTATTCCTCCTCTCTTCCTCCTCAGCAGATGTAAGCAGAGACTGGCTGACCAACTAATGTCCTACTGTCACACGTATTTCCACCCTTGTCTCCCGGTGCAATAAAGGCGAAAAAGGGATCGGAAGGCAAGGGAACATTACCTCTGTGATGGACGACCGATGGCTTGCAAACCTGTTTATGTGGATCCAATTTCCAGGCCAGAAGAAATGCTTTTAGAGTGTCACTTTTCGTTTCCCGCGGATAAAGAGGTTGCTGCAGTGTTGGGTTGGGGGTGGTGGGGGATGGGTAGGGGGATGAAGAGGGGGAGGGAAGGGAAATGGAGATGAGTAAGGAGAGGAAGTGGGCAGATGGGGAAAGGAGGGAGAAAGGAGGGAAATGTTGGTAGGCGAGGAGCGGAGAGGAAGGAGAGGAGGAGAAGGGAAGAAAGGGAATGGAAAGATATGGAAAGAAGTTTGCGAAGGTACAGTATATAAAAAGTCTGAAACAGTGTTGGGTGGTGGATGGGGAGGGATTGAGGGGATGAAGGGTGGGGGAAGGAGAGTGAGGAGAGAGGAGAGGACTGAAGGGACTGGAAGAAGGGGAGGGGAAGAAAGAGGAATGGAAAGGTAAGGAGAGAGGAGGTAGGGAAAAGGAGGCTAAAGCAGTGTTGGGTGAGGGGTGGGGAATGGGGGGTGGGGGAGGGAGGAAAGAGGAGGGGAGGCAAGTAATCTAGAGGGGAGGAGAGCAGAGGAAGGGAGAGGGGAAGAGGGGGGAAGGAGTGGTAATAGAAAGGTGAGGACGGAGATTTGGGGAGAGGTAAGATAGAAAGGTTAAAACAGTACTGCCTGGTGGGTTGGAGAGGGTGGGGAGGATGATGAGAGGAGGGCGGAGGAGGAGGACAGAATGGAAATGATTTGGAGGAAGAGAGGAGGGAGGAGGAGAAGGACAGGATGGAAATGATTTGGAGGAAGAGAAAAAAGAAAGGGAAGGGAAAAGTAAGGAGGGAGATTTTGGGGAGAAGTACCGGCAAGATAAAGAGACTGGGCGGTATTGGCTGGTGGGTAGAAAATTAGGGGGGAGATGGGATGGGGAGGGGATAGGGATAGAAATGGAAGGAAAGGGTGGGGGTGATGAGAGGAGGGAAGAGGGGGAAAAATGGAGGAGGAGAGGGATGGTGGTGGTGATGATAAGAAGGAAGAGGGAGAAAGGGAAGGAGATGGGGATGGGATGGGGTGGGATGGGAAGGGAAGGGGGGGAAGAGGAATGGGAGAAGGATGGGGTGAGAAATGAGAACGGGTACTGGACGAGGACAAGGAGGGAAATGGGGAGAGGGGGGACTAGAGGAGAAGACGGGATGAGAGAGACCGGGAGAGGAGAGAAGATGCAGGAGGAGGGGAAAGAGTGAGATTCGAAAGCAAGGAGGCGTGAGGAAGAGTGGAGACGAAAAATGAAGTGGATAAGCAAGAGGAAAGGAGAAGAGGAGGGAAGAGAGGATGGGAGGAGTCGGGAGGTAGGAGGGAAACTTGTAAATAAAGGAGAGATATCAGAGGTGAAGCAGGTGCCAGAAAGAGTGCAGAAAAAAAAAAAAGAGAAAAGAGAGGGAAAGAGGATGGGGAGGTGGGCGGAGAGGATAGGAGTGGGGGAAGGATGGGGAGAGAAGGGAAAGAGGGGTAGGGAATTGGAGAAGAATGGAAGGGAGGGAAAAGGAATGTTAGAGGAGAAGGTGGGAGGGGCAATGAACGAATAGGGAGAGGAGAGAGGAGGGGAAAAAGGGAGGGATATTTGTGATGGGAGAGATTGTGGCATGTAGAGGCTGAAGCAGCATTGCGTGATGGCAAAGGATGGGAAGGGATGGAGGAGAGAGAAGGAAGGGGAGGGGAGAGAATTGGGGAAGATAAAAAGGGGGCGGGAGAGGAAAAGTGCGGAATAGTGTGGGAGGAGGTGGAAGGAGAGTGGACGTAAAGGAGATAGTGCGATTCGGATGAGAGGAGGTGCCAGGAGGAGTGGAGAAGAAAGAGGAGGAGGATTTTAAGAAGATAGACTTGAGACGGAGGAATGAATTGAAGGGAAGGAGGAGAGGGAGGGTATAGTCTGTTTGTTTTCACCTGAGGGAACTGGGCCAGCTTCACAACTTGAGTACTAGGTCATGGTTACGTAAACTTCGATGAGCTGTAGTTTTGAGGTAAGAACAAATCTCCTTGGTTACTGATGAATTTAACCTTCCTGTCTGCCTACACCTGGTCATCAACTGAGCTGAAAGGGGTTAATGTTTTTCAACAGATTAGAATAAACCGAGTATAGTTGAGAGACGAGGTGGGAGGGAAGGGAAAATACTTGATACAGTTTGATTCGGTTGAGAGGATATGATTGGAGGAACTGAGAAGAATTAGGAACAGGAGGAACTCGAGGAAGTAATAATAATAATAATAATAATAATCTGGTTTTATGTTTCCCAAAAGTGCCGTTTATTCTTGAGAAATTCACTTGTGCACGACACTCATTTACACTGTTACAATTACAAGAACTTTGACATCACTCATATACAATACAGATTTCATCAGCCAAGAGAGAGAGAGAGAGAGAGAGAGAGGGAGAAGGAAGGATGAAGGGGAAGAATGGAAATACAAAGGAGGGTGAGATTTGAAGAAAAGATGACACTAGGATGAGTGGTGAAGAAAGAGGAAGAGGAGGGAAACGAACCGTGAGGTCAAGGAGTGGGGGTTGGGATGGGTGTTACGAGGGGGACGTGGGAGGGAAGTGGAGTACAGGAGAGAATGTGATTCGGAGAAAAAGAAGTGTTTGGAAAGCTGGATAAGAAAGGAGGAAAAAGTGGAATGTTAGGTTGAAAAAAATATGGAGATGAACCCTGTTTTCGCGAGCAAAAAGTCAAAATATCTTTATTAATCTTGATAACGCCTATTGAATGGCGGGTTGATATCCGTTTTAGCCAGCACTGAAACGAGTATGAAATGCAGTCTTGATCAAGGTTACTCAGGATTACTTAGTGTTGCTGCGAGGTAATTTGACTGATTTTGAGTGATACTGGGCTCCTTACTGTAAACACTCACACAGCATCTCACAGCATCTCGGCTTCCATGGTGAAGTATGGCCTCCAGTGGTGAAGTAAACAATTCATCAGTCACTGGTCTAATACGTTGTATGGATTGTCGGGTTAGCACAGCATGATTGGATGAAGTGATACCTCTGGCCACAGAATCAACCTGTTTCCTCTGACGACACGTGAAATTCAAGATTGTTGTCAAAATTGATTCAAACTTTTAAATCTTGCCAAAATGCGACGATGTTATGTTGAACAGAGAGATGGGAGGGAAGTGGAAATACACGAATTGGTGTCTTGATGTAACCATTCCATGAAATTGTTTTAATGAAAGAATTATAACCCACATATAAAGTCATGAAAAACATTTTAACTCGACCTGGATCCTCAT
Source organism: Coenobita brevimanus (assembly GCF_032717465.1). Lineage (NCBI taxonomy): Eukaryota > Metazoa > Arthropoda > Malacostraca > Decapoda > Coenobitidae > Coenobita > Coenobita brevimanus. The sequence goes on along the minus strand of NC_136999.1, from coordinate 6,528,411 downwards.
CAGGTCTAAACGTAGAGAGAATTTATCTTTGTAAGTGAATATATTGCCTAGTGAAGTGTGGGGTGCAGACTTCACTTCTCCCTCACGTCTCTTCCCTCCCCTCTCCCCTCACTTCTCCTTCCATTCCTACACCTAACCTTGCCTTCCTTTCACCTCCCCATCATCACCATCTTACTTCATCCTCATTATCTTTTTCCTCCCATCCCCTCTCCTTCCTCTCTTTCCTGCATCAAACCCAGATGTTTCTCTCCTTTTCTCCCTCCTTCTCCCCATTATGGCTATCCTTCTTCCGTTACTTTCTTCCTCGCCAACTGGAGAGAGAGAGAGAGAGAGAATGATTCGGAGGAGGAGGAGGAGGAGAGGTAGAGGTAGATGAAGAGGGTAATGATGATGATGGTGAGGATGAGGATGATGATATTGTGCAAATTAAGAGAAAGGTGTGCGTCGAGACAGACTTCAGAATTTGACAGAACAAGTCAGTGTGTGATTAGGAGAAAAGATGTGCTGAGGGAAGAGGAAAAAAATCAGCAAATCATATATGACTGGAAGAGTGGGTGA
>NC_136999.1:6510353-6525353 GCF_032717465.1 Coenobita brevimanus | reverse complement strand
TATAGAAATATTAACAGAGCTGCAATAGGGACAGAAAGAGAGAGGAAAGGGGACTGTCGAGGGAAACTGGGGAGAGGAAAGAAGAGGAGGAGGAAGCAAGAGGAAACAGAAAAAATACTGGAGCACAAGGGGGAAGTGAAACATAGAGTAATAGGCAGTTAAAATGGAAAGAGAGAGAGAGAGAGAGAGAGAGAGAGAGAGAGAGAGAGAGAGAGAGAGAGGAAACAAAAGTGTTGAAGAAGACAGGAAATGAGAGAGGAAGATAAGAGGTGGAAGTGAAGGACTAACAGGAAGGAAGGGGGAAGGAAATGATGAGAGGAGAGGAGAGAATATATCACAGTAAGAGAGAGAGAGGAGAGGTGATGGAGGAAGGAGGAGGAAAAAGAATCAAATAAGGAGCATGAGGTGGAAATTAGAGCCTAAAATAATAACAAACAATACAGATACAACATGAAGACAAGTATAAGAAATGGAGACAAAGGGAGGAATAGAGGGAAAGAGGGAAAAGCAGGAAAAGGGATGGGGAGACAGAAGTGAAAATATGTTGAGGTATAGGGGAGAGAGAGAGAGAGAGAGAGAGAGAGAGAGAGAGAGGAATAATGGAAGAGAGATTAGATCACACGAGTCATACGTGAAAGATGGAACAGGAGAGGAAGGAGTGGATAGGAAGGTACTGAAAAAAAAATCAGAAAACAAGAATATATAAAGAGAAAAAAGATGTGAAGAAATGTTAAGAATGAGGAGAGATGTGGACGACAGGAAGGAAAGTGAAGGGAAGGGAAATAGTTGTGAATGCTCCAGTACGAAGGCGGAAGTGAAAAGAAAATACAGAAAATGTGGAAGGAAGAGTAAAAACCTGTAAAAGAAACGGAAAAAAGGAAAGGAGAAAATGGAGAGAGAGAGAGAGAGAGAGAGAGAGAGAGAGAGAGAGAGAGAGAGGTTATAAAAGAGATAATGTAACATGTGAGAATAAAAAAAAAATAGAGGAAGAAGAAGAGATGCAAAAAAGAAAAGGTGAACAAAAAGACAGGAAGAGGAGTGAGGTAAAAGGAAACAGATGGGAGTAATACAATATGGTGGCGGAATTGGAGAGAGAGAGAGAGAGAGAGAGAGAGAGAGAGAGAGAGAGAGAGAGAGAGAGAGAGAGAGAGAGAGGGAAGGGAACTGAAGCAAAATGAAATACAAGGTAACACTAAAATATGGAGGAAGTTAGTAAAGTGAATATATAGAGAAGGTGGGGGAAAGAATGAATGGCTTAGAGAGAGAGAGAGAGAGAGAGAGAGAGAGAGAGAGAGTTGAAAGTAATTATAGTGGCAGATAGTGGAAGAAAATGAAAAAGACAAACAGGAATCAAGAGGCTGAGACAGAAAAGGGGAATGAAAGAAAATGTAAAAATAGGAGAGAGAGAGAGAGAGAGAGAGAGAGAGAAACAGGAAAAATTACTGAGGGACAGAGAGATAAAGGGAGCCAGAATGTACAGTACAGTAGATGGGAGTGAGAAACTAAATTAAGGAAAAGGCAAAGGAAGAAAAGAAAGGGAGAACAGAGACAGAGAAGGGGAGGAAGCTTGGGTTGTTATTGTAATTGTTTTTTTTTTAAATAATTATTATTATTATTATCGTTATTGATGTTAATGATGCTAGTGTTGTTTTCCCAATCCCATATTGACGTGAACCCGGTGGACCCCAGACTGAAGGAAATGCAGGAGGAGGAACTGAAAAAAGACGACTTAGTTTTTATGCCAGTAGAATACACAAAGGTTATTAAAGCTGACAGTCAATTTTTACTAGGTCTTCCCCTTGTACTAGACCCGCAACCGCCGATGTTACAACCAAGTCCCCAATAATGCTGCTGGGTGAACAGGGACAAGGTGGATATAAGCTGGGCCCGAGAGTCTGACCGGTCTGAGAATCGAACTCCGGTTTATCCAGATCTCAGATATGCTAACCAATGCTCCACGGCCTCCCCCCAGAGAGAGAGAGAGAGAGGAGAAAATTGAGGTAAAAGAAGAAATGAAGTATGAGAGAAAGTGAGGAATTGAAAGAGAGAAAGAGAACTTATATGAGAAAAGAAAAATAGAAGAATCAGAAAAAAGGAAAGGAAAAAGAGAGAAGTAGAGGTAAAGAGAGGTGATCGGAGATGAGTAATTGAGAAGAAATACAAATAAAAAAAAAGGGTGAAATGGAAGAGATGAAAAGATAAAGAAAAAAAGTGAAAGAGGAAAGAAAATAAAGCCGAAAATGGATGTGAAAAGAGGAAATGAAGAGAGAAGATAGGAAGACGTTTAAATAGAAAGAGGAAAATGCAGGAAACGGAGAGAGAAAGAGGGAAAGAGAGAAGAATATGTTGAGGCTTAGAGAGGGGAAAGGAGCCAAGGTTAATGTACTGCAGAGGGGAAGGAAGAGAGAGAGAGAGAGAGAGAGAGAGAGAGAGAGAGAGAGAGCATGGAGAAGGAGAAGCGATACACAATGAAATCTAAATCGGAATTTCTTTGGCAGAGAGGAAGTGTGATAGCTTAAATTTATGGATTAAAATGAAAAGAATTGTCTCGGAGTATGAGAGAGATTAATTTACTTTGATATAGTTAAAATGGTGCAGAAAATGTCCTTTTATATGAGAAAAATGAGGCATGGCTGAAACTGAGCTGATATTGTGTTGTTTTGGTACACGAGGAAAATGAAATGGACACCTAGTTAGAATCTGGATGAAATGTCTGTGTGAGAAAGATGAAACGGATTTACAGTTACAGTTTAGTTGGAATAAATTGTATATGTGAGAAAGATGAAACGAATTTATAGTTAGAATTTAGGTGAAATAAATTGTCTTGTGTATATGTGAGAAAGATGAAACGGATTTATAGTAAGAGTTTAGATGAAATAAATTGTCTTCTGTCTCTTCCTGTGAGAAACATGAAACCGATCTATGGTTAGAATTTAAATGAAGTAAACTGTCCCTGTGTGTGATACATGACCAGCCTAAGTCTTTATCACAGTGTCAGTGGCGGAGGAGAAAGGTGGAGTAGGCTAGATTTATGGTTTGAGTGGAAGTGGAATGTAGTGTACGTGTATGAGGAAGTTGGAATTGCCTAGATTTAAAAGTTAACACTCTCAGATAAACTACTGACTCTGATGGTGACTAATTTAATTTAACGTGAGCTGGAAGGGAATACTAAATGTGTCTACGTGAGTGTGTTGTGGTGATAGTTTTAACACTCAGGCTCCTCTGACTCGCTCTTTCCATTGCTCCCGTTTACCTCTTACCCTTTGATAACATATACTGTCTGTCTGTCTATCTGTCTGTCTGTCTGTCTATGTGGCTACATTTTTGTCTGTTAGTGTCGCGTTATGTCTGTGAATCTACCTGTTTATTTATATCTGTCTGTCTGTCTGTCTCTGTATATTTCTCCCCGTATATAATCTATGAATGTGTCTTATCAGTGTGGTCATGTGTCTCTGCCCGTAATATGCACCTGTGTAATATCTACCCTGCGCTCTCTCTCTCTCTCTCTCTCTCTCTCTCTCTCTCTCTTTTTATTTTCTTTGGATATATGTGTATGTATTTTTGCATATTTCTGCCTATGTATCTGTCTATATCCATCCATCTATCATCTCTGTATATATCTATATTTCTAAGGGTTTGGCCATCTGTATCTAATTATCTAGATATTTGTTTGTCTATCAGAGTCGGTATGCATGTACTGTATGCATGTGTCTGTCAGTCTGTCTGCTTTTGTGTCTACTTGTATCTGTCTATCTATATCTGTCTCTCTACCTAGATGTTCACTGCCCCGGCTTAAAATTAATTACCGTATACGTTTCCTTCATATTATATCCTATTTTTCACTCCTCTCGACGTTGCCATGGGAACCAGGCCTTCTCCACTCGTGTTACCTGCCTGAGAGTGTCTGTCTGTCTGTCTATTTGTGTATCTGTCTGTCTATCTGTATTAATTTATCCCTCCTTCTCTGTCTACTCATTTTTATATATCTATTTGTATGTTTGTATCTCTTGGTCTCTCTCTCTTGGTCTGTTTGTCTCTGTTCACGTGTCTGCATCTGTGGTATATACGGTACTTATCAGTCTGTCTTTATCTGTGAATACATACATACATACCGTACATACATACCAGCAAACGTACATACTATACATACATGCAGGCATACATACATGCATACACACATTCATACTACTTACATACATATACATACATACTTATGAACATACATACACATATATCCATCTGCCTCTCTGTCTTTATCTTTGGCTGTTTGTCTAATGTGTTTATGTAGAAGAGCGGGGCATATGGAATTACTGACAAATGTGTATGGAGAACGCAGATTGGAGTGAATAAGAAATAATGCAATTCACAGCAGGCTTACAGTAAAGAAAAGGAAGTCTGGTGATTATAGAATGCTTTGGGAGAGAATATATGTTGATCGTGTGACATTGTGACAGGTTGGTGAGTGGTGGATGAAGAATACAGGAGGTAGAGATCTGTGTTAACGTTAAGAAGATATTAGAAGCAAAAAATGGATACTAAAAGGTAGTTTAGACAATAAATTGCTTAAGAGAAGGTGTTTGGGAACTTCCTCAGGCGATCAGAGTACGGGCCTAGGAAACTGACAAGGGATCGAGCTGACAGAATGAATAACGTATAACTAAGAGTAAAAGTTCCCAGACATTCCTCATTGTATCTTGCCTTCCATATTTCTCATCCCTCTTCAAAGGACAGAGTATCCATCCATTTCATACCTTCGTGCTTCATATTAGTGTCACATTAAAATAGCTCATGTAACACCATCCATTACCCAAACGGGCTGAGAAATATGAGCGAACATCTGCTTTTATCTGTACGAAGGCGCATATAGCATGGGTTTGCTCCCTATATAGCATCTTAATAGTTGTCGGCTTAATTAACTGGCAGGTTATCTGTAAAGTGCAGCTTAACGGAAAATGTCAACAAAATCTGGGCAAATGGTTAAGTTTATGATTCCGGGGGCTGGAATGATGTGTGAATGACTGTTTGTCCCGTTTCACTGAACATGCTGTTCGTAATTCTTCCAATCAATAATTCCTTGATCCTGCCTAACCCCATCCTTAGGTGGAATGAAAGATTATGTTGATACTACTATTACTGCCACAAATACTACTACTGCTACTGCTACTAGTACTACCACTTACAGGGTAATGTTAAACAAAAACAAAAAGTAATCAGTCACTACTCCAAACTTCTTCACACATTACAGAAACTCTGTAGAAATATTTCTGCTAAAGTTTTCATGAAGTTTATGGGCACTTTTTATGATTGTGTGTGTGTGTGTGTGTGTGTGTGTGTGTGTGTGTGTGTGTGTGTGTGTGTGTGTTGGAATAATAACTTCTTTTTCTTGTAATTTGTGACATTCTTTGATCTTTTGTTTTCTCTTGTTTGTATTATACTGTATTTTAATCTTTTTCTTTTTGTTCTCATATTTCTCGGTCCTGCTTTTCCTGTTCAAAAAAAACACACAAAAAAAAAGGAACAAGAAAAATACATCTAAACAAGCAAAAAGTTTGGATGGAGAGAACTAGAAAAAATGTGAGGATCCTTTGAAGAAAAAGAAACAAAAACAGAAAAAAAAAAAATCAGAGTGCTCACTGAACAAGAGTAGGCTCTGCAAAAAATGGCAAAAGAAAAATCGAAAAAAAAACTGAATGAAAAAAAAAAAAATATGAGCACAGTGTTCAGAGTCACCCATGCCGAAAACGGAGAAATGAAAATAATTGTGGAAAAATGCACTGACAGTAAGGATACATTAACCCCTTCGAGAAAGCTTGGTAAAGTGGGGTTAGAGGGAAAGACATGAAGTGAGTGAAAGTTAAAGTATGTGAAAATCTCTCTCTCTCTCTCTCTCTCTCTCTCTCTCTCTCTCTCTCTCTCTCTCTCTCATTAATTCAGAAACGAAAATGCAATATCAGATAGGAAAGCTATGGGTTGGGCCAGTAACTTAAATCGATTATTAATACACATAAACTTCTGGCTAAACTGCACACTCAAACGCACATGAGCTCTGGCGATATTATCATGTATATTCTTGCGTTATTGGAAACACACACACACACACACACACACACACACACACACACACACACACACACACACACACACACACACACACACACACACACACACACACACACACACACACGTCATAAAAGCACGTTCGTTGGTTTGCCTTCACTGGAATCCTAGAGCAGACAGCCCTGGCATGTATTCAGTATAGACGGTGGGGAGAGACGGGGTGAATTAATATGAATTGATGTGGAACTGAGGTGGAATTTGTTGGAATAGTGGGCAAGTGGGAAGTAAAGAAAAAATTGAATGACCTGAAGTGAAGTTGAATTAACTGGATGAAGTGGAGTGAATTTATGTAAAACTGGATAAAATATATATATATATATATATATATTTAATGTCAGTGGGTTATTTTTGTTCTTTAATCACTGCACAGCTTTTCTGAAATTCATAAATGTTGTCTTATTTTTTCTCTGAATATTCTAAAGGTATATATTTTTGCATTTATACTTCCACGATTTGTTTTAATACTTGCAGAAATATCCCCGTTACACTCGAGAATTGAGATGCGTAATATGTAGACCACCTTTATCGCAGCCGTGTTTTCCGGGATATTGATGAGTAACTGATTATTATACTCGTTTTACACTAACTTGGCCATGTTTTTGCTTTGTGCTGCTTATTTCACGTAGTTCAGTGGCAGAGAAAGGCAATATCACCACTCTACAACTTCATAGCACTTGTTCGTGACTGGCACCATAAAGTGTTAATCTACTGTTACACCTCAGCGTTGAAGATGGAGAGACGGCAGATTTAGGCCAGCTTAGAGTAAAAGAAGTATAGTACGGCCAAGCAACACCACTTTCATCAGCGAGCTACTTTGTTATCGCCATCTGGTCAACATACGCTCTTCATCCCCATGTTTATTACCCTCTTTCGAAGCAGAAGGGTTTATTTATTGTGCATTGCTGTAGATGAATTTAGCATGATTTTATTACCATTTTCAATTAAAGAATTTTCTTAATCATCGTTTTGGTAAATCCTAGTCGTCGTCGTCGTCATCGTCTTCCTCTTCCTCTTCGTCTTCTTCATCTTAGTCATCGTCATCATCATCGTCTTCCTCTTCGTCTTCTTCATCTTAGTCATCGTCATCATCATCATCATCCATTAATTATCACCCTGTCTTCCACTAATACATAGGATTGGACGGCTCCAAAAACAGGATTAGGAAAGAAAAATCTGCTTAACTTTCAAACAGAATTCCCTGCATATAATCAAACCATCAAAATTTTGCCTACGCTTCACAACCCCAGTTTCTTCCATCCAAATAACAACTTAATAATTTACATTCAAATTATTTAAATGAGGTATTCAGCCCGACTTTCTTGTGATCTCGATATTTTTGAGTTAAGTGACCGAGTGATATTTGAATAGATGGGATTATTAACAGTGACCTTTTCATTTCAGGTGAGTGGGAAATGCTACCTGTGAATTATGATGTCAGTGAGGTGTTATTAATTGGCTGTCATTATGGAAGGTAAGTGTTTTGATTGTTTTTTTCTTATTTTTTTCTTTGGAGGTGGGTAGGAATGAGAGGAGAAGAAAAAAAGGTCAAGAGCAGAGAGAGAGAGAGAGAGAGAGAGAGAGAGGTTCATGTAAGTGTGTGTGTGTTTGTGTGTGTGTGTGTGTGTGTGTGTGTGTGTGTGTGTGTGTGTGTGTGTGTGTGTGTGTGTGACAGTAAGGAACCAGAAAAAGAGAGAGGAATAAGGCAAGAACATGAGCGAAAGTTAGAGTGAGAAAGAAAGAGAGAGAGACCCGCTGCATTGCGTGTCTGATACCGCACCCAATTATCCAGGTAACCCCTTTATTAGCATAAATAAATTCCGACATCATAATCTACTATGGGGAAAATATCACTACTTATTCCAAGTCTGATATTGCGTGCCGTGGCGTCTAGGAAAGTGTGTGTGGAGAAATTGGTTGAATAAGTGTAGGTGTGAGGGTGATATAGTTGTGTGTGTGTGAGAAGAGAGAAAGAGAGAGAGAGAGAGAGAGAAAGAGAGAGAGAACTTCTTCGATTGAATGATAGTATTTCTGTGGTGTGAAGTGCTTGAATCCTATGGGTACTTACTTCGATGTTGTTGTTTTTGTAATTGTAATCACAGTCAGGATTGTTTTTTTTTTTTTTTGTGACATGTTTGTTAGTGTTGATCAGTAAATTCTGTTTTAGTGAACTTTAGGCCATCGAACTGTTCCCTTCTCTTATCTGGGATCGAACTCGCATCTTACCTGACACCAGATCACTTTTCAGTCCATAAGTACAAAATATGTGTGAGAATGAGGACATGCCTGTGACGTGCGTTTCTTGCGATTTGATGTGAATTCTTTATCATGGAATATCAGTGTTTGTCTGGAATATAGTTCTTGTTTTGTGTGTGTGTGTGTGTGTGTGTGTGTGTGTGTGTGTGTGTGTGTGTGTGTGTGTGTTTATCTATATATTTATCTCTATAAAATACCTGTATGTGTGGGTAGCCTATTAAATACTGTAGTCAGTCAGTAAACATGGAAGTAAATGTTGCGTGTATATGTGTCTGGATGTCTGTGCATGAATTTTTATACCGTATGTGGTGGTGTTTCGTTTAATCCTGAGCAGCGCAACAAAGCACACACACAAAAAAAAAAAAAAAAAAAAAGGAAAAAAACATTTAAAACCATTTTTTTGTTATCTAACTGGAAAAGGTCAGAAAAGCACTATAGCAGCATTGTTTTTCAGTGATTATCCGATGGCAATCCGGTGAATGTATTCGTCCGTAAAAACTTGTTTGTACATTTTAATAGCGGTGAGAGAAATGTGTAAAATTCATGCTTGCTGGTTCACTTCACCCTTTGTATACGACTTTTTCAAATATTTACTTATTAAGCTTCGGCATATGAATGGCGAAACTTCTTGTTTTCGTCAGTATTATTATGAAGCATCGCCATGAAATCGGCGAAGCTTATTATTTTCTCCTTCATTAATATTAATAATAATAATAATATTATTATTATACGACAAAGTAGACAGAGAAGGATTGTGGAAGGTTTTGAGCATGTACGATGTAGATGGTAGGCTGCTAGGTGCCATCAAAAGCTTTTATGATGGTAATGAAGCATGTGTAAAGGTTAATGGGTAGATTAACGATTAATGTATGCGTGTGACAAAGTTGTGTGAAGTCCTCATGGTTGTTCAATATATGTATATGGATGGGATGATGAGAGAAGTAAAAACACGAGTAATGGAGAGGGGGATGGCGTTGGTGGTGAATGGTGATGGATGGAATGTCTCATATTTGTTGCATGCTGATGATGCAGTACTACTGGCAAATACCGGACAAGAACTTGGTGGGCTAGTGCAGAGTTTTGCTGTCAGTGAGCGTCGTGCCTTGAGAGTAAATGTAGAAAAGAGTAAAGTGATGGTTACTGAGAGAGAAGGTGACTCCCAGTGCGATGCTACAGTGAATGGAGAGACTCTGGAATTGGTGAGAGAGTTCAAATACCTGGGTATAGTGACAGAAAAGAGAGGAAAACGTGCAAAAGAAGTGGAAAGTAGAGTGACGTAAGGAAGGAAAGTGGCTTGTGCGATGAAGGCCTTGGTCAGAAACAGAGGCTTGAGTGTTGCAGCTGCACGAGGCTTACATGAAGGAGTGTTAGTGCCAGCTTTAACATATGGATGTGAGACTATGGTGTGGCATGAAAATGAAAAGTCAGGAGTGAGAGCAGTGGAGGTGGGACTGCAGAGGAATGTATGTGGAATGCAGAGAGTGGTTAGGATACGATATAATGTGATTCGTGAAAGATGTGGAGTGAGGAAGTCTGTGGACACCAGAATCGGAGAGAGTGTACCGAGATGGTATGGTCATGTGGAGAGAATAGATAACAGTAGCGTGGTGAAAAAGGTATATCTGAGCTAATTTGAAGGAGGGAGGAGGCGAGGTAGGCCAAGGAGAAGGTGGAAGGGTATGGTGGATGAGTGTGTGAGGAAGAGAGGTTTGGAAGTCGGTGAGGCTAGGGAACTGACAAGAGATCGAACTGTCTGGATGAAAAATTGGGAGAAGCGCATAATCAGGGATTGGCACTCGATTATAACGTGACAGAGTGCAGATTGACTCTATCGGATACGTTTATGTGAAGCTACATAACGTGGTGAATGTTCTTGGCGTATCAGATAGAGCCAGGATTCCGGGGGCTTGAATGGTGAGCGAATGGAAGCGTGGCCTATTGGATTGGGCAAATTTGGGCTGTCTGGATGTTGCTACTCCTCACCCTGCCCGAAGATGGTAAAGGAGGTCCGGATGATGATGATGATGACGATGATGATGATGATGATGATGATAATGATGATGATGATGATTTGCCCTTTTTTCGTAGATCTTGATGATATTACACATGAAGGTACCCAAGGGTAACTCAAGTGCTTGTGCCAAATATAAATTACCTTGACGTATTGTTGAAGATTATAGACTCATTTTTATTGCAAAAATTGCATATTTGAAATTGAAATATCTCAGAAACAAATGAGATACAGCTGTTTGGTTGAAAATCCGTTGATAAAAAAATTTGCTGAGAATTTTGGCTTATATTTTGCCATTTAGCGTAGTGAAAAGTCATTTTCATTCATTCATTCATTGCCAGACGCCATGTATCCCAAACGGGGTGGCCAAGGGCTTTGAGTTAATTGTTTTACAGGGAGGGGCACTAATCCTCCACCAACCCCACTTGACTACGTAGGGAGAATAGTGAAAAGTACTTAATTCAAATCTGCTCAGTGTTTTGTTTGTAACACGTTTTAGAGAAAAATACAAAAGCTGTAAAGCTCTAACTTTACAGATCTATGTCTGTGGACCTTCTTTTGATCTGAAAGGAATATGGTTACAGTTATGCATACAATTAGCCAGTAATTGAGACAAAAGTTAAATGTACCCATGCGTTCTTGCACACCCTTGTCTTCAGATCTTGTTGATATGAAACAAGAAGCTACTTCAGGTTAATCTAAGTACATGTTCCAAATATGAATGACCCTGAACAACTTTCAAAGGTCACAGACTTGTTTATAATGCCAAAATTTCATACCTCATGTACAGTAAATAGTTATGGCTGAACTTCCATATTGTGGCTACATTATAAGAATAGGTAACTAGTTAAGCTTCGCCATATAAATAGCGAAGCTTTTTGTTTTCATCAGTATTATTAATCTTCGCCATATAAATGGCGAAGCTTTTTCTTGTTATTTTTCTTTGCATAATTTTTCCTCGATCTTCATGATATTACACATGAAGGTATCCTAGGGTAACCAAATTCCCTGTGCCAAATATAAATGACTTGGACCAATTTTTGAAGGTGATGAACGCATTTTTACTTTAAGAATTGTATATTTGAAATTGAAATGTCTCAAACTAATTGAGATACAGCTGTTTGGTTGAAATTACTATGATAAAAATGTCTGCTGAAAAATTCTGGCTTAACATTTTGCTATTTAGCCTAGTGGAAAGTACCGAATTCAAATAAGTTTTTTCTTTAACACGTTTTAGTGAAAACCACAAAAGCTTTAACTTTCCAGATATATGGCTGTGGTCCCTCTTATGATGTGAAAGAATATGGTTACAGTTAATCATACAGTTAGGCAGTTATTGAGACAAACGTAAAATCCACGCATGCGTTCTTCGACACCGTTGTCATTGCATCTTGTTGATGTTACACAGGAAGTTACCTTAGGGTCTTCAGATCTTGGTTTTATTACACATACCTTATATATCGTATAGCGAAGCTTCTTTATTGTGGTTACACAATAAGAATAGGTAACTAATTATTACTGTTGTTAGTGGTGGTAGACGTAGTAGTAATAACAGTAGTAGTCAACAGTAATAGTAATAATGATAATAAAACCAATAGAAAACATCTCGCCAGACTGAAGACGTTAAATTCACAATCCGGATTTAGCGTGTAATTTAAACACGTTTTAATCTTTTGATCTTTAAATTTGACATATGTTTACCTTTAATTCATGGCTTGCTGACATGTTAAGGTATATAGGATATTATATATATATATATATATATATATATATATATATATATATAGAGAGAGAGAGAGAGAGAGAGAGAGAGAGAGAGAGAGAGAGAGAGAGAGTACGGGTGGGTGGGTGGGTGGGTGGGTGTGCCTACCAATTTGTGACTGATATACATATAAAACTATGACATATACCAGTTAGTGTGGCTGATGGAGTGAGCGGAGAAAAATTTCCACTTCACAAATTAAGAATTCCTTGGCACTTGCATGAGTTTTGTTTGCCATGGCAGTGCAAAGTAAGTTCTTGTTAATTATTTTTTTTTTTTCTGCATCGATGACTCCCATTCTATTGATGACTACATTTGTACATACCTGTGACATATATACTTTCATGTTTACATACGTATACATAGAGTTCTCGTACATAAGTAAGGACATACTCACATTCCTGTTACATAATCATTTTTTTAGCTACCCTTTACACACACACACACACACACACACACACACACACACACACACACACACACACACACACACACACACACACACACACACACACACACACACGAGCGCGCGCGCGCAATATGTATGTCTATCCATCTATCAGTCTATATATTAATATTTATATTTTTATATAATACACGTTACCTACATACATTGCATACATGCATACATACATACTCAACAAAAGTATCGCACACCTGGGATGCGGTGGATCTGAAAATGCGCGAGTTTTGTGGGACGAGTTTTGTAGGACACACACGAATCTATTAACGTAACCTTGTAAAATACACTGCACACAGAATGTTAACTTCTGTGTCATTTCGACTCTTAATAATTACCAATGATAATATGTGCACTTATAATTACAGGGTGCCTCATGAATCAGTGTTTTGTGCATGTTTCAGAATGATACGTGCGGTAAGGTGTGATTTTTTTTTTTCTTTTACTATACATAAATACTCATACATGCTGCGTGCGCGCGCGAGTGAGTGGTAAGTTGTGTCTGTATGTATGCTCGTGTATGTGCGCGGCTGTAATGTTATTTTTGTGTATATGTATTGTATGCATGTAGAGAGTATGAATATATGTATTATTTGTTAAAGGGAAGGTGATGTTTGCCTGAAATAAATGTATGCCAGTTACTGAACCAAAACATTAAGAACAAATATTTTATCTGGTGGAAAAAAAAAATGTTAATAAAATCTCCATTCCAATTAGCGTGGCCAGAATTTAAGAACCATTATTTTTTTTTTTAGTGAGGACCAACTTAACGCAGCTCGCCCTAGTTTGTTTTATATCCCCATTAAAATTTTGGATACTCATGCATTTTTGGCAGTAATTCCCACAAGTTCCCCCACAAATTGGAAAACTGATAGAATTTACGATAGTTTTCCCTGGACAAGTTCGTATAAGCTTCTCCTTGCACTGCTTCATCCTTTCCGTTGATATACGTGTAATGGTGTATAAGTGGATGGTATGAAGCGAGTCATTTATTTTGTATTAAGTTACAGGCTTTTTGTGATCGTTTCCCCTAGACAGTTTCCAGTATCCTTCTTACATGTCAGTTGTTTGTAATTATTTTATTGTTATTACTAGTAGTAGTAGTAGTAGTAATAATAATAGTAGTGGTAGTAGTAGTGGTAGTGCAGCAGGAGCAGTAGTGGTAATAGTTTTTGTAAAGTTACATATAATACTAATTAATCTATTTTTCAGTAATAGTAGTAGTAGTGGTAGTAGTATTTATTTACATATTTAGTTACATATATATTCATTAATCCATTTTTCAGTAACAGTAGTAGTAGTAGTAGTAGTAGTACCACCCTAGTATTTATTTTTTAGTACTAATGATGTCATTTTGATTATATACTGCTACTAGTTTATTCAGCCCTAAAAGTGAAGCGATAGTCAGAGTCCCAAATACGCTTAAAGGATTCCACAGAGTTCCACCCTTTCCACCTCTGAAAATCCTAACCTTTATTTTTTTTCTCTGTTTTTATTTCTTCGTGGCTGTTGGGCGAATCCCGCTAAAAGTATGGGAACCCGATTTTTTTTTTTTTTCCCGCGTGTTGTGTTATGCTGGGTAAAGCACTTGGATTTTAGGCATGATGGTGAGTTGTCAGAAACACGGATGGATGTATACCTTTCACACACACACACACACACACACACACACACACACACACACACACACACACACACACACACACACACACACACACACACACGACAGATTAGTGAGATATTTTCCTCTTATTTATTTATGTACCTTTTTAACATACTATTACTATGCCACTTAACCCAGAACACATTTGAACAGGGATTATAGGTAACTAAGTTTGGTCATATCTCTTGTATCGCTGGTGTTTGTAGGTTAATAACATAGCCCGACTGAAGCTGAATCAAGCCGAATACCACATACAAATAGATAGATAGATAGATAGTATATTGACCTCAGTTTACAAGGGGTCGAATACAGAAAACAGTATATAACAACAAATATACGTCGCTCTACAATTCAAGGTCACAATCTGTAGTCCACAAAAGTAACCTTATCAAAGAAGCACCAGCAGCAAAAAATAAAAAAAAAACTAATAACTCTTTTCTCTTCCTCATTTCCTTAATTCAGTATTTTAGATAGTCTTATTCGCCTTCCTAAACAGTTATCAGTATTTTAATATTCTTCCTCTCCTTTTTCACTAAAACTATTTAATTTATAGTATTCCCTTTCGTCTTCGTCCTTCGTCCAACTTCTTTGGCTTTCAGAAGTTTACCATTCCCCACTTTCATTCCTCATTTGCCTTTCGGTATTTCAGCATTCCTCTCCTTCCGTGATACTCGTCCATTAATATCAGACAACTTCCATATCCCCTCGTACCCTTTCGGAGTCTCCCATGACCT
>NC_136999.1:6500353-6507853 GCF_032717465.1 Coenobita brevimanus | reverse complement strand
ATTTTAATCAGCATGCGCAAGACCTCTTGTAGCCTAAGAATGAGTGAAGACTCTACCAAACTTTATTTCTTTAGTGTCTTCAGTACGGAATCAGGTTGTGTATAGGCAACAAGAGAGAAAAAAATTACTTCGTCGAAGCGGAAGGACTAATTATGGTCAGCGAAATTTACTCTTGTGTGTTCTGAAAGAAGGACAGTATTTTTTAATATTTTTTTCGTATGGTACAGTCACAGAAACATCCAAGTATTTCTGATCAGGCAGGTGATTAAATATTTCTCCAGACTACGATGTGCTTTTTCTATTTGTTAACAAGAGGTGGAATTCTCGAGCATATTTGCCATCGATTCCTTTTTGTAATTTCGACCATTTTTGGAGGAAGAACTAATCACAAGGGAAGATTGTGGACTCTCCTTTCCCTCTTGTTCATACAGGATACAAATAGAATTACGATCACATAGGAAAACATGGGAAAGAATACATTTTTTTTTCTTTCGACCATGAGACTGTTAATGGTACCGATATTAACTCCCAGACCCCTATGACACTCGCCTAAATAGAGTCGTATGAAATTAGTTGGAATTAAATATGAGTTCTCCCGACCATGAGAGAGTTAATGTAGGAACTCTAACCGTAAGTTTCGGAGTATATTTTTAAACATAGCGTAGACTTAATATCAAGTTTGTTTCCTGCGCATGTGAAAGCTGAAGGTTGTGCGAGAAAGAAAATTATTCGTTATGAGTGGAGTGGAAATAAGTCATCTGTGAAGGGCATGTGGTGTTATGTGGTGAGACAAAGAAACGAAGAAGTGAAGGAGCGTTGAAGTGTTGATGTGGATGTGCTGGAAGGTGTTAGAAGTAGTCTGAGATGTATTGGCCATATGGAGAAAATGGAGAATGGGAGTTTGACAAGGAGAGTGTATGCGAATGAGGTGGAAGAGGGAGGGAAAAAGAGAAACCGAAGATGAAGTGGAAGGATGGACTGGAGAGGTATATGAACGAGGTCAGTGTGAGCTGGAGGTAGGGCAGCCATTTTTTTTTTTTTTTTTCAACTTAAATGATGCCTGTCATGCTGGAGGGGTTAATGAAGTCGGTATCTAACTGATGCACTCCGACCAATCTTTCTCGGGTTATATGGTAGTGTCTGTAAGTATAAAGAATATATTAATAAAAGTGGCCTCGGAGTTATGTATTTATAAGTAACAGGTGTGCAAGGCTTGAATTAATTTTGCGCGGTATAACCTGTCGGGTAATTCCGTGTGTAGAATGGCTGGACGTTAGGACGCCCAGGTTCCTATACTTTGACGTACTTGAAGAAAATCGTCTGACCTTTGATGAAAGTCAGTACAAGGG
The DNA here is from genome assembly GCF_032717465.1 of Coenobita brevimanus. Classification (NCBI taxonomy): domain Eukaryota; kingdom Metazoa; phylum Arthropoda; class Malacostraca; order Decapoda; family Coenobitidae; genus Coenobita; species Coenobita brevimanus. Next base: position 6,506,504 of record NC_136999.1, on the reverse strand, counting down.
TTGTCCCGATCATTAGAGTGTTAATGTTATCAGTAAAAGAACTCTTACTCCTCTGACTCACTCTCAGCAGAATCACGTTGCTTTTGCCGGAATTTAGAAATGCAGTTGCCTCGACCGTGTCTAGTTAAGTGGTTCCAGTACGCTATTAACACTCTGTGGGAAAAAAATCATCTGGCGTTAGTGTGAATCAAATAATTCTTATAGTTATAACCATGAGGGCGTCAGTGGTACCAGTATTAAAACTCCCAGGCCCCGGTGGCTCACTCGTGGCTGATTAATATCTTGTGGCATTACCTGGAGCAAAATAATAGCGTGGTCCCGACTGTGAGAGGGATACCCGCTACATTACCATGATTCATTTTTATGTTGACCAGACTGCTACCATACAATTTTATGTATGATAAGAAAGAACTTCCATGTTGTTGCTTAATCCTGGTTTGTTTGGCCTAGCAGACCCGTGGATCAAAGATAAGGAAAGGCTTCTGTCAGGCTGTGCTGTAGGTACAGTACAGTACGTACACCGTTGAGGGATCCGGCGCCCCTTTGTGGTACACAGCGCCACGCCTGGGTCCTACCTGAGTCCTTCCCCACGGCGAGGTGCAAGGAAATATGAGGAGGTTAGGCACATGTGTGGACGTCGCAGCTACTCCACCTAGGGAACACAGCGCCACCACGTGTAGGCTTTGTGTCAGTGCAAGACCCTTCATGTGACGGGGGTTAATGAAGGCTACATCAAGTTCCTCCAGTCTGTAATGTCTCTCGTATACTAAATAAAATTGCCTGGTGATAGCAAGATGGGGCTGAATTAATACTGCCTGGCGTAATCTGTGAGGTAGTTAGGACGTGGAGGGGCTGCAGGTTAATTAATCAAGGTGTAAGCCAGGTGAATCAGTCTTTTACACCTGGATATATTCTCAGGTTCACTTTATTAATCCTTGCATATTCGGGATAGCTGGTATTTTATTTCAGTTAATTCAAGAAGATTTTTATTTAACTCGTGAGTGAGTCATAGGAGGCATAGGGAGTTAATATCTTCAGAGAATGCGTTTTCTCTCTCTCTCTCTCTCTCTCTCTCTCTCTCTCTCTCTCTCTCTCTCTCTCACACACACACACACACACACACACACACACACACACACACACACACACACACACACACACACACACACACACACACACACACACACACACACACACACACACACACACACACTTAACTCCTAATGTCATCCGGCTATATTGCCATCCACGGGCGGGTTTGGACGTGGCCACAAAACACAAGGACTTTGCTAAATAATTCATGCCTTGGTTTGGGTACTTCCCTCCCCCCCCGTCTCGGCACTCACATAAAGCTGGTTGAATATTTTATGTGGCAATACTGACTCGGACACACCCTGCTTGCCCCCCCCCCTCCCTCTCATCCTGTTCCTCCCCTCTGCTTCCCCTCCCTGTCATCCTGTTCCTCCCCCCCTGCTGTTCCCTCACTCTCATTCCATTTCTTCCCCTTGCTCTCCCTCCCCCTCAGTCTGCTCCTCCCCCTGCTGCTCCCTCCCTCTCATTCTGTTCTTCTCCCATGTACCCCCAGTCTTATTCCATTCCTCCGCTGCTCTCTTCCCCCCATTCCATTTCTCCATCCTGCTCCCCCTTCATTCCATTCCTCCCACTGCTCCTCCCCCTCCCTCATTCTACTCCTCCTTCCTGCTCCCCTTATAGGCATTAATATGTTGTGTAGTAATTATAAGCATGTAATAATATAGGCACTAATATATATCATAGCACAATGTGTACCACTTACACAACGTGCAGTGTCAAGTGTTCAGGTGGAGACGCACATATCCTCTAGCCGGAATGCAAGCACAAAAGGTATGGCAAACATATTCCAGACGATCGAGACTCCCATTATGCAGCAAACACGTGGGGTAACTGACGATAGCCGGTTAGCCCATGTGACGGAAAAGTACTAGATATTACACACACTCCCACCGGCCTGTATATATTCCCAGAAATCGGAGGTGACAGAGAGTCAGAGAGAACCAAAGAAGGCAGAAGGGGATAGAAGTGACGAGAGAAGGAAGCTTAGGAGACAGCGCAGTGTAGGAGGTTTCACCGTCACGCTGGCAATACGTGGGTCACTACGTCGATCACATCACCGTGTCACAATGAAAACCCCGTAACCCAGGAGTGCCTTTACCTCACCTTTACCAGCGATACAAGATAGACAAAGAGGCGAGTGAGACAGAGCAGCACCTTCCTCAAGATAAAACCCCACAACGAGGTATGCAACGCCTCACGATTTTATATTGGTAGTAACGATTCTCCACATCATCCACATTATCGACACCGGTTTTCACCTGTCTACCTGGCTACCTACATACCTCCCTACGGTATCTATCCTGTTAACACCTTTTCCTCATTCTATTCCTCTCCCTGCTCCCCTTTCCTCATTCTGTTCCTCCCCCCTGCTCCCCCGTCCCTCGTTAACATTCCTCTTTCCTGCTCCCCCTTCTTCACTCCATTCCTCTCCTTACCTCCTTCCCACATTCCTTTCCTCTCCTTACCTCCTTCCCTCACTCCAATCCCCTCCTATACCTTCTGTCCCTCATTCCATTCCTCCATCCCTCTTACTCCACCCCACCTCAAGCCCCCATGTGCAGTCAGAGAGAAAAGTTCGCCTAATGTACCTCCGCGTCACCTTCACATTTAGGCCATGTCACTCACTTTTCTCCAGGTCGAATATTTTATGCAGCAATATTGTCTAGCACAACTCACCCCTCCCTCTTGCCCTATCTTTCTCATTTCACTCTCCTCCCTATCCACCCCCAACTTTACCCTGTTCCTCTCATGCCTCTCCCCACCTTGTACCTCTTTGCTTCCGTGTATAGTCAAGGATAAAAGGTCACCTGCCATTTCACTGCGTCTACCTGACACTTAGAGTATGGTTGTCAGTTACTTTCCTCCTGGTCAGATATTATATGTTGTTGTAATGGTTAGGGCACCCCATCTTGCTCCTCCTCCCATCATTTTATTCCTCCCACTCCCCCCTCCCACCCCATCTTGCTCCTCCTCCCCTCATTCTATTCCTCCTACGCCCCGCTTCTAACCCCCTTTTGCTCCTCCTCCCATCATTCTATTCCTCCCACTCCTCCATCCCACCCCATCTTCCTTCCCCTCCCCCTCATTCCTTTCCTTCTACGCCCCCCTCCCACCCCCTCTTTCTTCTCCTCCCCTCATTCCATTCCTCCTACGCTTCCCCTCCCACCCCATCTTGCTGCTCCTACCATCATTCTATTCCTTCCACTCCCCGCCCCCTCCCACCCCATCTTGCTCCTCCTCCCCCTCATTTATTCCTCTTACCCCCCCCTTCCCACCCCATCATGCTCCTCCTTCCCTCTCTCCATTCCTTCTGCTCCCCCCTCCCTCCCATCTCACCTCTTTGCCCTCATATACAGTCAGAGACAAGAGTTCGCCTACTATCCTCTGCGTCTGTTTCACACTTAGGGCATGTCCCGCATTTTACTCTCTGATGCATCGTGTCAAAGAATCATTTGAATCTAGAAAAATATACCAGAAATATACCAGTTGGGGCTCGTATTCGTCGGCAAAGGAAGCTCCCTAACATCATCTCCTAAGCGACTTATTTTGCCTATTAGTCCATATTGTCCCCTTCTGTGTTGCATGAAACTTTCCAGTATCGTCATACTCTGCATAAATAGCGTACAAAAGGATACTAACCAACCACATCCAGAAATAAATCGCCAAGATGAGGTGTTAAAGAGCTTCATTGCCAGTCGAGAATACGAAACTAGGAAATATCAGCCAGAGAGGAAAGTGTGAAGCAGAAGTAGTGAAACATTAGGCAAACTTTTGTCCCTCACTGTGCCTCTTACGACATTCCAGAAAAAAAAGTAATGATAATAATAATAATAATAATAATAATAATAATAATAATAACAAATATAATGATGGTGATAATTATAATGGTAATAATAATAATAATAATAATAATAATAATAATAATCAGGAATCACAATGACCCTGACTTTTATCTTTTTTTTTTTTTTTTTTTTTTTTATTACCCTCATTACATAGTTCACCACAAAACCTCATTCCGAGGAGGGAGGGGGTGGAGATCGAACCCCTCCCTTCTGAATAACTTAAACCCGTAATAATAATCCGACGCAATGACCCTTGAATAGTCGATAGTAATAAATTCAGCGTAGCCCCTTTGATGTAATGTTTTCTACCATAATAAACCACGTAAAGTCCCTAGGTGTAAATCAGAGCGTTCTTTTCTTCCCTCTTGCTGCTTTATTCACGCCATAGCTTTTCACCCGTCCCCTCCCCGGAGCGGCTCGGGGATATTGTTTTCATTTCGGTTTGTCTGTGTTTGTTTGTTTGTTTATCTGTTTGCCTGTTTGCCTGTCTGTCCGTTAACAACTTCACACGAAAATTACCGGTGCGATTTTGACCAGAATTACAGGGATGATGGGCTGTGACCTTCTGCTCGCCTGATTAAATTTTGGGCCAAATTGGGCCAAGGCCCAGGCTGTAGGCTAAAAAAATGTATTAAAAAATATATATATTTTCGCCATAACTACTTTCAGTTTCGTCATATCGACATGAAACCAAAACCTAAAGATGCATCTTTCAAATCTTCATCCTACAACATGCCTCATTACATCAGGGGGTCACCCCCAATTAACGGAAAGGGGGTCAGTGTCAGGTGGGTCGGGCCTAAAATTTCATATGAGCATAAAATCGTCAATCTTCACCCGATTTACTCCAAATTTTATGTGACATCTTTGACTAGATATCCTGTTGTGTTTATGCGTCAGCATAGCAGTGCCTTGGCACCGCGTCTTGTTTATTTAAATTTCCGATTCTGTCTGTCTGTCTGTCTGTCTGTCTCTCTCTCTCTCTCTCTCTCTCTCTCTCTCTCTCTCTCTCTCTCTCTCTCTCTCTCTCTCTCTCCACCTAGTTCTCCTTTTGCCTCTTGTTACGTCAGATTCAATCCTCATTTCATCACACCCATAACCTACTGCACATGTATTTAAAATGACTGACACATGCCTCTCTCTGATCACGGGAGCTTTGGGTAGAGTTTTTCCTTCATTGAGGCTATTCGTACCTAGAACTAAAGGAGAGAAGTGTATTATAAATTTAGATGTTGAATTTTCTTGTCTGGGTGATTACTGGGGCGCTTTCCTGCTGGATATAATATTTGTTAGACGGGGAGCCTATTTCCCTATTGGCCCTATTAACCCAGGAGGACGACTTGGGGCTTAGGTGGAAATTCATCTCTTGAGGGTCATGTTCAAGGAGCTGATTAGGACGTGGGAAAAACTGATCGCCAGCCTGAATGATCCTTCGTGTTGTCGCAGAAATTCATTAAGTCTTTTAGCTTCTTGGTATGTCTTCTTTACCAAATATATTCGCGCAGTAACTGAATTAGGGACCCGGAATGTTAATTGATGGTTGCCTGTCGCTGTTTGGCTTAATCCTTGGATGTTTTCCTTTTAATATTATCTCTTGACGATTTTATTCATCTTAGTCTTGTCAAACTGGAGGGGTTAGATACAGCCTTCATTAATTTTCAGGCTCTTGATACTAAAATTCGTTTGGCTTTGCGTGGAGCAGAATACAAGAGGTGTTCCGAAGTGAGAGTTAATTCTTTAATGCTGGTACGTTCAGTCCTTCATGTATGCAATAGCCCAACACTTTAACTCTCTTCCTTTGTCTTTCCTAGTGTCTGTAGTCTCCAGTCTTTCATATGCAATATGTCCAGGCCTCCCGAAATGAACGAATCTTTACTTTCTTTCAGTGTCATTTTGAGAGAATTAGTTTTGCACGCTGGAAGCCTTGGGTTCTTTCTTTTCCACTTTAGAAATATGGCCACATAGGCTAAATATAATATTCAGGCGGTAACTGGAATAAAATACTAAAAATGGCGCGATCGGGAGAGGAACAGTAAAAAAAAAAAAAGGGGGAGGGGGGTTGTGCTCAGATTTATGTATATATAAAATGTGGTAGCTGAGTAAAACCATTTATTGAGGATTAATAATTTATGTAGAAAATACTCCGTTGATATTTGCCACTTGGCTGAATGCGAAATACGTGAATGTATTAATCTATATGAGTGGTGGGAGGGAGT
>NC_136999.1:6440353-6495353 GCF_032717465.1 Coenobita brevimanus | reverse complement strand
ATTGTCAATTCACTTTATAGAAAAAGGTTCGTGTATCATTCTGAAACTGACTGTACTCTCCGAAACACATACATTACGAAAACAACACGAACTGGAGCAGCACGCACGCCCTGTGAAGCCATCCATCATCAGGTTACGTACTTTTTGATGCGACTGTACCTTCGAGGGCAAAAGTTCGACGGAAAACTCCAGAAAGCGTCGGGTCTGCCTTCCGTCTTTCTCATTCCTCCCTGAACGTCAGAGAGTAACCGTGTGTGTGTGTGTGTGTGTGTGTGTGTGTGTGTGTGTGTGTGTGTGTGTTTAATAGTGCTTAATATCTTTCATGAACATTTTGCATCGCCACAGCCAGCTGAGGACTGTCCTGTTGAGAGAGAGAGAGAGAGAGAGAGAGAGAGAGAGAGAGAGCCGAGGGGGGATAGAAAGTGAATCAGGACGGCCATATGTCGTGGAAGATATGCCATTATCTGAGTGGTGCCTGGATGTGTGTGTGTGTGTGTGTGTGTGTGTGTGTGTGTGTGTGTGAGAGAGAGAGAGAGAGAGAGAGAGAGAGAAAGAGAGAGGTAGTTTAAAACTTTAAGGGACTTTACAGGATCTACATCACAACATCCCGTCTCTCTCTCTCTCTCTCTCTCTCTCTCTCTCTCTCTCTCTCTCTCTCTCTCTCTCTCTCACACACACACACACACACACACACACACACATCCATTGTCTCATTTTCCCCTCTGAGTCCCCTATTTCCTCTCCCTCACTGTGTCCCACCCACCTCTAACTTCGTTCTGATCTCCTCCTCCTCCTCCAATCTTCTTTTCTCCTTCCCTCCCTTCTCCACTTCTTCCTTCCTCCTATGTTTCCCTCTTCGTCCTAAATTTCCTATTTCCTGCCCCAGCCTTTCTTTCTTCCTTCATACTTTCCTGTCCTCTTCCCTCCTCCCTTCCATCATACCTTCCTGTCCTCTTTTCCTCATTTCTCTTTCCTCTCCTTTCCTTTTACCTCCCCGTTTTCTTTAATTTCAATTCTCTTCCACGCTTGGCCATAACCTATAGTGCATTGGTTAGTATTGGCACTCACAACCGGAAGAACCCGATTTCCTCCTTCCTTCTTCCTCCTTCCTCTCGTCCTCCTTCCTTCTTCCTCCTTCCTCTCGTCCTCCTTCCTTCTTCCTCCTTCCTCTCGTCCTCCTTCCTTCTTCCTCCTTCCTCTCGTCCTCCTTCCTCCTTCCTCTCGTCCTCCTTCCTGTCGTCCTCCTTCCTTCTTCCTCCTTCTGCTCGTCCTCTTTCCTACTCATCCTCTTTCCTTCGTCGCCTTCCTCTTTTCAATACCCCCCTCCAACAGTATACTCTGTTTCCTCTTTTCTGTCGTCTCTCCTCGTCTCTCTTCTCGCTATCCTCCTCCTGCTCCTCCTCCTCCTGCTCCTCCTCCTCCTCCTCCTCCTGCTCCTCCTGCTCCTCCTCCTCCTCCTCCTCCTCCTCCTCCTCCTCCTCCTCCTCCTCCTCCTCCTCCTCCTCCTCCTCCCCACCCAATACAGTTCCTCCCCGTCCTCTCCTCTTACCTTCCTATGTTGTCTCCTTTCTCATATCCTCCCCCTCCCCTTGCATCCCTCCATCCTCCTCAGCCTCAGTTCTCTCCCTCATCACACTATCATATTTCTCCCCCTTCTTTCCCACTTCCCATTCCCCTCATCTCTTCCCTCTCACATCCCTCTCATCTTCGCCATTTCTTATTCTCTCTGAACCCCTAACATTTTTTTTTTTACGTTTTCCCTCTCTCCCTACCCCTCCCTTCCCTCCAGTTTTCTCTTTCCCTCCCCCTTCCATCCCTTCACTCCATCTGTTTCCCTCACACCTTCCTCCTCCTTATTGTCTCCTACTTCCACTTCCATTTTCCTTACACTTCGTCCAGGCCTTCCTTTCCTCCCTCTTCCCTTTCTGCCCCTCTCCCCTTCCTCTCCTTACAGTCCTTCCACTCTTTATCTATCCTTCCTCCCCATTCTCCCCATTATCTCCCCGCTCCTCTCTCACCCCTCACTCCCTCTCTTCCTGCTGTTGATCCCCATTTTTCCATCTTTACCTCAAGTCATTCTCGTCTCCCCGCCTGCCTCTCCCTGCCCCTCTCTCCCCGCCCCTCTCTCCCCACTCTTTCTTCCTACCCAGTCTCTCCTTCCTGCTCCTCTACTTCTGTTTACCTCCATTCCTCCACCTTTATCTCCAGTTATCCCTCCGCCTTTCCTGTCTCCTATCTTGCCCTTCCATCTCGTTCCTCCTTCCCTCTCTCCCACCGCCCCTCTTCTCCCTTCCCCCTCTCACTTCTGTTTCCCTCCACTTTTACGGCTCTATCTCTAGCCATTCCCTCCACCTCTTATCTTCTCTCTCATCACTGGCTCGCAGCTTCCACCAATTCTCACTCCCCTCCCTCTCCTTCCCCCTCCCTCTCCTTCCCCCTCCCTCTCCTTCCCCCTCCCTCTCCTTCCCCCTCCCTCTCCTTCCTCCACCCTTTCCTTCCCCCACCCTTTCCTTCCCCTATCCTCTCCTTCCCCCTTACCTCTCCCCCTTCCTCTCATTTCCCCTCCTCCTTCCTCCCTCCCTTCCTCTCCTCCCCCTCCTCCCTCTCCTTCCCCCTCCCCCTCTCCTTCTTCCGCTTGTTTCCTTTCATTCTTCCGCCTTTGTCTTCAGTCGTTCCTTACTCCTCTCCTCTTTCCCTCCACTCCCCCTCCCTCACTCCACTCCTGTTTCCCTCTATTCTTCCACCTTTACTTCCAGCCATTCTCTCCATTCTTCCTCTCCCTCTTCTGCGTCTCTCCATTCTTCCTCCTTTCTCCTAAGCCATTCCCTCCACCTCCTCTCTTCTGTCTCATTCCTCCCCCTCACCCTTCACTTTGTCTCCCTCCTCTTCCTCCTTCCTTCCTCCCTCTTCTATCTCCAGTCATTTTCATTTCCCCTCCTGCTCCTCCCCCTCCCACCCCTCCCCACCTGCACCTGTTTCCATCCATTCTTCAACTTTCCTCTTCACTTATTTCATCCCCCATTCCATTCTCTCCCTCCATCTCCCTCCCCTTCCCATCGTCTCCCTCTCATTTCCATCCATTCTTCCGCCTTTACTTCCAGCCATTCCCTCCCTTCTCCTCCCTCTCCACTTCCCATCCTCTCCCACCCCTCCCTCCCTTCCATTTCCTCGCCTCCCTCCTCCTCCATTCCTTCCCTTCCCATCCCCTCCATCCCCCTCTCCTCCTCCCCTCCATTCCTCCGCCTTTCTCTCCCAATGTGGTCACGTTCTGAAAGCGAAGATCAAATTTGCCTCCCCCCGTCCCGGCCTGGCGAACAATGACGTGTGGTAATGAGAGATAATGGGCAGACTAGGACCCACGAAATCTGTGTCGCTTTGAGAGAGAGAGAGAGAGAGAGAGAGAGGAGAAAATGTTTTTTTGTTAGTGTTGATACGTATGAAAACTAGTATTGTATGAGAGAGAGAGAGAGAGAGAGAGAGAAAGAGAGAGAGAGAGAGTCATTACATTCAAGGTGTGGCTCTTTTATATCGACTTCTGTCTTTCATGTTGTTTAGAGAGAGAGAGAGAGAGAGAGAGAGAGAGAGAGAGAGAGAGAGAGAGAGAGAGAGAGGAGGGGGTAGTAAATTAAATAATGTTTGGTGGGAAAGAGAGAGAATTTAGTCAGAGGGGAAATAATATAGGAAGCCGAGGAGGGAAAACTGGAGGGGGAGGAGGGGTGACAGGAGGGGAGGAGGGGTGATTGGATTGGAGGAAGGGTGATTGGACGGGGAGGAGGGGTGACTGGAGGGGAGGAGGGGTGACTGCAGGGGAGGAGGGGTGATTGGATTGGAGGAAGGGTGATTGGACGGGGAGGAGGGGTGACTGGAGAGAAAGAGGGGTGATTGGAAGGGAGGAAGGGTGATTGGATTGGAGGAGGGGTGATTGGATTGGAGGAGGGGTGATTGGACGGGGAGTAAGGGTGACTGGAGGGGAGTAAGGGTCATTAGAGGAGAGGAAGGGATGATTGGAGGGGAAGGAGGGGAGTGATTGGAGGAGGAAGTGGAAGAGGGGTGAGTGCAGGAGGAGGAAGGATGATCGGAGGGGAAGATGGTATGATTGGAGGAGGAGAAGGGGCGATTGGAGAGGAGGGAGGGGTGATTTGAGAGGAAGGAGGCGTGACTGGAGGGGAGAAGGGGTGTTTGGAGGGGGTGTAGTGGTGATTGGAGGGGAGGAGGAGTGACTGAAGGGGAAGGGTGTCTGAATGAAAGAAGGAGTGACTGAAGAGGAAACAAGTAGGAGTCATAAGTGAAGAGGAAAAGAAATGTCTGACTACGGGTTATGTCTTTCACGAATTACCAGCAGATTTTATTGATAGTCTAATTGCGAGGAGTCAGTTTTTCCGCGTTTATTCTTTCGGATCTGATGTCGTATATTAGTGGTTCAACCTTTTTTTTTTTTTTCCCCTGACCATTTGTTGCACCTGGAGACTTTTCGAACTACTGTAGAGGGTTTAGACATAGCCTCCATTTTTTCCTTTAATACGAAGGGCGTTTCTTTAGTTTAATATATTCTGTAGGAAGAGTAAAGCAAAAATGACGTCCTTGTGCTGAGAGGATTAAGGTCTACTCTTCCCCATTAAACAGAATTTTTTTGTCTGATACATAAGTTTGATTTGTTGTTAGTATTATAAGATACAGGGTGATTCACAACTAAGGTCTCAAAGTGATATAAATCTTTCTGTTATTAATGAATCGATTGAATTTTAATTTGGGACTTTATTTTCTTTAATTTCGTAAGTGTATCCACAGTTGCATGAAGTGTTTAAGGCGATCTCATTCATCATTTAAACTTAGTTAAATTTGGTATTCCAGATTAGCGAATTTTCGGTGCAATTTATGCTCTGGGACAGCTGCTTTCCACCCATAATGTTTTCTTTCGACAGGTCAGAATTGCAAAGTGTATTTTATTTATTTCCCCCTCAGCATGTCCCAACAGCCTGGAAAAAATCTTGAGTTATATCTGGGGAATCGGAAATACGTGGTCAGTTATCGATATGACGTGGTTATTGGATCAGTGCAGTTGACCAACGGATGCCGACTTAACTCCTCACTGGTAGAGCAACATTTCGTTTTTGGCATCTGTAATTCAAAATGTTGGGGAGTTTCTCAAATGCAGTATATGATTGGCATAGACAGAAATTTGTAAGTACAGAGTTTAATTCCGTTCTATAATAACTGATTTATTGGTATCATTGTACCACTTCAGAGTACTGAATCACCCTGAATAATTATTAAATTTTGGGCAAGTGTAACCTAAAGCTGTATTAGGCTTATATGTGTGGATTGTTTGTGAGGTTGGCCGAGGATTCCGATTACTTTAGTACTGTATGAAGAGGGTTCAAGTGTATATATATATACCGGTTATATATATATATATATATATATATATATATATATATATATATATATATATATATATATATATATATATATTGCTAAAGTAATCGGAATCCATATATATATATATATATATATATATATATATATATATATATATTAATCTATATCTATCTATCTATCAATCTATAATATATATATATATACTGTATATAGATTTGGTGTAACCTAAATACCAGGCGATGTGTATTCCATTGTAACAGTTTATCAATTTAGACAGGAAATAGACTGCCTTGTGAGTGAGAGACAGGGTAGTTAGGATCGGGTAGCATTGGGGAATTGCCTGTCCCAGAGGTCGACAGTTGAGAGAGAGAGAGAGAGAGAATCCGTCACGTACACAGCATCATGTAATATGCCTGTATTAATAAGAGAAATTTGTGTGTGTGTGTGTGTGTGTGTGTGTGTGTGTGTGTGTGTGTGTGTTCTTCAGCCATAGCGCCAAAGCGGAGAGAGAGAGAGAGAGAGAATCCGTCACGTACACAGCATCATGTAATATGCCTGTATTAATAAGAGAAATTTGTGTGTGTGTGTGTGTGTGTGTGTGTGTGTGTGTGTGTGTGTGTGTGTGTGTGTGTGTGTGTTCTTCAGCCATAGCGCCAAAGCGGAACGAATTAGAAGCGTAAAGCTTTACACACATATTTCAATAAGTCACATATATAGCACGTTGATATTCCAATGATCTCACTGCGCATCTGGCCTTATACAGACGAAACTTAATGTGCTGTACTCTTTTCACTTTAACTTGGCTTAAACTTGTCCTCTCTTCATCGTGCTGAGGTATAGCAGTAGCTTAACACTATAATTTTATACTAGTCTCGAAGAAGTGCTATTGAAAGGATGCAGAGTCGTAGTAATGTCTTTTTCTGTCATTGAGCTACATTAAATAAGCTACATTAGAACGAAAATCTGGACAAGTGAAGGTGAGAGAACGATAGCGAAGAGAAGGTGGCTGCTATCTGTTTTGTTTATGAATGCACACAGTTATTTCTCTAAATAGCCAAAGCACTGATAGGTAGTGTGTTTGAGGCTTGACAAATTAGACACATGGTAATTGCACATTTGTCCCAGGTTATACACACTGGTACTAAAACGTGCTCCTCAGTGTCCCTTAGCAGATCTGGTTCCTGAAATAATGGGCTGCTTGCATCTAGGGGTGGCACAGAGAGTAAACATAAGCTTCTTGTGTGGGAATTTCTGCTGATATTCTTCTCGTTTCCCCCCCCCTTTTTTTTTTTTTTCTTATATGTTCTTTCGTGTTCTCTTAGATTCACCTCTTGTGTTCTCTTCTCATCCCTTCTACCCTTATAGTCTCTTACTTTTTTTCTTTTTTCTTCTCTTCACGTGTCTTCGTTTCTTTTCTCTTGTTTTCTCTTTCCATCTTCTCTTCTCCTCTCTTCTCTTCTCTTTTCTTCTCCTCTCTCATCTCCTCTTCTCTTCTACCCATATTGTCGCTGCTTTTTTTCTCTTCTCCACGTGTCTTCTTTTCTCATCACTTAACTTGTTTTCTCTTTCCACCATCTCTTCTTCTCTCTACTCTTCTCTTTTCTTCTCCTCTCATCTTCTCCTCTCTCCTTTTCTCTCCTGTTCTCTTCCGTCCTCTCATCTCTTATCTTCTCTCCTCTTCTTTTTCCTCTCCTTTTCCAAGGCCACCCCTCATCTCCATTTCTTCACTGCGAATCTGGTTGAGAAGTTTTGAGCTTTTGTCGCGGGAAAAGGAGACTCTTAGGCGACCATAGTAAGAACACAGATAAAAACAGTTACATTATCTTCTCTCTTATCTTCTCATTTCTCCTTGCCTCTCTTCCTTATCTTCTTTCTTATCTTCTCCTCTTCTCTTTCCTCTTTTTGTTTCTTACTTTCTCCCCATTTCTCTTTCCTTTTCTTGCCTCTTACCTTCTCCTCTCCTTTCTCCTCGCTTTGCCTCTCTTGTCTTCTTTTCTCCCATACCTGCTCTTCTCTCCTCTTTCATCTCCTCGCCTCGCCTATCTTACTTTCTCTTCGCTTCTCTTTCGTCTCCTTACCTCTCTTCCTCTTTTGTTTTCTCTCGCCTTCTCTTTTCTTTTGCTCTCTCCTCTCTCTTACCTTCTCATCTCTCTGTTACCGTCTCATCTTTCTCTCTTCTCTCCTCGTCTCTTTTCCTTATCTTCTCCCCTACCTTCTCTCTTCTCCTCTCCTCGCCTCTCTTGCCTTCTCTTCTTTCTTACAGTCTCTTCACTCCTTTCCTTGTCTCGTTTCTCTTCCTTTCTCTTCTCTTTTATTGCTTACAGGAGGAAAATCTTGGGAGACAGACGCTAGAACATCGAAACAAAGATAAAATAGTTACAGTGTCTCCTACTTCTCTTCTTCCTTCTAACATTTCCTCTCCTCTTCTCTTCTTTCTTCTAACATTTCCTCTTCTCTTCTCTTCTCTCTTCTAACATTTCCTCTCCTCTTCTCTTCTCTCCTTTCTTTCTTCTGTCCTACTTTCTCTTTCTCTTCATTCTTCAGTTATTTCCTCTCCTACCTTCTCTTCATTCTTCAGTTATTTCCTCTCCTACCTTCTCTTCCCTCCTCCTGTCTTCTCCCTCCTCCCCTATCTTTTCCAACCTTCTCTTTTTCTCCGTTGTCCTCTTCTTTGCCTATTTTCTCTTATTCTCTTGTTCCCCTTGCAGTATTTCTTTCCTTTCCTTTCATCCTCTCCTCTCCTCTCTCCCCTCCTCTCCTCTCCTCACTTCTCCCCTCCTCTCCTCTCCTCTCATCACTTCTCCCCTCTCCCATCCTCTCCTCTCTTCTCCTATCCTCTCCCCTTTTTTTGCCTGGAGGAGAAAATTGGACAACTATGACAAGTTCAAAACACAAAGGATAATTATTCTCTCTCTCTCTCTCTCTCTCTCTCTCTCTCTCTCTCTCTCTCTCTCTCTCTCTCTCTCTCTCTCTCTCTCTCTCTCTCTTAAAATCCCCCATTCCCTTTTCCTCCAGGGTCTTAGAGAAAAAGCCCTCCCATCTCGCAACAAGGCCAGAGTAGAGGAAAGTTGCTGAGAGAGAGAGAGAGAGAGAGAGAGAGAGAGAGAGAGAGAGAGAAGAGGGGGAAGGAAGATAATAGGGTAGGATATTTAGATAGATAGACTGATCGATAGGTTGATAAGAAAGAGAGAATTTCCTGCCAGCCAGCTAGATACAGATAGACAGGTAGAGAGAGAGAGAGAGAGAAACTTGTATAATCTCCCCTCTCCCACCCTTGCCTCTTTCAGACTTTCCCCTACCCTCTCCTTTATCTTTGTTTCCTCTCCCTTTTTCCTCTCACCTCTCTTCCCCTCCCTCTTCCTTACCCTTGCTTTCCCCTTTTTCCTCTTCCCTCATCCTCCTCATACCTTCTGTTTCTCACCCTCTCTCCCTTCTCTTTCCCCTCCCTCTCTCCCGCCTTTTACCTTTGTCCACTCATTCACCATATTTTCCGTCCCTCCTATTCACCCCCTAACTCCTCATCTCTTAAATTGATAAAACCTCACCCCTTTCTAATGCTTAACCCCCCTTACCCCTCCGCCCCTTCCCATCCCTCTTTCACCCCAGAATCCTACTCTCCCTTACCCCTCTTCTTCTTGACTCCCTTTCACGCCACCCATCTCTCTCCCACAACCCACCTAACTCCCTCAATCCTTTCACCCCTCCTCTCTCATCATTCACCCCACCCCCTTCCTGACCTACCCCCCATCCACCCCATGCTTACCCCTTCCCTCTCGCCTCTTCTTCCCTCTACACCCTCCTTCCTTCCCTTCTCTATCCCCTCTCACCCTTTCCTCCATCTTCCCCATCTTTCCCCTCCCCATCTCTCCCCTCACCCTCCCTCCCTCAATCTGCACCCAAATCCCCTCACCCTCTCCCCTCGCTCTCTCCCTTCACCCTCACTTCTCATCCTCTCCCCCACCCCTCACTCTCTCCCCTCACCCTCTCACACACCCCTCGTGTTTCACCCCAGCGGAGGGTTACGTGACAAGACTGAGGTAATGGCATATGCATCCGAAAATGTCAGATCCCACCATTTTTGTTTTTTCGTTTTAATTGATTTTTTCTTTTTTATTTTTCTGAGTTTGTTTTCCTTATTTCCCTTATTTTCTTGGACATTGTTTTTTTCTTAGTTTTATTTTTTTTTTCGTTTTTACAGTTTTTTAAAAGTTTTCTGAGTTTCCTAATTTCCCTTATTCTCCAGGACCTTTTTTTTATTCTTAGTTTTAATTGTTTTGCTTAGTTTGCTTGAGCGATGCTTTTTTTTTTCTATGTTTTAATTTTCTTATAAAAGTTATTTCGAGTTGCATTTTTTTTCTAGTACTTCCATTTTCATTTGAATGTTTGTTTCTAAAGTTTAATTTAGTTCCTTGCCAATTTCTTCCGAGTTTTTTTTTTAATCTTAGTTTTTTGAAGTTCTTTTTTCTGCTTCTCAATATTTTAGGGACGTGTTTTTTTTTATGTATATATATATTTTTGCTTCATAGTTGATGTAAGGCTGCACCTGAGCTAAGTCAAATGGTCTGAAAAAAATTATGGAACCTGGTTAGATGTTTTGATGTCGTTTTATGTACTCCCGAAAATTTAAAGTGCTGCGATTTTTTTCTTTTACTCTTCTTATTTTTGTTTTATTTCGACAGTGCTTTTTTTTTTTATTTTTCTATATCAGTTTTATTTATACGGTGCTGTTTTTTAATTTTTCTTTTTTCGTTTTATGTATATACTTTTTTTTTAATTTTCGACTTTTCAATTATTCGTAGCCTCTCTATTTTTTTCTATTTTTTGTTTTTCTTTTAGTTTTTTTCTATTATACATAGCTTCTCTATTTTTTGTTTATTTTTTTGTGTTTTCCTGTCATATTTTTTTCGATTATTCATAGTTTTTCTATTATTTTAATGTTTAGTTGTATTTTATTTCTCTTCTCTGAATAATACGAACTTGGGAAATGTTTTGTTGAAAACTTTATTCTTTTATTCTTTTTTGTATGTTATTGTAGCGCTGTATGTTAGTGTTGTATGTTTTTGAAGGATTAATTTTAGATATTGCTAATTCAGACGTCTATTTCTGTGTATTCACGTTACCAGATTGCCATGACATTTTTTGTATTATCCACCTGGACGAGTAAGTTAAAATATTACAGCATCATACTTCAAAAAGAGTGTACGGGTAGTTGAAATAGGTCTATAGCTAGTTCAGAAGTCTGCTTTTATGTATTCACAATACCTTCCTGTTTTGATATATGCTTCAATTAATATGTATCTGAAGGAGTAAATTGAAATATAAATGCATCATATTTCAGAACGGATAGAGCTGAAATATTGCCGGATCTAACGTGTGCCTTTTTGTATTCACGATTAATTTTTCCTGTAATTAGTATTAAGCCTGCGTGATTAATGACTCCTAATTGAATATAGCCTTTAGACACTCCAAGTAACGCCGTCACGTCTTAAGAAACGCTCTCTGGATACAAATTTCACGGTGTGGGGGAGCGTGAAGAACACCATTGAACAGTTTGAACACTCCCGTTGCACCAAGAGCATTTACTGATGTCATGGCTATCCGTCTTACTCGCCACAGACCCTTCAATCCGGTGACGTGTGTGTGTGTGTGTGTGTGTGTGTGTGTGTGTGTGTGTGTGTGTGTGTGTGTGTGTGTGTGTGTATTCATGCAGCCTTCAGACGATTTTGTTTGGCAGAGGAGAGACTTCGAGCTGGAGGGGTTTACATTAGCCTTCAGGAGGGATTAGGTATAGTTTTCATTATCCACTTCGCTGTTAGAAATGTCATATATATTTGTATAACATGTATTGGTTGTAACTCAAAATTAAAAGAAGAGAGAAAAAAAGAAGTGAAAGTTCTCTGAGCACGAATTTCACGGTGTGGGGAAATGTGAACACCATCCCTGAACACCTGAGCAGCCTTGAACACTCCTGTGGCACCAGTAGCTGTTCCTGATTACACCGACAGCATTTCCGTCCGATGATGAGTTTTTCTTTTCATCATTGTTACCTTTACATGAGTTTGTTCGACTTAGGGGAGATTTTTCAGACCTTAAGGAGGTAGAGCCTTCATTAAATACAAACTGATAACGTAGGCTACAGTTTTCATTTTATTTCTGCAACCTTCAGCCGAGTTGGCTATCTTGGAGAGACTTTTCAGACAGGAGAGATTAGATACAACCTTCATTATCCTGTTCCTTACAAATATCATGCCTCAGTTGAGTAAAATGTTCTGGTGGTAACTGGAAAAAAAAGTAATCAGACTGAAGGGAGTGGGAACACTTTTGGGCGCAGTTTGACGGTGTGGGTGTGTGTGAAGATACCCCACTATAGTGTATGTACTGTATGTTGAACACTGTGGCGACACCAGTGGTAGTTACCGATTACACGCCCAGCTCCCCCCCATTCACCACACCCTGACCAATTGTTGACTCAGACACGCCACCGGACACGGCCTCAGGAGTCAATAAAGCGGAGGGGGGAGTCGGAAGTTGGGTTGGGGAATGGAGGAGGTCATTTGAGGTCACGACATATATATTTTGTGTACGTAAAGAAGATGCCAAAGGTTGAAAATCTACAGACAGTATCTTTCTCGAAGCAGAACAAAGAAGAGAGGACCAAATTGTAGTTCTGTTTATTCTGAATCAGAATGAAGAAAAACAAGTAATTGTAATGAATAATATAACCAGTATACCACGACGCACCCTGTCAAGGTTTCCTCTCACTTTGTAAACACAGCCGCTCCAATAATTACTTCCGCCAGCGAAGTTGGAGGAGGTTTTGTATTCACCTGTGCTTGTCTGTTTGTTTGTCCACACGATATCTCCAAAAGTTCTCAGTAAATTTCAATGAAATCTTGTGGAAGAGTGGGCCATGGGCCAAGAAAAATTTGATTAAATTTTGTGGCGCATCTGCATTCGGATTCTATGTATCCCGCACAATATCCCCAAAAGCTCTCAATGAATTTCAATAAAACTGTGTGGAAGAGTGGGCCTTGGGTCAAGGAACAATTGATTAATTTTTGAGGAGTATTCCACACAATATCTCCACGGATCCGGATTCGGATCTGGATCCTTTTTAATGGCAATGGCATTGGCGGAGGTATGCACTTCTGGTTGCTTTCTAGTGTCCCCATGCGCTTCTCACCGTACAGTTCAAAAGCTTTCCACATCTATACCCGTGCATGAAGGCAGTGGCTGAATCGCTAGAGGGGCGGCCTGCAGTCCTAATGGACCCTGGATCGAATCCCGGCTGGGGCAGGGAACAGTTTAAGGATTTGAATTTCCTAAAAATGCAGACTTTCCTGATCTACCAGATGACCCGCCGACATGTCGTAAAAATACCCCCTGTAATACCAATACACCAGTCCTGTATGAGACAGCCCTAGCATGTATCAATATGGACGGTGGGTGTTAACGCCGAACTGGTAACATGTGGAGGTGTAGGAGGACTACTGGGCCTTGGGATAGGTCACGGCCCCCGAGAAATAGGCCCTGAAGCCTTTGCCCAGAGTCGGACACGTAAAAAAAAAAAAAAAAAAAAAAAAAAAAAAAAAAAGATCGAGCCGCGTCACTTCTCCACTGACAGAAAATTATGTTCCTCAACTCCGCGAACCACTACCTGTTCAGGACTAGTAAAAGAGGCTTTTATAATACAGCTTCCCACCCAAGCCAGGCGTATGAGAGCCTGGCGCTACAAAACATAAAGCACATACATACTACGATGACATTTTTTATATATTTGTTCCTGCAACCACCGGGTGATTGTATTCTGTTTAAGAGAGAGACAGTGTTATGGCTCTGCATCCATTCCACAACGCTTCTTCGTGACTGGCATCGTATCCTAGTGCTATTGCTACAACTCAGCGTGCAAGAAGGAGAGACAACCATTTAAGGCCAGACTAGAGTAAAAACAGTACAGTGCAGTGATTAACGAAGGTTGTAGTTATCCCATCCAGTTTGAGATATCTCTCCTAAGCTGAATAAAGTTGACTGGAAGTAATAAGAATATAGTAAAGACGTCTGATAATGAAAGGGAGTTAGTGTCTTTACTGCGAGATTTTCTATTTTTGGTAAACAGAATAAAATCGACTGACAGAAACAGTAGAATGAAAGACGTCCTCGGGCTGAAAGGGTTAACGAGAAACCACCACCTTTATTTTTGTACATCAGTATTTATCACTTCCCTTCCTGGCAAACGGGAGGAGGAAATATCAGGGAATGGATGGAAAATAAAATCGTCCGGAGATAGAAAAGGAAAATTAGCCGTCACATAAGATTTTTAGATCGAATTTCAGCGGTTTCCTTCGCACCACACAGTATAACAAAATTTTAGGGGATGGTTGCTGAGTAAAATCGTCTGGAGCTGACACAAAGTCATTTATGATGTAGGACTACACAGCGTTTGATTAAAAGTAACTGGCCTGTGATTATTTTTTAGAAGAGAGAGAGAGAGAGAGAGAGAGAGAGAAGAAGTGTTAAACGCAAACTTCACCATGTTTTTGAATGGTGTGTGTGTGTGTGTGTGTGTGTGTGTGTGTGTGTGTGTGTGTGTGTGTGTGTGTGTGTGTGTGTGCGCTTATCAAACGGCAGAGCGATATGTAAGAAAATGAATGCCAAATAAAACCGTTTAGTAGTGAACTGAATAACGAAAAATCAGGAGAGAGAGATGCTGAGTAAAACAGGAAATAACAGGTAAAGAAAACGAGAAGAGAAACGGGAAATAATTAGACATCATCACACGGATCGTTTATTTTACTCTCATTTTTACCCTTTTTCTCACAATTCTTTTTTGGGGTATCCGGAAGAGAGAAATGTTAGGAGATTGGAACTGAGTAAAAGTATTTTGATGTAGCGAGGAAATAGGTAGAAAAGTTGCCCTGACACGGAATCGTTTAAAGGAATCCTCATTTTAATTTTATATACTTTTTCTTTTCTTTCATTTTGAGTATTCAGAAGAGGGAAATGTCAGGAGGTTGATGATGAATAAAACGGTCTTGATGTAACGAGAATAAAGTAGAAAAGATGGAAAAAAACTGACTTGTATAAAGGAAGCTTCGTTCAATTAAATATTTATCTATTTTATTTTATTTTTGCATTTTTTATACGACTTTTTTTTTAAGTATTTGGGAAACGGAAATATCAGGAGATCGGAACTGAATAAAAGAGTTTTGATGTAGCGAGAAAAAGGTAGAAAAGAGATGAAACTGAATCAGAAAAATGATCCTTCAATTTTTATTATTATTATTATTGTTATTATTATTATTATTATTATTATTATTATTATGTTACTTTTCTGGGTATTTTTCAGAGTAATTACAACAGCAAATTGTAAAGAGATGGATACTGGATGGAAGAAAAAGAGGGTATGGGGAATCTTAAAGCAACCTTCAACGCTTTATTTTTATATGAATCTTCTTGTTAGTTTTATTATTATTATTATTATTATTATTTTAGAAAGGTGTGTTGCGGTTCCCATCTTATTAACCGAAATAGCGAAATGTCAGGAGACGTAGGCAGAAGGTCGCGACAGAATGAAGAATGGCTTGAGAAGTACCAAAGGAATTAGTCTCTCTCTCTCTCTCTCTCTCTCTCTCTCTCTCACACACACACACACACACACACACACACACACACACGAAAAAGAAATGTTACGTGACTGCCACTTAATTGGTTTTATGAATGAACCCCTCTATGTATCACCAGACCATAACTTTTTCGGAGATGGAAAAGAATGAAAATTGGTAGGGATAATGTCGCACAGAAGTTTTACGTCACACTCAAAGGAAGAAAAAAGGTCCCCTATATTAGATTTGTGTGTGTGTGTGTGTGTGTGTGTGTGTGTGTGTGTGTGTGTGTGTGTGTGTGAATTTCGTCGTATTAACTTGTAAAATTTTTTGAGTTTGATTGGAGACTGTTGTAATGTCAAGTCGATTTCTTAAATATTGTCAAAGGTAATTTAATTGGCTTTATAAAAAATTGTCGTATTTGCTTGTCACTGTCTTCCTTTCACTACAATGACGTTTTATTTTGCCCTGTTTTCGCTAATCCTAGAGCTCTCGTCTTGAAAGGAGTTAATGGAAGCTCTATGAAGCCCCTCTGTTTATAAAATCTCTTGGGCAAAGTACATCACGTACAGATGGCAAGAGTGATGTGTATATCGCGTCCTTGGGCTGCATAATGTGGAAGGAAATTCATCACACACACACACACACACACACACACACACACACACACACACACACACACACACACACACACACACACCTTTATTTTATTATTAGTTTTGGTTTTACGGTGTAGCTTTAGTTGTATTTTACCATTTTAAAAGACTTCGATATTACCTTTTTAAAATCCTCCGATATTGTCTTTTAAAAATCCTTTGATATTAAGTTTTTTCAGTCTTACCATATTTTCTTTTTAAAATCCTTCGATATTACCTTTTTAAAATCCTTCGATATTACCATTTTTAACGCCGTCGACATCGCCATTTTAATATCGTTGGATATTACCCTTTTAAAATCCTTGGTTATTACCCTTTTAAAATCCTTGGATATTACCTTTTTAAATCCTTGGGTATTACCTTTTTAAAATCCCTGGATATTACCTGTTTAAAATCCATGTACATTCCCTTTTTTTTTTTTTTTTTAAATCCTTGGACATTACCGTTTTAAAATCCTTGGATATTACCTTTCTTAAATCCTTAGATAATACCTTTTTAAAATCCCTCGTTATTACCGTTTTAAAATCCCTCGTTATTACCTTTTTAAAATCCTTCGATATTACCTTTTTTAAATCCTTCGAGGTGCAACGGAATGAAGTGCGGCTTGTGAAATTTCTAGAGATAATTTTAGCGTAGGCCAGAACGAGAGAAAAAGCTACGGTTGCATGAAATAGGATGGACATTGGTTTTGAGGAAGGAATAATTATACTTCATTACTAGGTACATGGGTCCTAAAACCTGATGACAGCATTCAGCCGAGATGAAAAAAGGTTAGGGATCTTTGTCTGGTTAGAGTAAACGTTGTATGAAAGAATAATAACCTTCTTGGTTTTATAAGAAAATTCCATTGAATAGTGCCTCAAAAAATGCATACCGTAAGTAAATAACCATTTCTAGCCGTAGCGGAATGAAAATTGGTTAAGGAAGTGTCAAGGAAAATTCTTATTGCACACAAAGAAGAGTTAAGCAGCTGGCTTTTTAAAATACTGTTGGTGCCGTAAATGAATTTCTTTGTGTATCACCCTAGAATACTTTGAATTGCGAAGGAATGGTGATTACTTAGTGAAAAGTGGAAATGGGACCTTCTACTATACACAGATGCTCACAAAAAAATAATATACAGTACACGGATTTGAAGTGCATGATACATATTATTATTATAATTTTATTATTATTATTATTATTATTATTATTATTATTTATTAGTATTGTTATTATTATTATTATTATTATTATTATTATTGTTATTATTATTATTATTATTATTATTATTATAACTTTAGAGATAATTTTTTGCATTAATGAAGGGGTTAATGATGTCTAAGATCCAAGCAAATGATCCACCTTACAGTAAAAGTGTTAAGAAAAGAAGAAAAAATCCTTGCTAATGACAGAGGAGGGTTTTACGTAACAAGATTTTTACCTTGTCTTACATGTTTTTCATGTTTTTTAAGACTTTCACTGCAAGGTGGAATCAATGCTGGATGCTTAGACAACGTTAATCCCGTAACTAATATCAAAACTCCGCCAATACGACAAAAAAAATAATAATAATAATCAAAGGAGGCACCACAAGAACAGTAATAATGCAAGGTGATCCACAAATAGCGCCGCACTAGCAACTCAGGTGGTGGTATCATATGCGTTGTGGGGACGGCTCAGTCTGCTGGTGAGGGCGTGGGTGTGGCAGTGGGAGTAGGAAATGAATAAATATGCAGAAAAGACAATGATAATTCTGACCGAGCCGTCGCAACAACACACGAGAAATAGCCTGATTTAGTGGAAGAGGAGCTTTATATATGTACCACTCTGCACATGTAACGTATTTGTAGTACATATTTTGCAGTACATGTTTCCTTTTACCCCCTTAATTACCATGTACTACAAGAATGTACTGTACTTGGCTTGAGTACACTTTGGGGGTTATGTAGATTAATTCCAGTTCTCCTCATGTACTTTTCAACTGCAAAGGAAATGAAGAATCGCTAATTAAGCGTCATAGGAGGCTTCAAGTATGCGTGAAAAAATTTAATTACCCTTTTCATGTCATTTCTTTTTAGAGACTTTGATTATATCTCTCCTCATTAGATTTTTAGAATTGCATACAAAGCGCGAATAGAGTAGCTGTATTGTTTTTCTTATTTACTGTATTTGACTTTATATTGTGATACTGGTATAGGGTTACTTAGAATTGTTTACAGCATTGTTGATTAAGTGCACCTAATAAGAAAAATCATCATCATCATCATCATCATCATGTCATGACTTTTTACCGCCTAAAGAGGGGAGGAAATCGGGTTCAAAATCAAGAGGAGAAAAATTACGAGAACTGGAAAGACGTCAACAGCAAATGAGTGAATGGGTTTTACTTCTGGAACCAAAGTGTCGAAGAAGGTTTGACTGATGGCCGAAGGAGTGTATGGCTTATTTAATTGGACGTTTTCTTGGCAGCTGTGTTTTTTTTCTTTATCTTTCTTGTTTTCTCCACTTCTCGCTGGGAGTGGGCATGACGCAGCCTTTTTCCAGGGGATGAGGATGACGAGGAGGAGGATAGAGGAGGTTTCAAGAAAAAACGTTGTCTTTGCAAACTGGAGCGTTAGAGAAAACATTTTTAGGGCATACTGTAGAACTGCAGGAAACGTTATATGGCTAACTGTTGTAATGTCTGCGTTTGCTGTGAGTCTCTGGTGTTCATAAAGACTCTGACTGTTATGTGTAGCTGCACAGTTATATTTTACTTGTTAGATCCTACATACAACACCCATTGCTCGGTGGGAGTGTGGGCTACGATGATGATGATGATGATGGTAGTAGTAGTGATGATGGTGGTGGTGGTGGTGCTGGTGGTGGTAGTGGTAGTGAATAATACTAGTGATGATTGTCATGATGATGAGGACAGCTTTGTCACGCAAGCACTACATACTGTCATTAATATTTATTTTTATTTGACGTTTATATTCGTTTCATTAACATCTAATTAGTTAGCCTAATTGGAGTCAGACTGGCACAAAAGAGGTAAAATTTTAATATATTTATGATGTGACATTCTGTACATCAGTGTTTCAAATCAACTCATTATAGCTTAAAGGAAAATGATCACGCACAATAGAATATTTTTTACATATTTGTTTTACTTCTGGGGGTTCTGTAATTGAGATATATGATATACGATAAGAATTTGTTGAATCATAAATGCATATCAGTCTTCTCTACTATAGCCGGGATTCTTTCTCAACCCTGCTCAGGTAACGTGGGATCTCTAAGACCCCAGGTTACTTTTCTTAGTGTTGTTCGTATACAGTATTACTATAAGTTCTTGGGATCTGATTTTTCCTCTACCATCCTGACCAGAGGAGTAGTTCTGGGAGGTGATGGGGTCATTCGGGATCTGAATCTATTTTCGCTCTAAAGGGCCCCCTAGACCCCAGGTTACCTAACATGTTTTTTTTTTGGTCATATCAATCTATATTGCTTACGGTTATTTATAATGACCTCTCTCTCTCTCTCTCTCTCTCTCTCTCTCTCTCTCTCTCTCTCTCTCTCTCTCTCCCAAGTGAATGTAATCCCCATCTCTGAATGGCGTCTAATATTATTTCATTCTTGCAGTCCTCAGATGATGATATTCAATATATGAAAAATCTTTAATAGCGAAAACGTAATTTTAGTCCATTTATAACCCCTCAAGTTTGAAAAGTCATTATTAACCTGAATAAAAGCCACTGGTACCATTAGTTTAGTTAGCATCCATTTATTCTATCTTAATCATCATCATCAACGTCATCATCGCCGTTGTCGTCGTCATGATCTTTCTCTCCATCTCTGTCATCATCATCATCATCATCGTCGTCGTCGTCGTCGTCATTCAAACTAATTTTTGTGTTTCTGAAAGGGCACTATCCCACATGTTTTTAGAACAAGGAGGTGTATACGTTATATCATCTCTTTACGCTTTCCGAAGCTAATGATACATAGCGTGGAGAAGAGATCGACAGAGTATCATTAGGCCTGATGGGTTCTGGATTATTTAGAAGTTTGTCCTGAAGTTTAGAGGTAAAAGATAAAGTTAGGGGAAAAGGCTGAGAATAATCTGCAGTTAACTATGGTGTAGAAATGACAGCGCGAAAGGATTGACAAAATATGGCCTAAAATTTTGGTCAAAAAAGATACAGAAAAGAAACACAGTGAAACTTCGTGGATAGGATAAAAAAAAGTCATGGATAATAGACCATGAAAAAAATTAGAAAAGATAGCAGTGAAAAACACGAAGAACAGCACGTCAAAAAAAAAGACTGAAAAAATAAAAAGTGAATACTGTATTAATGAACAAAGATGTCTTGAAATAGGAGGCCACGGGGAATAAGCTGAAAGAAGTCAGTGAAAATAATTGACAAATAAAAATAAAAACTTGAAAACGCACAGAAAAAAAAGCATACAGAAAAAAACACTCAATTGACGTGGCCAGGAGTGAATAATCCAAAGTGAAAAACGGTGCCTTGAAATGCCCTTAAGAAACGACAATAAAAGAAACAGAGAAACACGAGAGAGCCTTTGGAAAATGACGTCGAGGAAAAAAATCTTCAAACAGTACGTCATGGAAAAGACTAAGGAGAGTCGACAGCGAAAAGACTCGACAGAAACGAAAGTGCCATGGAAAAGACCAAAGAGAGAGAGAGAGAGAGAGAGAGAGAGAGAGAGAGAGGGAGGGAGGGAGAGAGAGAGAGAGAAACAACACTCCAGCCAGAAAGAATCCAGAATGAAAATAGTAGACAGAAACAAAAGCGCCTTGGAATAAAAGCGCCTCGTAAATGGCAGAGGCAACTTTAAATTACTCCCCAGCGGCTATGGTCGAAATCGGGCACTGTGTAAGTAGGAAGAGGAAGAGGGAGAGAAAATGCAAGTCTGAGCTCCTTGGGGGTATGAGTTCAGGGCGGCATGGGAGGCTTCGAAGCACCTTTTCTTTAGCGACTTATTTTGCATAGAAACTTCGTGGCACCGTTTCCTTAGCGATTTATATTGCACAGAGGCTTCGTGGCACCTTTTCTTTATCGATTTATTTTGGATTGAGGCTTCGTGGCACCTTTTCTTTAGCGACTTACTTTGCATAGAGGCTTCGTGGCACCCATTCCTTAACTGTTTATTTTTCACAGAGGCTTCGTGGCATCTTTTCTTTAGCGATTTATTTTGCATAGAGACTTCGTGGCACCTTTTCCATAGCTGTATATTTTGCACGGAAGCTTCGTGGCACCTTTTCCTTAGCGATTTATTTTGCACAGAGGCTTCGAGACACCTCTTCTTTAGCGATTTATTTTGCACAGATGCTTCGTGACACCTCTTCTTTAGCGATTTATTTTGCACAGAGCTTTGTATTGCCTCTTCCTCAGCGATTTATTAGGTAATCGTAACATTTTCTTGTATATGTATCATTCTCTCCGACGAGGAGAGTATGTTTTCACCCCCTGTTTGTTTGCTTGTGTGTTTGTTTGTCTGTTAGCAGGATTACTCGAAAACTAAAAGAGAGATTTGGACCAACTTTGGTGGGTAGATAGGCCGTGTTACAGGGACCAATCGATTAACTTGGGACCGATCCCGTTGGTATTACAGATTCTGGATCCGGAAAACATGTTTTTTGTGAAACCCTAATCAATGATGAGAAAACATAACCCATTATGAAGAGTGGTTTGGAAATTACGTTACCCTTGTCGGAGAGATGCGCTCCAGTGAGTGCCCTTCTGGTTGTATTGTTGACGTACTTTTGATTGCGAGCATGGAAGATCCGGAGGTCCAATGAGCTGAGTAAATTGCTAAGAATGGGGCGTTGCGAAACTTCTTTTACGGTATTATTTATGTAGTGCTAATATCGACATAGTTTTGATCAGTAGCTTTCAAGATATCGGTGTAATGTGTAAAATAAATAGCTTAGGAAGATGTGTTACGAAGTCTCCCAAACAGCGGCCTCTTACGGACGCCTGGATCATTAAAACCAAGTGCGCCAGAGTGAATTCAGACACTTAATTTTTAACACTTATTCATGGTACACTTATAACATGATGTGATCTGCCCGTATACCACATTACAGTGTGTAGTCAACAACGATATAGTAAAGTAAGCCATATCATCATCATATGCTTTAGAAATTACTATGGAAATCCGTGAGGTTGTCCACACTTTCCTCCTCTTCGTTTTGATATAACCCTAAGATCTTTGACGAGGAACCAAGTATAATTTTCTCGTTCAGCGTAATGCCTGGCTAATTTATACGTCTCAGAATAACTCACCATAACTTGAAGATCATAATACTAACTCGTAACTTTTCGGCCGAACTTTGTATCAACCTTCAACTGACGTCAGGTGATTTTATTGGTCTGGATGTGGCGAAAATAAAGAAAAATATACGTTTCTCCTCTCTCTCTCTCTCTCTCTCTCTCTCTCTCTCTGACCGAGTGATTAATACTCTTCTGATCCTTCTGATCCGGAGGTAATTAGTGTCATGAGGTAGATTTAATTTGTGATTTGTTTTAAACTTTAGTGGCTTCGAGTGGCTTCTTTTCTTCTTGATGTGTCTATAATTGTGTAGTATTTTGTGGTTCCAGATGTAAAAACTATCACTGTATTGTCTGATAGTGTTTAAAATATTCCTGGTGGATTGGGAAGTATCAGTGTCTTGTGTGTGTGTGTGTGTGTGTGTGGAAAGAATGGAAACAGAGATTGACTAAGAGAGATAATTTGAGCGAGGTGAAGGGAGGGTGGAGAGGAAGAGGTAACCCGAGGATGAAATGGAAGGATGGATTGCAGAGGCTTATGAGTGAGGAGGAACGTGAGTTGGATAGAAGACAGTGTGATGGTGGAAGACAGAGTGACATGGAAGCGATTCTTTTATGGCCACCCCTTGCAGGATTAAGGCGTCCGACTATAGATGGATTTTCTTGATGTTGGTATAAGTTTAAAGCTAATACCTGTCTATAAATCACTAAATCTTTCTCTGAGCAGTTGATTCAATATTTTCCTCGTGATCTTGGAGCTATCAGTGTCTGGAACTTCATTTATTTTTTTAAGTTGTCGATATCAGATGTTGTTTTCTGTCCTCTTTACCGTAATCTCTCTTCCCTGACCAGATGATTACTACCTTGCTTGACATGTCCTTGTAATCAGTGTCACAGGTGTATCTTCAAACAGTCACTTTATTGTTTCTGTTTTGGTGTGTTTTACCTTGATTGGGTTAAAGGTGATCACAGCATTTGTCTGCATTTTTCGGGGTACTTATCTAGGGTGTGTGTGTGTGTGTGTGTGTGTGTGTGTGTGTGTGTGTGTGTGTGTGTGTGTGTGTGTGTGTGCGTGTAGCGCGATATTTTAGTGTGTGTGTGTGTGTGTGTGTGTGTGTGTGTGTGTGTGCGCGTGTGCGTGCGCGCGATATTTTATTTTATTTTTATTTTATTTATTTTATTTATTTATTTTTTTTTTTCTCTCTCTCTCTCTCTCTCTCTCTCTCTCTCCTCACGGTCCATCATTCCATCACTCACTCCACCATTTAATAACAACACCTCCCAACTTTCCTAATTACCTTCACGTACAGTCGCGGTCAATAATTCATTTACACGTTTGGGGCTCTGATATAATGAAGCCAAATTAAAGCCCTTCCATCCCGCCTGAATATTAACCTTTTTTGTTGCTGTAATTGCTCGTCTTTTTGAAGTTATTCTTGTCGTGTTCCAGGTTATTATTATTTCGATTTATTATTATTATTATTATTATTATTATTATTATTATTATTATTATGAAGATTAAAATAACTATATACCACTGAGAAAACACTATACTTCCACCAGTGCCATTTCAGGATCCGGATCCGCCCCCAAATTTAATCAATTCTTTCATGGCCAACCCCTCCACAAAATTTTATTGAAATTCATTGAGAAATTTTGGAGATAAGGCGTGGACAAACAGACAAACACAGATGTAAGTCTATGAGGACCTTCTTTTTCTAACTTTCTCTTTCATCTGTTTAGCAGTTGGTTTGTCAGTTCATTTATTTTTATATTTATCAGTTTATACTTCTCCATCTCTCATTATCAGTCATCATCCTTCCATCATCTCATACGTCCATCCACCCATCCATCTACATCATCTCATCCATCTATCCATCCATCCACATCTTCACATTTATCCATCTATCCATCCTTCCACATCTTCTCATCTATCTGTCCATTCATCCACATCATCTCATCCATCTATCCATCCATGCACATCATTATATCCATCCATCTATCCATTCGTCCACATCATCTCATCCATCTGTTCATCCATCCACATCATAATATCCATCCATCTATCCATCCGTCCTCATCATCTCATCCATCTGTCCATCCATCATCCAATCATTTTACTAGTCTCTCAGAGCCACAGGAGCCCGGAGTTAGGTCACTTGGTCCAGACATTTAAAGGAAGAGTGACCAGTTGCTCCTCCTCAGTATTATTACGTGAGCCACACACCCCAATCACTCTACCCTTATCTATTGACAGACGCCTTAATCACGTAAGGGATGGCCACAAATAAATTACCCTCCACGTCGCCCTGTCCTCAACCATTTAGCTACCCTCCTGCCAACTCACATCCCCCTCTCTCGTTTCTCTCCCCATTTCTCCATCTCCTTAGTCTCCCCATCCCTTTTCTTCCCCTCCACCTCACTTACACTCTCCTGGTCAGTCTCGTTGCACAATCAGACTGGATTTAAACCCCCACTAGCCACATCCGTTTGGAGTGGTTTCACGGACTACACTACCAGAGTTGCATTATTTGTTATATGGTTTCACGCATTGTAAGAAATAGCTTCTCGGAAAATAACTGTCTTGTTACCTAGAGTAGCCTTACGGTTTCACTGCGGCTAGTGAGGGGATGGTGTGCCATACAACCTACCTTTCACCATCTAATAATAACAGTTCCCTCTTTTATTAACGTACAAGCCAAACTGTGTCACAGACTCAACACATAAACAGTTTGGTGCTGGGAATTTCAATGGGTGTGATGACTAATAGTTTCCACCGTGCTGTGGGCGTTATTAAATATATATTACTCATTGTCAGTCGACGTAAAGCACGTACTATGTATAATCTATATATATTCCATTTTTTCACCGATAGGCAGCGTGGATAGTATACTTTTCCCCATCTGTAAAATGAAAGGATTGTGTATTTATGAGAGAGAGAGAGAGAGAGAGAGAGAGAGAGAGAGAGAGAGAGAGAGAGAGAGGGAGGGAGAGATCCTATAAGTATTCTACTGGAACTAAAAATAGTCCTTCCCCAAAATTCATGAAATTCTCCAGACTGAAGTGAACGAAATTGGAAGCTCCGAAAGGCGCTGTAATAATAAGCTGTATGAGATTCTGGTGAAATGTATCGTGTTTGAAGATGCATAGAGTGTCAGAAAAAATACCTAAATGGCAAATATATGGTCTTCTAAGCAGCTTCTCTATTAAATGCTAAATATTGAGTTAAGATAAAGTCTAGTTCGGCCTGAGGGGTTGAGTGGCATTTATTATTATTATTTTAAATAGTAGTAGTTGTAGTAGTAGTAGTAGTAGGTAGTAATAGGTAGTAGTAGTACTAGTTGTTGTTGTTGTTGGTGGTGGTGGTGGTGTAATCCTATGGTCATCTGAAATGTGAACCCAGTGGACTGTAGGCTGAAATTACCCATGTTCTGTAGTCCACTATCCTTCTTGGGGAAATAGGGACGAATTTGAGGGTAGTTTATATAAGCAAGCAGTTAGGCCGCCTAGTTATATCAGTGCCACCACATGAAGGCGTCCCTCTCGAGCGCCAAATATTAGCAAGAGAAAAAATACATATGAGAAAAAATATATAAGACTTCACAATGCTTAAATATAGGATGATCCATAAACACCTCCTAGAAACACACCTGATGATATCACGTGTGTTGCGGGGACGGCTCAGTCTGCTGATGTGGGCGTGGGTGAGGCAGTGCGTGTTGGAAATGGATCAAGTGCTGCAGGGTACACACTGATAACGATGACTGACCCGTCCTTGCAACACACAAGAAGAGGAGCGCTATATATGGACTACCCCTATTTAATTTGCTGTGGGTAGAAAGAATAAGTAGGAATATATATGACATCCTTTAATTGTGAGTGTTTAGATTACTAAATAAGCCTACCATTCATATAAAATTTACGCGAATATATATTTTTTAAAATCGAGGAAGCACAATTCGCAATACTAGGCCTTTCGTTCCTTCTTCCTTGCATAAAAAAATTGTATGACGGCAGCAAGAACGAAAGCAGGTCAACCACTTCACCCCAACTGTCTGTCTAATTTAATTTTTACTCCATTGTGACGCTTTTATTTAACCTGCGAGAGACTTTTCCAACTGGAGGGTGAGATGAGGGAGATTTTTCGGAGTTGAGGGTGAGATGAGGGAGATTTTTCGGACATCAGGGTGAGAAGAGGGAGATTTTTCGGAGTTGAAGGTGAGATGGAGATTTTTCGGAGCTGAGGATGTAATGAGGGAGATTTTTCGGACTTGAGGGTAAGATGAGGGAGATTTACCGGAGCTAAGGGTGAGATGGGGGAGATTTACCGGAGCTGAGGGTGAGAAGGAGATTTTTCGGAGTTCAGGGTGAGATGAGGGAGATTTTTAGTGAGGGTGAGAAGAGGGAGATTTTCCGGAGTTGAGGGGTTCAGTGCAGCCTTCATTAACCCCATCGTTGAATTGGGTGCTCTCCTAGGCTGAATAAAATCGTCTGGTAGCGACAAGGATAGCCATCTCCTTCACTCCGATGACTTAATTATTCTTGTCATGCCAGATAAAATTTTTACTAAGAAAGGATCTCAAATGGTCTCTGTCTATCTGTCTGTCTATCACTCCGTCTATCTGTCTGTCTATCCATCTATCTATCCATGGCCAGACGTCTTAATCCCATAAGGGGTGGCCACAAACGAATCACCTCCACGTCACCTTGTCCTTCATCATCAAGCTGCCCTCTCTCCAGCTCACTCACTCCCTCGTATCATATCTCTATGTACCACAGCCTTCCATCTCATCCTTGGTCTTCTCCTCCCCCCTCTTCGCTCCACCCTGTTCACATGCACTCTCCTAGTCAGTCTCTCATTCCCCTTCCAATGTCTGACCCCTCCAACTCAGAAAGTCCCGCCTAAGCTAAATAAAACCGTCTGTCGCTAGCAAGAATAAAATACAAAATACGTATCTAAGGAGAGAGAGAGAGAGAGAGAGAGAGAGAGAGAGAGAGAGAGAGAGAGAGAGAGAGAGAGAGAGAGAGAGGGGGAGAGGGAGAGAGAGAGGGAGGAAAAAATCACCATAAATATTTTTCTCAAGGAGGCATCAGATCTTCCTTCACGAAAATGAGTTCCAAGCCAAAAGATGGGAAGATGTGCGAGCGGGGAGAGTGTCTGGACGAATTTGTGGGCCACTTTCGTCAGAGGGGAAGCTGATATTAGCCTGAGATATGAGGGAGGGAGATGGAGGGACGGAGAGGGATGTGGGTACGGCTGGGGCGCAAAAGTTCCCTTACATTCTCTCAGAAACTGTTGGAATATAATGAGATGTTGTGCTGATCTGACGAGAAATTATTAGTGTGTTCAGATTCAGGATATCATTTTCCTTTTTATTCTTGTTTTTCTGGGAAGTTATTTTACAGCGTCTAGTAAACCCAATGTGTCCAAGTATCTCGATCGGATCTTGAATTTAGCCGTCTTGTGTGTGTGTGTGTGTGTGTGTGTGTGTGTGTGTGTGTATTCAATAAACACCCACTCCAATGCTTTCGTTTCTCAATTATCCAAGTCTAAGACAAATCTAGTTTTCCTACGCCATTTATATGTAGAAGAAAACCTATAAACTCTGAATTAACAAAAAATTTACATGAGAAAAGAAGGAAATATTAAGCCAATACATATCAAAATACTGTATGCAGAAAGACGGAACATTTATGACCCAAAATTTTCAAAATTTTCACTCTCAAACTAGCATCACTCCCAAATCCTCCCTTTCCACAAATACAGGGTGCGTCAAAAGGCTGGGAAGTGGGGAAAGAGTACGGCACAGGATATCCCCAATGGCAAATGAGTCGCGTCTTTATGTGAAAAATTGACATTTCACTGCTTCTAGGTATAAGAAATCCTTACCAATATTGCCTCCGGAAAATGATCCAAAATTCCATCACCAGTGACTTCAGATACTTAGGATTTCTCAGGGACCCCCTTGAAAATGTACCATGGTCCGCACTTTGGCAACTCCTGACGTAAGACTTTTTTTATTCTGCGTCTCTCTGTTCTTCTAGAACTCTTTATCCAGGTCCTCAGATGTACTGCTGGGTGGATGGACAGGGACAAGGAGGAAACAAACTGATTCCATTAGTCTGGCCGGTTGGAGAATCGAATGCGCGTGCTTTCACTTTCGAACTGCAGTATATGTGCTAACCAATATATTGAATTTGGTGTCGCAGCCATCTTGAAAGAACTTTCGGGAGATGACTTCAGGCAGTATAAACATGAACAGAAATAGCTTTAGTCTCATTAGAGGATACTTATATGCCAACCAGGATCTTCTCTATTCATGTTCGGACCCTCAACTGGTGCTTCGAAGCCAGAGTCTGGAGTTCAATGCATGTTGTAAAGGTGAGAGGGGGATTCCTGGCAGTCCTCGTCACTTCGTCTCCTTACTGCCGCTATTTCATTAGTCCTTGCAATAGGACTTTTTTTTTTTTTTTTTTTTTTTTTTTTTTTTTTTTTTACTACCTCCAGGCGATTCTTTTCAGCTTTGGGAATTTTGGAGATGTATGCCGTATCTATAGGCTTCATTTACCCCTTCATTTTAATTTAGCTTGAGTAAACTATTCTTGTTCTAAACTTCCTGTTATCATGAGTTCATTAACACTCTCATTGTCGCATCAACTCCAGTATTTTAATCCAGCAAACGCTAGACGACTGTGTTCAGAA
This sequence comes from Coenobita brevimanus, assembly GCF_032717465.1. Taxonomy (NCBI): domain Eukaryota; kingdom Metazoa; phylum Arthropoda; class Malacostraca; order Decapoda; family Coenobitidae; genus Coenobita; species Coenobita brevimanus. Next base: position 6,466,753 of record NC_136999.1, on the reverse strand, counting down.
GTGAGTCATAGGCGACAGAAAAAACGAATACCGACGCCATTAACCCTGTCATAGTCGGGGCAGCTCGAGTATTCCATTCCAGCTAACGCTAGACTTTTTTCTTTTCCTTTTTTTCCGAAGAGAATGTTAACCTCATATGGTCTTTTGCAGTTCAGTGTATGCTTTTGAAGGTAAAGTTCATTTTAAAATTAAAATAGAACGTATAAATTTTCCTTTGCCCCAGACCGTTTTATGTCTCTTTTCTATCTGTCTGTCTGTCTGTCTCTATTTGTCTATCTGTCTAAATTTTCAGAAGCAGAACTTTCGTACAGCCGGGCCAAAACCTCGCTTAATATATCACCTCTCCTACGCTTGACTTTCCTCTGCTGGCTAATATTCCAAAGTTGAGAGGTGCTTTCTTATGTTTCTCTGCCCAAGGATGCCACTTTCAGACAAGGTGCATCAGGGAGGAAAGTGACTGACCTCTCCTGAGTGGGATGTAGACGTGGTAAAACAGCAGATGCCCTTTTATTCCTGACTGCAAGCCAGTCTCTTTCATGTGATGCGTCAGGGAGAAAAGTGTCTGGCTAACGGTAAATGTGATTCAGACAGTGGTATAGCAGACGAGCTCTTGTCCCTGACCGCACACGCCAAAGCCCTCCTTTGTGGATCTATTAAAAAAAAATGTACCCAAATTTTATGCGGTGTTTGCGGTGTTAGCTCTTCTCTGCGGAGTTGGCTGCTTTGATCAATGAGTCTCTTAAAACAACTCCTCCCCCTGCCAGACTTTGCGGAGACAGGCTGCTGACAAATTCCGGCCCGGGTGGTGGTAGCATGTGCATTATGCAAGCCAAAGCTGCCGACACCGCCTGCGTCCTGAAACACCGTGAAGTCCTTGTGCTTGTGAGGCAGGTTCGTCGTGGATATTTAGTGGGGTGTCCGTAAATCACCCGATAAGGGCTCAGATTAGCTAAGACACCTCCATTTATATTTTTTTTTCCATCCCATAAAGGTTCAGTTTAGTTACGACACCTCCCTTTATGTTCAGTTTGGCATTCTTAATATAGAATAGTAACGCTTCATAGTCTGGTGACGCACCAAGATATTACCGGTATATTAGTAACAGTCGAATATTCTGCACTTGGTCTGCTTACCACCAAGCTATATTTGTGGATAATTCCGGACTGTTAGAGCTACCACCCAGCTTTATTCGTCTCAGGAGAAAAGCGGTATTATCCGTGTGCGTTAAAATGTTTTCATTTTTTGTTCTGACCACACTCTCGAACATACCTGAATCTGCCTAACCTAACCTGACCTAATCTAACCCACTCTCACCTCAGCGTCCTCTTCTCACCTAAGTCTCACCTCAGCGTCCTCTCTTCACCCAAGTCTCACCTCAACGTCCTCTCTCGTCACCTTACCTAACCTAACCTAACCTAACCTAACCTAACTTAATCTAACGTATCACGCAGGGGAACTTTTACCCTCCACAGAATTAAATTATCTCAGGGGCTACAGTTAACATTACGCAGAAGGAAAAAATGATCATATATGTAAGATTATGGTAGGTAATTCGTGCAAAGCCTCTGTAATAATGTCTTCAAGTTTGGGTGTGGTTGTTGGGCGACAGAGACGAGCGTGGTTCCGACATTAATATTCATCAGTGGCCCCATAATCACTCCAGGCCGTTCCTAATCCCATACCACTCCAAAGTTCCGCTAAATGTGACAATAACTGGCATCATTAATCTTACCTCAGACACTCCTCTCTCTCTCTCTCTCTCTCTCTCTCTCTCTCTCTCTCTCTCTCTCTCTCTCTCTCCGTTCTCAATACTTATCACTTTTCCACTTCTTGTTATTCCTCTCTTTCTCTCCTTCGCTTTCTTTACTGAAATTTATCGTCTTAGTCCACCATTTCGTTCTCCTTTTCAAACTATCGCCCTCTCTTCTACATCCTCTCTTCTTCCTCGTGTTATCTTCTTCCTCATTCGTCTATCAGTTCATTTCTCCCCACCATACTCACCTTTCTCATCTCTTTCCCCTCTCCCCTCCTCTTTTCTCTTTCTTTTTCTCTTTATCCTTTTTCCTCATACTGTTTGCTTTCCGTTCATCCCTTTCTCTAACATCCTGTCCATCCCTACCTATCTCCTCTTTTCCCTCTCATTCAACCTCTTCATTCTTCCTCTTCTTTCCTTCCTCTCGCCTCCTTCCTTTCATCCCTTTCCCACTTCCTCTCCATCATCCCTCCCCGTCCCCAGCGGTTAGCCTACATCCCATTCTCACTCAGTGCTCCATTCCGACTCCATCCGTCTCTCCTCTCATCCTTCTCTCATCTCTTCCTTCTCTCAACTCTTTCCTCTTACTTCCGTGTCTCCTCACTTGCTCCTCGATATCCCGGTTTCTCTTCCTCTTTCTCTCCTGTCTCTTCTTCTCTCCCGTTCTCTTACGCACGTCATCCATCCTATATCCATTCTTCTCTTATCTCATTTTATCCCTCGGTTCTTCAGTTTATCATTCTTTTCTTCTTCCTTCGTCCATACTCCTCCTTTTCTTATCTTTATATTCGATTATTTATTTCATCTCTTTCTCGTTTATTCATTTTTCGCTACTCCTTATCCCAATTTCCACTCTCCATCAGTCATTCTGTTCTCTTCTTTCCTGAATCCCACTCTAAATCAGTACTTCTCCATCCATTTTTCTTCTTGTCAGTCTCTCATCTTTTCTCCCTCACTCCATCCCTCGTTTCTCCCTCTTGTGTCTGTCCTTCTTCATGTCTTCTGTCCATCCCTCTCTCTGTCCTCTCTTTGTTCTTCGTTTCTTCCTTCTCATTCCTCTTTGTTCTCTTCCCTCATTCCTCTTTCTGTTTCTCCCTCTTCATTCCTCTTTCTGTTTCACCCTCTTCATTCCCCTTTCTGTTTCTCCCTCTTCATTCCTCTTTCCGTTTCTCCCTCTTCATTCCTCTTTCTTTTTCTCCCACTTCATTCCTCTTTCTGTTTCTCTTCATTCCTCGTTCCCATATTAATTTATTTGTCAGTCCCCCATCATTGTATTCCTCTCTCTTGTCTTCGTATCCTACTTCCTTGTCATGCCTCTCTTTAATTCTCGCCCATCCATCCGCATTCATGTTTTAATGAATTTTTTCCTCTTTCCTCATTCTTATTTCAATCGTTCTCAGCTTCCACGCCTTATTCTCCTCTTAGTCTGTATTTCTCGACTCTCCATCTCTTTCCTCCTCTCCATTCTTTCCTCCTCTCCACCAGCCCCATCCTGAATCCCACTCTCACTCAGTGCTCACTCCAGCCACCATTCATCTTACTGCCTCTCTGCTATCAATCTTCACCCTCCTTTCCCCCTACCCTTATCTCCCCCTTCCTTCTCTTCACTACCTCCTCCCCCTTCCCTCGTTCTTCCTTTTCCCTACCTTCCCCCCTACCCTCATCCCTATCTTCCCTCCCACCTTACGTCCCCACTTCCCTTCCTTCCTCCTCTCTTTCTCCCTGCCTCACTCTTCCTTTAATTTTTCCCTCCCTTCCCCCCGCTCTTATATTCTCCCTAATCTCTCTTACCTCCTCCCAAAGCACGTGTGTGTGTGTGTGTGTGTGTGTGTGTGTGTGTGTGTGTGTGTGTGTGTGTGTGTGTGTGTGTGTCTGTGTGTGTGCTAAAGTTTTGAGATAAAGACTGTGTGTGTACAAGTATGTTCAGGTCTGAGGGGAGTGTAAAGTAGTCAGAGATGATGAACGGAGAAGATGGGATAGTATGGAACAGGAGAGAGGTATGGGAGATAAGTGATGGGGATAAGAGGGGTAGGAGAGGAGGGATGTTAGGCAAAAATGGAAGAAGGAAGAGAAGGAGGGGTGAGAGAGAAAGGGAGAAAAGAGAAATGGGAGAGGAGAGAACGGACGTAGGAAGAGAAGGAAGGGTAAAATAGGGGAATCAGAGGAAGAGAAGAGGAGAGACGATACAGGAGAGGAGAGGAGGTGGAAGTAAAAGAGAGGAGGCGGAAGAGGGAGAGGAGGGAGAGGAAGAGGAGGAGGAGGAAGAAACAGAGAAGTAGAGGAGGGGTAAGGGGAGGGGGTGGGAGTTTAGGTGAAGGGGAGAGTACTGTTATGAATAATGCAGGGTGGAATGCTGTCTGTTTACCCCTGTCTTGTTGAGAGAGAGAGAGAGAGAGAGAGAGAGAGAGAGAGTGTGTGTGTGTGTGTGTGTGTGTGAACGAACGGATAACACCTGCCCATAACCACTTTATTAATGTTTTACCTTGATTATAAGCATACACTCTTGCCCAGTGGCTCTCCTTGTCCACGTCATGTTGCTTTACAAACAGACAGACACAGACAGACGGGCAGGCTACCAGACGCTGTGTTGTATTTTTGAGATGTAGAATTTTAAACACTTGACAAACGAAAGTCATTTATTTCAGTTTATTTATGTGTTTATGTTATTTTGTGCTGTCTCCGGACGATTAAATTCATCATAAAGGAGAATTTTCAAACAGTGAGTTAGATATAGGCTACATTAACACCGTCACTATCAGAGGACCTTCCTAATTAATCTACAGATAGATAAATAGATAGATGAAAAATAATAATCTAATGGTGTCTTGCCTAAAGGAAGAAGGCGGACTTCCACCAAACGTTTTTTTAAAGCCTCGGGCATACATTAAGATTTAGAGGTTATATATACAGTAGGTATCACTGACCTCTTTCACAAATATCGTATACTTTCTTATTTCAATAAAACTAGTTGTGGCTTGGCGTAAATGGAAATAAACGTCATCGTGGTGAAGGGTTAACCTGAGTGTCGAATTTTAAAACTATATTGAGTTAATGTAAATATGCGCCATCGTAGTGAATGTGTGAAGACGCGTACGAATACTTTTTCCTTGTCGATTTATTTTTCATTCTGCTCCGTTGCTGTATCCTTCTGTGTTATTTATGCAATCTTTGTCGATTTTAAAAAGATATAAGAAGCGGTAAAGAGGATATTAATGGGTAGTTTGGGAAATAAGTCGTTTTGGAAGAGGTGCTGCGGAACTTCCTTTACCGAGGAGAATACAGGCCAAGGTATAATATTTAAAGGTGAATCAGTGTGTCTTAGTGGTACCTTGCTTCCTTTCTGTCTACGCGTGTGTTTGGTTGTAAATTCCTACCGTGGGGAACCCTCAAGTATCCACAAATGACGTCAAGAATATCATCATTACAAATAGTGTTCTCAAAGATTAATACCCTCCCCCCCCCCCCCGAAAAAAAAAAAAGAATGAAAGAAAAATCAGTGAATCCAAACGATGTTAAGAATATCATCAATACAACGAGTGTTTTCAAAGCTGACTCATTCATCCCCCAAATAAATAAATAAATAAATCCATAAATCCACCTGTGCCTGAAGTAGTAAAGGATTAGATCAAAGGTAAAACAAGAGATACCTTTACCTCTTCAGCCCGATAACGTATTTCTTCCCCTTGTTTTTGGTCCGCCGGAAAATCTTAGCCGTCTTAGGAACTGTAAAGGCTCTCTAAGTTGCCCCCTGTAACTCTTTCATTTCTGGAAGTCTCTCTTTTGCTTTTGAAAATCCGTAGGCAGCAAGAATATAATAAATACGCCTTAGGTCTGAATGAGTTAAGGGATAAAATTAAGTGTTGTGACTGTGGTAAACTGAACAACTGTGGTAAACTGAACACTTTTCATACAAGATTGGTTCCTTTACGGTTCCATAGTGTCGTAAAGAAAAAGAGATTGCTCGTTGGCTCTGAACTGAAGAATATCCGTAACCCTTTTCATGTGAGTTGATGGCGAAGTGTAGTCAGGCAGGAGGATTGGTTTCACTGTACTCGTTTTACTCTAACTTGGCCTAAAATTGCCATCTCACCATCTTGAATACTATAACAATAGATTAACACTAGATTATTATGTTACGAAGAAGTGTTACGGAAATGGTGCAGAACCGTAGCAGTGTCTTTTTATACAGTTGACATACTCGTATTTGAAATAAGATGCTAAAGGACGTGAATCTGGACCACGTCAGTGTAAAAGAACTATAGTAACCAAGGAGGCTTTTTCGTACCTCATAACGAAGGCTTAAATTTTACGACTTACGTACTGAAGTTTTGGGAGTGGCCGAGTTACTTCGGGTAAAATAAATGTCAGAATAAAAGAAAGACATCGAAACAAGCGCACTAAGTGTTGAGTTACTGGGTGGTAATAGCAAAGTATAATTAATAAATAAATGAATAAGTAAAAAATAATAAACGTAGTTGTATGGAATAGGATAAAAATGAGAATGTTCTTAAAAAACACAAAAGCAAGCAGTCAGTTCCTTATACTGTATATTATAAACGTAACCCCTTGTCTTCCCCATCGTGACCTCGTGCCAATGTCCTTCAAGGTGATATTAATTAGAAGCAATGACCTGGTTAATGGCGGACAATTATCATCAACCGCAAGTGGTTATCGTGCCGTCCATCATCCTAATTCCCCGTATTACTTGCGGGAACCGTGTCACTAATTGCCCCTGGGGTGATTACGGCGCCCTGGGGTAATTACCGGTAATGATTTGCACAGGAACGCGAGTCAGGTAACACACGCTCATGGGAACACTGGATTCCGTCATTTCCTGGATACTTGTGAGGCGACGGGGAAGTGATTAATTGCAGCGGTAACGTGGTACGAACTGTCTTTTTTTACGTGTATATAGGGTGTCTCAGGAATTGACGCACAAATTTCAGGAGTTATTTCTACGGCTGGCCCAATTCTGAACTGTTATGGAGCTGTAATTACTGATAAACTTATGGGTTAATTATAAGGAGGCCGTTTTCGCCCATAAGGTCCTCAGTAACTGTAATTTCATAATGGTTGAACATTGAACCCCTGCTGATATAACATTTTTAAACTCAAACTTAGGCCCAGAATCACCTCCTAAAGTTAGTGCGGCATTTCAAGTCTACTGAAGCCAGAATCTACACCACCTGTCATATATTCCCATCTTACCCGGCCACTCCTCTCCACTAGTCCACCCTTTTTATATTCTTTCCAATACAGCACTCATCTTCACAGGGTATACTCGCCCTACACTAACCCATCACCCATCATTATCTTAGCCCAACCCACTGACCCCTCCGCGTCTCCTTTCTGCCCTCTCAACCCAGTTTTGACCTGCACTTCACCAGCACAACATTTTCGCCTCTGCCTGTACTTCCCCCAGTATGCCTCGCCACACACAACCACCCACCCATCGTCGAGAGAGAGAGAGAGACTAAATTTTGTCCAGGTAGATAAAGAATATTATAGGATCCTCCTCTTCTTCCCAATCCCGGATCCCACCCCAAAGTTGTAGCGAAAGACACGATGGGGAGAGCAAGACTAGGCGAGTTTCCCCATAAAAACAGGCAAGGGGGAAGACTTGTACCTTTGGGCTGCCTCTAAAATATTCCTGCTCCTCTTCCTCTTATTATTATTCTTCCTCTTCCTCTTCTTCATCTGCTTCCTCTTATACCTTCCATCTCTTCGTTTTCCACTTATATCTTCCTTCTCTTCGTCTTCCTGTTTTTTTTACAATTTATCTGCTTCCTTCATATCATTATTATATCGTTCTGTCCTCTTCTTGCTTCCTCTTATCCCCTTCCTGCTTTCGCCTCTTCCACTGCCTGCTTCCTCCACCTCCACTTCCTGGTTCCTCCCCCTCCACTTCCTGTTGCCTCCTCCCCCTCAACCATATTCTAACAAAGGAAGCAAAGGAACTGATGAGAAATGAATGAATTATGAATGGAGATTTTTTTTCCCCCTAGCGATTACAGAAACACTACAGTATATCCCACACACATTAAGAATCCTAGCTTTGTGCGGGTAGTTTAGCATTTGAAGTTTAGCCCGTGAGATGGTGAAAGGAAAGTTGATATAGTTTGCTTACACGAACAACAGAGCGTCATTTTGATGGGGAGAGCTTGCAATGGGGAGAGCTTGCGATGGAGAGAGCTTGCGATGGGGAGAGCTTGCAATGGGGAGAGCTTGCGATGGAGAGAGCTTGCGATGGGGAGAGCTTGTGATGGGGAGAGCTGTCTTAACCCTGGCCTCAACAGTATAGGGCTGCATTCTCAAGGAGCACACCAGACCAACGTGAGCCAGCCGCGAGAAAAGGTCCTTGGGGGGCACACTCATAAACTTTCTCTAGTTTTACTCGTAGTGCTGGAGAGAGAGAGAGAGAGAGAGAGAGAGAGAGAGTGTATCTTGGCGCCGATATGACTGAGCTTCCCCACTACCTGGTTATACAGACGTCCCTCAAATTCCTTCCTATCCGCTAAAAGGAAGATGGTGGGCCGTAGGATTGTGATAGCTTTAGTCTGCAGCCCACTGGTATTCTATTCATTCGCTTTGGGGTTACAGCTGCCACTGCTTCTCGAGTATTACCTCTTGGATCTGATGACGTATTTTGATTAATCTTGCTCCCCCGACGATTATTATTATTATTATTATTAATATCACTTTTTATTTGGTTTTCCTTCCTCTGTTCATCTTGTCAAAAAGAAAAACAACAACCTTGGAGAGACTTCGAGCTGGGGGGGGGGTTATACCTCACTGACTCCACCTCAAAAGGCCTTCCATAAACTAAAAAAAGAAAAGAGTTATAAGAGAAAAGTAAAATAAAATAAGACGTCTCTGTGCTGAAATTTGATTATATCCCATGACAAATGTGGTATATTATTAGGCCTCTTGGGCATGGAAGCGTGTTAAATTGGTCATGCATTTAATTACATTCCTACCTGGATGTGAAATAGTGTTTTATTTTTTGGCATTTTGTTTATCACGTAGCAGAGATCGTGTGCCTAGAAACCTAATCTATTTTTCATTTATTCATTCATTAATTTTTTATTCATTCATTCATTGTATTTTTATATAATTTTCATTCATATTATCATTCATTCACATTTTTTATTCGCGGGTAAATATGTGAAATACTTTGATTATATTTCTTGTTTATTTTATCGTGCATTTTATCATATGCCTGGGCAGACGTGAAACATGGCTCAGATCTCTTGTGCACTGGATCTGTTATATATATCATGCATTTAATTATTGCGGGTGACGTGAGAGACACAAGAGGTAATATCTGCAAGGTGTAATTAGCTGGAGCCTCGGACGTGTGACGGAGACAGATGGTTGGCTCGTAATCACATTAATTTACCCACCTCCATCACAGCATTTCAGGATGATGTAATAATCTCCTTGGTTATTAGGAGTCCAGGTATTACTTTGAACTACATCACTTCCATCATACTTAAGTTAATGTCTTCATATAAAGGTAGACTCTTTTACTGTAAGTTGCCCGAAACTTGCCATGCATCCATTGTGAATGTTGAGCTATGGCAATAGATTAACACTTTAATATTGGGCAAGTCACGAAGAGGTGTATTAGAAAGAACGTAGAACCGTACATTGTCATTTCTTGTCACTGAGGTAAGTGAAATGAGTCGCAAAAGGATGATAATGTAGGCCAAGTTAAAGTAAAGAGGAATATAGCACTGCTACCCGGCGTTGTTCTGAATAGCCAAGTTGGATATTTTCTTGGGGTCGGGAGCTGTGCCCCCTCTTCCAGCGACTAAGCTTATTCACTGTGGTGCCTATTAGCTGCTTGGGAATGCATTGTACATATAAACATATAGTATTTCTCTTCTATATCATACTGGATCGAGGATGGGACTGAGCAGTTCCTATAGTGTCCGCAACATATGGGACCTGTGACTATACTCATAAAAAGTTCTATTTTTTCTTGAAGACTGTGAATATTTTCCGCCGGGCTGGGATTTGAAGGCAAGACGCTATGCTCCCTCCCCCAACCCGTCAAGTGTAGTTTTGCGGCACCGCTCAATTACTCTCGCCCTTGTGTGTGGCCATGCAAAATATCGCCTATTTTTCTTGTATAATGATGATCAAGCTATATCCTAGTGCCAGCCGGTAGTCTTCAATTACGTGGCACCCAGAATACCGATTAATTTCCAGTAACAGCGTTCAAGATGGAGAGACGGCATTTTTTTGGCCATCAGAATAAAAAAGACTTAGAAATATATAAGAGAAGATAAAGGAGCAATATGAAAATTAAACGCATAAAAAAAAAAAAAAAAAAAGGCTGCGACTACCAAATCCTAAGAGAAAACGGTCCATCTTGTAATTTTCTGGTCATAAACATATACTTTTTTTTTTCCTCTCCCACTTACCTCTTTTTTTTTTTTTTTTTTTTTTTATTCATTGGAGATTTTTGGGGTGTTATGAAATGCCTTTGAAACTTTTGCATAATCATGGTAACTCTCTCTCTCTCTCTCTCTCTCTCTCTCTCTCTCTCTCTCTCTCTCTCTCTCTCTCTCATGGTCTCAAGGTCACGTAACACAAAAATCATCATCATCATGTCCGTCGCGGGTTAAAATCACCGTCACTGACAAAATACTCGATACGTCCATCAAAACTCTCATGCTAGGATGCGGAAATTGTACTCTGGAGAGAGAGAGAGAGAGAGAGAGAGAGAGAGAGAGAGAGAGAGAGAGAGAGAGAGAGGGTGGAACCAGTCTTCTGCCATTGCCTTCGTCTTTTGCAGTTTAGTTTTGCTCATTACTTTATTCAGTTTAGGTCAGTCCCATAACAGAGGAGGAGACTATGATGATTATACTCAGCTAACGGGTGCCTCCTGGTGGACAAGTGCAAGGAATATTCACTAACATTTAGGGTCCTTGGACTTGCTCTCAGCTGTCTGTCATTAGTAAGAAGAATACTAGAGTTATCCTGCCCATGAAAGGATTAGTGGTACAGGCGTTATTGGTGCCAGTACAAACACCCCCAGGCTCCTGTGACTTACTCAGCTGAATAAAATCGTCCAATGTTAGCTGGAAATACTACAGCAGTCCCTTCCATTAGAGGGTTATTCACTTTATGATACCTTAAAAAAAATCTGGGGTGCCTCATCTTTAGAATGTATAACCCACTCCCATCTACTCCCGTACTCTGTCCCATCTTTTACCCTCTTCAGTTGGTCCAGATATTTATTTTCCCTCTACATTATAGTAGCTCTCCATTTCTGTTGTTTTCCACTCTATAACGGTATCTCTCCTTGTATTTTTCACTACATTTCATTTTGTTTTCTATTACAGCATCTACCTCTATAGCATCTCTTACTTTGCCATCCATTACAGTGTCTCATTTTATTGTGCTCTCCACCCCAGCACCTCTACACACCATCGCCCCCTCCACTAACAATACAAAATGTTTTAACTTTCATCCCAGTCGTTCCTTAACCCCTTTGCGCCCCGCGTCCCCGATATGGGACGGAACTGGGCGTTTTTAAAATTTAATAAAGAAGGGAACTCCGGGGTAGGAAACTATGAGCTTTGCGACTATGAGCCGACAGGCGGAGGGTACACCTGTCATAAAGACTTTGTAGTTAATTGTAGAGAAGTATATTTTAGACTTGTGGTCGAGCGGCTTTTATATCTTGTAGTAGTTTCCCCACCAGATGTCATGTAGTGACGGGAGAGGTAAAGAATAGTATGGGACTATTTTTATTTGTCTTGGAAATATTAAACAGGTATAATAGTATAAGTCCTGGGTAGCTACCTCCCTGTCTCGCTATCTCTCTCTCTCTCTCTGTTCTAAAGCTAATCTCCGTCTCGACCTCTCTATAGGGTCGCTTGTCTCCTTCTAAACTCTCTTTCCTAAAATCTCGTGTAGTAGGGTGTGTGTGTCACGTATCTTCCTCATGGCAACAGAACTTTCTCACGAGAGGACTGCTGACAGCTAACTGAATCATCTCCTTACTGGCCGCTGTCGTCAGCTTTCCCCCGTGTAAGCGTTTAGCGCTGCTCGCTTCTCGCAAACACAACACCTTCTCATCATTTGACTTCCTGCTTCTATCTGTCTCTCTATCTATCTATTTATCTATCTATCTATTATGTAGTCCTATATTTGCTCGGCCGCGCGAAAATGACGTACCATCGACATTTAATAGTTATAATATATTAATACATACTACATACACATTATAATGAACTTATAAGCTAATTAAGTGAAATACATAATATTGTAAAGTAACATAATTGTATGAATATTGTATACATATATTATGCATAGTAAATAGTGATTATTCAGTAATATTACATTTTAAATAAGTTGAATACATATTGGAATAAATGCATTAAAGTAAATTATTTAACTGTAATACAGTATGTACTTGGGTTATTATAGTGAATTGCATACATGCAAGAATAAAAATAGTTTAAAATTAAGATTATTGTAAGAGTTACTAATATTTCATTTAAAGATAATGGTACTGGTCTGCCATATATGGGTCATTCTTCTTTGTGTTATTATTATTATTATTTTTTTTTATATATATAATTAATACTATATACAAAATATATACACTTCATTCAGGGTGGTTAACTGTGATGTTAACTCTCCCCCCACTAAACAATGACTCCAAATTAGCAATTCTTGCATGCATTCTGTGCATGGCCAACAGCAATACTGCAACCACAATGCAGATAATTATGAAGACAGAAGGTGCTTGGCTATACACATAATATGGGTTGAACATACTCAAACTCAAATCTTCCCAGGGCTTCATTGTTTCATTGATCAGCTGCATAGTTTCAAACTTAGGTGAAGTCAGCTTAATACTTGTGCTCATGTTTAAGTCCATATCAGGCAGTGGGTGGAAATGTTTGTGTGTATGGTTGATAATGGCGTAGTGATTGATGGTGGAAAAAGTAGACATGGATGGTGTAAATACCGCACAGTAGTCTGGTGCTATGTATAATCCTGAGGCTGATGTATGAGATGGTGGTATATCTGGACAGACTATGTAAACTGATGTGTTATGAGGGAAATAAAAAAACTGCGAGTGTCCAATGCGTTGATGGTGTACAAGTTTATCTGGAGCAAAAGTGAAGTTGCAATGATGATGAATATTGTTATTGCTGATGATAGCCATTTCACAAGGGACCGTATCAGTAGGCTGAAACGTGAAAATGTACGCAGGACAAAGATGAACAGCATGTAAGGATGTGCGGCACTTTCGCTCAATCGTTGACTCACTTGCGAAAGTGACAGTGTCTCGTCTCTTGGAGACCATGATGAGTTCGGTGTCTGTGTTGATGTTGATGATGACTAAAGTGTTGTTGTTTCTATAGGGGAAGGGGTGTATTTGGTATACTGTGAACAGGTCTTCCGTGATGAATGGTACATGAACTATCACTGATGTTGGTGTTAGTGTTGCTTCCAAGTACGGGTAATATTGCATAAATTCCCTACTGCGGAACAATGGCTTCAATTTATGTTTATGTATGCCTTGACTAACTATCTGACGTAGCTCATGAACTGGGAGTAAGTCATTTGTGATCTTGCCATCACCAGCATTCGAAATTCCTTGCATAAGTGCCCTGAAATGATCTCTAGTGTTCTCTAATTGTAGTAGAATCGTGTCAATATGTTCTGTGATGATGGAGAAGTGCTGGAAAAGGGTAACGTTACCCTCCAAGTTATTTATTTTATCTATACTCTCGAGAGCTACGTTTTCTGCTTGTTTCAGATTTTTCACAATTGTTTTCATTGCTGAGTTCTGTCCTGTGATGAATTTATCTTGGTATGTTAGTACCTGAGCTATCTTATTAAATTTTTTGTTTATTTCTTTAAGGTCATCCTCTGTAGCCAATCCAAAGATGTTCCCAAGAATTGCGCCGCCCAGATCGAACAAACCGCGCTTTTGGCGAGTACGTGTGATGTTGTTCCTGTCGCTCAGCACCTCTGTTCCAGAAGATGGGAGATCTTGGATCATGACGAGCATAGTTGACTTCGCCTGTTCTAGTTTCCATTTCGCTAACTTCACCATTTCACCCACTTCCTTGGTGATATGTGATTGTGAAACATAATTCCCTATCTTGAAGTCCAGAGTTCGCATCGGCGTCGCAAGTCTTTCTATATAAGTAGGTAAGTCATACAAGTAATCTAGACTTATTTCAGTACTCATGACATCCTTGACGATTGTAGTCGTGGCCGTTGGAGCTATGAGGCATCCTTGTCGTACTATATGCTTGGGGTCTAGGTGCGCATATACTCTTACTATGTATAGGAGAATCCATAGCATAAGTCCCTTCATCGTAACCTACCGAAAAAAAAAAAATCTATTAATTTCCTATAAAGCTGTGGTTGATGATAGTGATGATGTGCGTTACGGTTGGCTGTTATTTCATTTATAGAAGGAGTTTAAATCGATATTTAATTCTCGTAAATGATGTACTGTAGATTTCATTGGAATAGTTGCACCTATGTTCGATTGTTTGGTATATGACCTTAATTTCTTTTTGTAATCATTGTTGTGTTCTTGCTTGGTTTCTTGAGGTACGTTCACCTGTTCGGTTGTATCCGAGGCTGAATAATTATGTGATAATTCCCTTGAAACTCGTTTTAAATGGTCAATATGAACTTGTTTTTCCTCGCCACTTGAAAGTGACTTAATTAAAACTTTGTTTGCCTTTATGTTAATTACTCTGTATGGGCCCTCAAATTTAGGGGATAATTTATTGTCTCTCGTATGAATGACTCCGTAAACAATGTCTCCTAAGCTGATAGGTGAATCTTTTGCCTTTTTGTTAAATGCCTCCGTCATTTCTTCCTTGGACATCGTTAATTGTTTTTGCACTCTTTTGTGTATGTCCTGGAATTCACGTAAACGGAGTTTAGAGTAATCATCGTAATTGTATATAGGCATGCTGTCACCTTCTAGGAGCTCATATGGTAATTTTTTATCTGTGCCATATATAATGAAATGTGGTGTGTCACCAATGGATTTATTTATAGACCCATTAATGGAGGCCTCTACTCTGGGAATCCAATCATCCCAGCTTGCATAATTTTCACTGAGAATGTGTCGTAGCACATCTAATACCTTTTTATTTTGTCTCTCTACCAACCCATTCGATGCTGGGTGATAGGCCAAAACGTTAACCTTTTTAATGTTGTATTGTTTACATATTTCTTGTAAGATCTCAGAATTAAATTCTCCTCCATTATCACTTATTAATACCTTTGGGGTAGTAAAGCGACATATTACATTATCTGTTATTGCCTTTGCTACTGTCTCTGCTGTCTTATCTTTAATTGGAGCTAAAATGACATAACGGGAAAAATGATCCGTTGCTACGAATAAGTATAGGTTATTATTGTATGATAATGGCATCTTGAGTAAATCAACAGCGACAACGTCCCATGGTTGATGTGGTACTGGGTAATTACCCATCGGTGCAGGTGTGATTGGGTATCCTTTGTGTTTCGCACATGATTCGCATCTGTCTATATGATTGTGTATATCTCTTCGTAATGAAGGCCAGTAATATAATAGCTGGGCTTGGTTGAATGTCTTATCCTTTCCAGGGTGTCCTGCATGTGGGCTGTCGTGTATCATTCGTAATACTTGGGGTATCATGTCATTAGGTACTACCAACTGGTTAGTATTTCTTTGGCGTTTTGGTTGTCTAGAGTTAATTTTGTATAATGTATTATTGACCATTGTGAATTGTTCAAGTGGGACATGCAGTTTGGGTAATTGTATGTCATCTCCACTTTCTAACTTGTATATTACTTTTGACCATACTGGGTCAAGTCTTTGTGCCTTTGCGATATCCTCGTGGTTTGGGATATTTCCTTTGAGATCTAACGCCGCAACCTGAATTGTGTTCGGGTTCCTAGATAATGCGTCAGCTACTATATTCATTTTACCTTGTATATAATGTATTTGTACACTGTAGTTTTCAACTGTACATTTCCATCTTGCTCTCCTCCCAGAAAGGAGTTTTTCTTTAAACATACCCACCAGTGGTTTATGGTCGGTGAATAAGTGGATTTCGTAACCATATACCAAATCTCGAAACTTTTGTAATGCAAAAATCACTGCAAGTGCCTCTAAGTCTGTAGTGCTATAATTTTTTTCTGCACCTCTTGTTTGTCTGCTGGCAAATGCAATTGGTTGATTCTTTCCTCTTTTATCTTCCTGCATCAGTACAGCCCCTAATCCTTTAACTGATGCGTCTGTACAAATAAGAAATGATTTCGTGTAATCTGGATATGCTAAACAAGGTGCATTCGTTAGTTTAATTTTTAGATTGTTAAATGCCCTTTTTTGTTCTTCTTCCCATTGGAATACAGCATCTTTTTTGAGTAGTTGGAATAGAGGGAAGGCTATATGAGAGAACTGTGGTACGAAGGACCTATAGTACCCAGCCAGACCTAAAAATTGTCTAACTTCGTCAGTCGTAGTGGGTTCAGGAAAATCTCTCACTGCCTGTATTTTGTCATCAGTGGTGTGAATACCATCAGAGCTTAATTTGTGGCCTAAGAAATTTATTTCCTTAAAGCAAAATTTGCATTTAGAAAGTTTAATTTTTAATCCAGCATCACTAAGCTTTTGTAAGAGTAAGTCTAATTTCCTGAGATGATCCTTAATATTCTTCGTTGCGATAATAATATCGTCAAGATAAACAAATATTCCTTGTCCTAAAATTCCGGACAATACGTAATTCATAAGACGCTGGAACGTACCAGGGGCTGTCCTCAGTCCCATTGGCATTCTTGTATATTGATAATGGCCTCTGTTTGTTGAAAAGGCAGTGTATTTACGCGACTCCTGAGATACCGGAATCTGATAGTATCCGTTTAGGAGATCGATGGTCGAGAATATATTATTCTCAGGACCAATATTCTGTAGAACATCACTTAGCAATGGCATGGGAAATCTGTCTGGGATGGTGTGATTATTTAGTTTACGGTAATCTACTACCGCACGCATTTCTCCATTTCTCTTGGGCACAAAGAAAAGGGGAGCGTTCCACGGAGAAACTGAAGGCTCAATAATTCCAAGCTTTAACATTTCATCGACATACTGATTAGCAAGTGTACGTTGGGAGTGTGGTATGCGATAAGCTGGTACGAAAATTGGTGGTGTTTCTGGGTGCACATTAATCATGTGATTAATCAAGTTAGTACACCCTAATTGTTCTCCGGGCAAGGCTACGGTGTCCCTGTGTGTTTCCAGCAGGGTTAACAAATCATTTTCTTCGTCAAATTCACCTGAGTGAATTAAATTCTCTTTATTCTTTCTCTATCCGTAGATTTTATCTCACTTGTTACTCCACCAATATTTATTTCCTTCACAGGGGCGAAACATTTTTCAATATTAACTATGCAAGTTCCCTTCTTCAACTGAACTTCCCCATTCATGTGATTAATAATGAATATCTGAGTTAGCCCTTCGTCGTTCGTATGACATAATGCGTTTTCTACTGACAATCCTTTTACTTTACATAATTCTTCCAAGACAAGAACAGTACTATTCCGTAATTTGCTCTTTATGGTAACCTTCATGTATGAATTAGGTGGTATAACCAAATCATTAGTGAGATGGGCTGGAAAAATTGATAAATCAGTACTGTTATCTGAGTCACTAATTCTGGAGGATGGGGTTGCTGGTGTAAGTGGATCTATACACTCATCTGTTTGTGTATGTTTGTTTAAGCCTTTAATATTACCAATTCTTTTTGGCTCTCTTCTACCAATCGGTGAGGGCTCTGAAGTTATTTCCTCTATAAATTCATTATCAAAGTCTATTCCATTCATTTGTGGGAGTATAGTTATGTTCTCAGTTCTCATGGATCTTAAGCCCAGTAACATATGAGCTTTAATTGCTAAGTTTTCAACGATATAGAACAATGCAGAGAATGGTCTTGTAGTTTCTGTGAAACTGAGATTTAATCTTATCATACCTTTTACTGTAATCTCTTGACCATCTACTGTGTTTAATTCTAAATCAGCTTCATCCAGAAAAGTTACTTTCTTTTTATTTTTAAGAATTCTATTTAGTTCTTCATGTGTTATTAAGTTCACTGGAGAGCCTGTATCCAAAAATAAGGAAACGTTTTGATCCTCACATACAGCTGGTATCAAGATACACTCATTTCCCAACATGCCTCCTATGTGAAGTTTAACCTTGTTCTTTTTTATGTTTGTTCGTTTTTTGTCATGACTTGGTCTTCCCCCGATTTGAACATAGACACAATTTTTTCTACTGTTTTGCAATCACTAGTCCAGTGCCCTTGGTATCTATGATGCCTACAGTAAGGACCAAACCCTTGTGTCTTTTGATTATCCTCTTTTGCCTTGATAAAGCATTCATACCTTGTGTGTCCTGGTTTTGCACAGTAATGACACAGAATGGACCTATCCCTTGAATGTGACCTACGAGGTGATTTCCCATAAAAAGTGTTGTTTATAGCGCGAGACCTGCTCGGGCTGCGCGAAAACTTATGAAACTGCCTGTAGGAAGGCGTGTGGGAACGAGGTCTAGGCGTCTTTGCTTGTTTGGGCTGCCTCATTTCAGGTCGCGATCGATTTTGTTCTCTGTTTGGGGTCGGTGTTGATGTTTTCACAGCTGATACTGTCTCAGGTACCCTGATTCTACCAGAATGTGCATGTGTGTCGACCACACCTGCTTTACTGCACTGCCTCTCTACCTCGTTCATTAAGTCTAGTAAGCACATTCCAGGGATGTACGCGATTGTTTTGGCGATCTTAAGGGTTCTATCAGGTAATTTACACAAGGCAGCTACATAACCAATGATGTCCACGACGAGGTCTGGGGACATCTTTCCATCATCTGTTATCCACTTAGAATTCTCCAGAGTAGCTAATAGGGTTCTCTTGATTGTGGAGACATCAGCAGTTATTTCACTGAGCACATGGTTTGTAGTGTGCTCCCTTACAAGATCTACAATTTTATGTAATTCTGGAATTATACCTGGCAAGAAGTTCATACCTCCAGAAAATTTCTTCAGAAATTCAGTTTTAAATTCATCATATGTCCTAGCACGATGTAGCTTATCGGAGCGCAATAAATTGCTTGCTGGACATCTTTCCTGGCTTATGCAAGATGAAAAAATAGCAATTTTCTCTTGTTCATCTAGTATGTGGCGCTTGATGAACATTTGTTCGCACTGACTGATTAATGAAATGACATCAATGCGATCCTTGTCTGTGCCAGAGAATTTTGGGGCAGTCTTATCCTCGTGATACACAAAAACGTGAGGTGTGGTTTTTAGATCAGCAGTATTTGTTTCTTGATTCATATTTAATGATTGCCCTGTTAATTCAACTTGTACGAGTTTATCGTTATGTGAGGGAATGGTAGAATATGTATGACCGGACCGGTGAACCCTGTTAAGTATATTGGCATACGTATTTAAGGCAGCTGCGAAGTCGATACTCTCAACGTCAGAAGGGGTTTCCCACTCATCATCCGAAACTCCCGTATTTGTTTCCTTATCTATAACGTGTGGTGTGGGTTGTACAATGGGTGGGCTGTCTCTTAATTGTGAGTCTGATGTTGTGGCAATTTGTGTGTCATCTGGTATTAACGTGGGTGGTTGCGAAAATATTCCTGTCATTAAGATATGATGTTATGAAATACGCCTCTTGTTTATTTATGTCCTAGCAAACTAGATGATTAAATAAGTTGAATATAGCTAATTTTAGCACTGAGAAGAAATGAGCAAGTATAATTTTACCCACTTGATACAGATCGTAGAGGTGTGTCGATACAAAAGTCGATCTCGGAAGAAAATACAGGTTTGATTGAAGATCTCTTGATAATTCTAGTGGTGTGTTGATGGACGATATTACTCAGGAAACTCCATGGCCTGGTATTTGTAGTGGTTAACGGCTGTCCCAGGCATACCTCAACATAGAACGTCGAATTTCCAACTTAACTGTGAAAATAAGTGAATATGAGTAGGAGCTATGTGAATAATGAGTAATGAGTAGTGGGTGAGAAGTGCCTGGTGTCCGTCACACGTTGCTTGGCATGGCAGACTCGCGTTGTGATGTCATCTCAGCACATGGTGACGTCGGCTTCCCACACTGGTAGCTGTGGTGAGTGAATGAGTAGCGATGAGTAACTTGAGTGAAGACGAGTGAGTAAGATGAGTTGTAAATCGTGTCTCACTCTTCGTTTGTTTGTTCCCTTTATTCTATGTGGAAGTTTTCTCTGTCCTTTTCTCTAGTTCGTATACGTTCGCTGCTACCAAATGTCATAAAGACTTTGTAGTTAATTGTAGAGAAGTATATTTTAGACTTGTGGTCGAGCGGCTTTTATATCTTGTAGTAGTTTCCCCACCAGATGTCATGTAGTGACGGGAGAGGTAAAGAATAGTATGGGACTATTTTTATTTGTCTTGGAAATATTAAACAGGTATAATAGTATAAGTCCTGGGTAGCTACCTCCCTGTCTCGCTATCTCTCTCTCTCTCTCTGTTCTAAAGCTAATCTCCGTCTCGACCTCTCTATAGGGTCGCTTGTCTCCTTCTAAACTCTCTTTCCTAAAATCTCGTGTAGTAGGGTGTGTGTGTCACGTATCTTCCTCATGGCAACAGAACTTTCTCACGAGAGGACTGCTGACAGCTAACTGAATCATCTCCTTACTGGCCGCTGTCGTCAGCTTTCCCCCGTGTAAGCGTTTAGCGCTGCTCGCTTCTCGCAAACACAACACCTTCTCATCATTTGACTTCCTGCTTCTATCTGTCTCTCTATCTATCTATTTATCTATCTATCTATTATGTAGTCCTATACACCTAGCACCCTTCCAGCAAAATCCCTCTCACAGGAGCTCTGGGAGCTGAGTGGTTAAAACATACCCTACTCATTTCCAGTACAGTATGTCTGCTACAGTTCTGTATTCTCTCTCTCTCTCTTTATTTTATATATATATATATATATATATATATATATATACTGTATATGTACATATTTAATAAAGTCAGGCTGTGTATGTGTATGTCTGTACGTGTGTTCGTTTCTTTCACCAGAACGGTAATAGATATCGACCTAATTCTTTTTGCATTAGGCCGGCGTAAGTTCAGGGAGTGTCCAAAAAAAAAAAAAAAAAGACGATCGCACGCGACGAGACGACAGGAAATTGTCGGAAATCAAGACACGTGAAATTATGCGATTTTTTTTTTTTTTTTTTTTTTTTGTCAGAATTGGCCATTGTGGGATGAATAACGGTATGGAAGCGGATATAATGGTAAGGCCATTAGTTAGTCCCGCAGATTTTTGCGGGCTAGCACTGGTAATATATATACAGAGAGAGAAAGAGAGAGAGAGAGAGGGAGAGAGAGAGAAAGAGAGAGAATATCTATTGCTGTCTATCTACCTACGTACTTACCTATCTGTCAGTCCGTCTATCCGACCGTCCGTCCTCTACCCATCCATTTATCAGCCTACCGACCTGCCCATCTGTCGTCCTCTCCTACTCTGTCTTTCTCTCCACTCGCTACACAAAATGTCGTTTAGCCTTCAGCCCTGTCGTTCCCGGTCGCCGTAAAAGCACCGGTTCCAGATGAAAGCTAATGGCAACGACTTTGATGGGCAAACTCAATCCGCTCGATCAATGGCCAAGGAGATTTCGCTTGACGACCTTTTTTGTCTTTATAATAACATGGAAAGATGGGGGGGCTTTTGATTTGATATTCTTGGTGATGGATGCTTACTCGATAACATTAAGGTTCCTATGACCCCTCTCAGCTTAATAAAATCGTCTGGCTTTAGTACTCTCAGGCTCCTTTCAGGTCAGTGAAATCGTCTGGCGTTACTAGAAAGCAGTACTAGAGTTGTCCTGAGCATGAGTGGAGGGTTGGAGCTTTGTTTTTAGACGTCTGAGGGAAGGGTATTTTCCTCAGTTATGTTTTTCCTGTTGTATTCTCACCACCACCAGACATTTTAATAACTTCAACTCTGGTACAAAAAAATAAATAGTAATAATGATAAATTATATCTAACTGCTCCTGTTGAAAGTCTGCCTACCTTTAACAAAACTGAACCCGTGAATTAAGTGACTTGGTTTACGGGGTTGGTTGGCCTTCTTTAATACCACCTCAATCTTGCAACAATTTTCAGTTTGTTCACACTATCTCCAGACGATTTTATTCAGCTTGTAGACATTTAGAACTGCGGGAGGTAGATGTAGCCTTCAAGAAAATCGTCTGGAGTCAACAGGAATGAATAAAAACAGACGCCATCAAATTGGAAGAGTTAATTCACTTTGTTAATTTGTTTTATTATTTATCATTCTCTCGACGGGGCCACTGATTTGGAACGACCTAGTAACTCAGTGTTTTCTTTATCAGTTATTTATCTCTCTTTTATTTTAGTTTATTTTTTTCTTACTTTTCATTTTATTTTATTTAAGTCTTATCTTATTAGCCTATCTTCTTCGTGGGATCGTAGGGTGGTCTGCTGTGTTAAATTATCTCGACTACAATAAAATAGCCTTGTGTCCTCCTACGGCTTTGAGTATTGTGGATTGGATAGTACCCTTACTTTTTCCCCCTTTTTCACCTAATTCTCTCTCTCTCTCTCTCTCTCTCTCTCTCTCTCTCTCTCTCTCTCTCTCACACACACACACACACACACACACACACACACACACACACACACACACACACACACACCGAGTTACAGGATGCCAATGGGTTCTCCAATATTGTGGTGTTCCCCGTATAGATGTTATTGTGTTCTTCTTCATGTGTGTGTGTGTGTGTGTGTGTGTGTGTGTGTGTGTGTGTGTGTGTGTGTGTGTGTGTGTGTGTGGAGGGACGTGCTATTACACATCGGACAGGCGGGACGAACGAAAGCATGACCATTAAGTTGAAACACGACGTATTTACATTAGGAATATGTGAGAATTGGCCGTGTGTGTGTGTGTGTGTGTGTGTGTGTGTGTGTGTGTGTGTGTGTGTGTGTGTGTGTGTGTGTGTGTGTGCGCGCGCGCGCGCTAATCATCTTTCACAATAATATGCAAATGTAGCAAGAGAATTATAGAAGCAGTATGCACATTTCCACCTAATTACAAACACAGCCACCGAAGGGAGACATGCTGGGTATTTGGTGTGTGTGTGTGTGTGTGTGTGTGTGTGTGTGTGTGTGTGTGGATGTGATCGTGCATTTGGTTTTTATTCCTGGTTGTTTTGTTGTGACCGCCTTTTGTGTGTTATTTGTGTTTTTGTGTGTGTTGTTTTGATTGCTTGGTGTGTGGGGAGTGTTTATATCTGTATTTTATTGTAACTTGGGTATGTGGCGTGTCTGTTTCTGTAGGTGTGTTTGTATAGGTGTATGTTTTGTGTTTTATTGTGATTGTTGGGTGTTTGGTGTGTTTGTGCATTTAGTTGTGATTGCTGGGTGTTTGATGTGTGTTTGTGTTTTGCTCATATATTATGTTTGATATATTGTATTACTGATTTATTTGGCGTTATCCATTTTCCTTAATGATTGTCGATGTTTTCGTTATGTTAGAGTGTCCATCTTTTTTGGTTTTGCTTCTTTTTTCATTATTCTTATTTCTTTAAACTGTGTGTTTGCGTTAAATGTCTTTATGTTTATGTCTTTCCTGATTGTTTTTTTGGTCTGCCACATATTGTCGTGTTGTCCTGTTTACTTATTATTATCTGCTGTCTTGTTTGAGTTTGCCTCGTTTGTGATATCTTTGGCAACAGTGATAAGGAAAAACACGAGATATATAATGTCAAAAAGATGAGAAGCTACGAAAAAATGATTAAAATAAATTAGGAAGCGCGGACGCAGTGGAATATGAAGAGTCGCTGAGGGGGAAAAAAAAAAAAAGACTGAATTCTGAAATACGTGGAGGGTAAAAAGGTAGAATACGAAACTTTGGAGGGAAAATGAAGTTGGAAAAAAAATAATCCGAGAAAATTGGAGCTAGTAAGAGAGTGGAATACAAATATATTTCAAAAGTTTGAGATAAGCAGACGCTGCAGCACAAATACGAGATTAAACTGGAGGAAAGTTGCTGATGAAAAAACACCAGAACAAAGTTTAACGAAGCAAGGAACTGGACTTAAAGACAGAAAAGTTTTAGGAGAAAAGAAGACTAGATTCTGAAGAAAATATACTTGTAAATAAAAATGACGGAGGAAAAATATAACTTTGAGATGAAAATGCTCGTAGTGGAATGAACTCAGTGTGAATGTAAAATAGGACAAGAAAAATCGTTGTTGGAAGGAAGGCGATGTAAATATAGAAGAGAAACTGTTGAAGAAATACGTGAAAGTTTATAACAATAGTAGGCTACGAGAAATGGAAAAAAATACAAAATTAGACTAAGCAGTGAAAGATAGTGAACGAAGACGGAACGGATATTTTTGAGGAAAGTGTGAACAATTGAGGAAGTAACGACTCACACACACACACACACACACACACACACACACACACACACACACACACACACGGTGATTCAGTACTATGAGGCCCCAGAATAACGCCTGTGCATCTTTTATTCATGAACATATTTAAATGAAACTCTGTACAGTTTATGTAAGTCATATGCTGCATTTGAAAAGCTCATTTGACTCTAGAGAGACATTTGATGGAAATACAGTAATATCTTCCTTGACCAGCGCGGCGCACAGTGATTGTCAACTAATCAACTGCAGTGATCCAGTAATCAAGCTGTACTCGGTGGCTAACTGCGTATTGTCTGTTCTGATTAATTATTTTTCCAGGCTTTAGGGCCACCTTCAGGGGAATGGATTAAAAAAAAAAGCCTCGCGCAACTGATTAGCTCGAAAAATCATATTACGGCAGCCATCCCAGCAAGTAAATTTGTACTCACAGTTTATTCATTTTTTTTTTTTTTTTTTTTTTAGGCGAAGATGCACCTGACAGATTGGTGGTGATTGGCTGAATGCAACGTTACTTCTTAATCTCTTTGCTCGTTAGGATTATTAATTAACGACAAATATCTGAGGGGGAAATTTGGGTTAGGAAATGTTATTCAGACATGTTGCATTCAGCCAGTCATCACGAACCTGTCAAGTGCATCTTCGCCTCAATTAAAAAAAAAAAAAATGAGTGTAGTTTCAAGTGTGTTTAAACACTGAAGGAGACAGCTTCCAAAACTTGGTATAACTGTGGATACAATGTGAAGAAGTGGAGAAAGTAAGTGCAAATTTTCGCTTAAATCTTTTCAGGAATAACGAAAGTATTGGTATCTTTCTGGGGCCTCGGTAGTTAATAAATAAATATAGATAGATAGATAGATAGATATAAAATACACAATATCTAAGCAAAGAAATAAACGTGAAAATTTTGTACAAAATAACACGAAGATATGCAGCATTAAACGGAGACGTGAAATTAAGTGAGATGAAAATCTGTTGGAGAAAATAATCACAAGTGTCGAAAAATTCCCCAGAACAAAGTGAAAGGAAAAAAGGACCCAGAGTATTAAACATAAAACAGTGGTTAAAAAGAAGTGGTAACAAGACTCAGGAATTTCAGGAAATATTGAAGAACACCATGAAAGTGGATGATAAAAAAGCTAGAAAAAGTTAAGTAAGTAATAACTTTGCTAGAAAAAGATAGTTGAAACAAGCTGATGAAAAAAGCGACGGGACTTTGAAGTATACCAAAAAGTTGAGGAAAATGTTGGCAGTTCCTGCAGCAGTGCTGAATAAAGACATTTTAGTTAAAACACCTAATGGAAAAAATAAAAACTTCAAGGAGTGATTTGGAAGAGACGGTAAAATATTAGATACTGTTGGAGGGGAAAATGAAAACTTTTATTTAGTAATAGAAAAATGGAACAGACTTGAGGGAGACGAAAAATTAGATTGGAAACAGAAAAAAAAAAAAAAAGAATGGGTTACAAGGATCAGAAATATCAGAAAATTTTAAAGTAAAAACAGTCCAACAATATTACATATTTTTTTTTAATCTACTGTATCTTACCAGACGCCTTAATCCTGTGAAGGGTGGCCACAAACAAATCGCCTCCATGTCGCCCAGTCCCCTGCCATTTCACTGCTCTGCTCCCAGCTTGCACCCCCCTCTCTCATATACATCTTCTCTCCATCCCTCCATCTCATCCTCAGCCTCCCCCCTCCCTCTCCCCCCCACCTCCACCTCACTCACGTACACTTTCCTTGGTAGTCTCTCGCTCTCCATTCTCTCCACATGGCCAAACCACCTCAGTGTATTTCTCCTAACTCTTTCCATCACATCCTCATCCACACCACAACGCTCCTTCACTTCCTCATTTGTCAGTCTGTCTCTTCATGTAGCTCCACATGCTCCTCACAGATAACTCATTTCCACCGCTCTCACTCTTGACTTGTGTCCCTCCAACAAGGTCCAAGCTTCACTTCGTATGTTAAAGTTGGTATCACAATACTGTGATGCAGTGACTTTTTAAATTTCATGCTCACTCCCTGTTTCTTATCACTGCTTTCAAAGGACCAGCAACCTTTCTTCCTTGTTGTACCATTTAAAGCACTTCACCCTCCAAACTTCCATTTTTACTCATCACACTACCCAAGTATTTAAATGCA
>NC_136999.1:6417853-6435353 GCF_032717465.1 Coenobita brevimanus | reverse complement strand
ACAAGAGGATGAGAAAAAGGCAGAGTATAAGAGAGAAGTGGAGGAACGATTGGGCAAATATGAATTGGAGCAGATGGGAGACGTGGAAGGTGTGTGTAAGATATTTACAGAAGAAATATGTGCAGCATGTGATGTGGTGTGTGGAAGGAAGAGAAGACGTAGGGGGTGCAAGGAACAGCGTGGTGGACTGAAGAGGTGAAACAGGCTGTGGCACAAAAGAAGAAAGCATACAATGAATGGATGAGAAATAGGGGCGTGGAAGAAGTTGAGAGGCAGAAGAGAGAGTTATATGTGGAAAGGAAGAGAGAGGTGAAAAGATTAGTAAGAGAGAGTAAGAAGAGAGTGGATGAGGAATTTGGAAGGAATTTGAGTGTAAAGTGGAGGGACTGTAAGAAAATGTTCTGGAGAGAAGTGAAAAGAGTAAGACAGGGTGGAAGTGAAGTTAGCAGGGGAGTGAAAGATAAACATGGTAGATTACTAGTGGAGAAGGGAGAAAAAGTGAGCAGATGGAGAGAACACTTTAAGGAATTGTTGAACGTAGAGGATGGAAGTAATGCGAGTATAAGTGGCTGGGGAATGGCTGGGAGAAGGAGGGAGGTGAGAAGACAGGTAGAAATCAGTAGGATAGAGGTTGTGGAAGCAATGAAGAAAGTTAAATCGGGGAAAGCCCCAGGAATTGATGGAGTGTGTGGTGAGATGCTGAAGCATGGGGGAGAGATAGTAGTAGAATGGATGTGGAAGATGTGCAGATTGGCCTGGGAGGAAGGTAGAGTCCCGGAGGATTGGAAGTCAGGTATAATTATTCCCTTGTACAAAGGAAAAGGGGAAAAAGAAGTGTGTGGTAATCATAGGGGCATTTGTCTTCTTAGTATAATAGGAAAAGTGTATGGTAGGATACTTATAGACAGAGTTAGAGAAAGAACAGAGAAATTAGTTGGAGAAGAACAGGGAGGCTTTAGGAAGGGAAGAGGTTGTGTAGATCAGATATTCATTCTTAGATCTTTAGTGGAAAAGTTTCTAGAGAAGGGAAAGAAGTTGTATGCGGCTTTCATGGATTTGGAGAAAGCATATGACAGGGTGGATAGACAAGGATTGTGGAAAGTGTTCAGAATATATGGAGTAGATGGGAAGTTGTTGAATGCTGTGAAGAGTATGTATGATGGTGCTAAGGCTGCAGTGCGTGTGGATGGTGAACTAAGTGAATTTTTCTCTTTGAAAGTTGGTTTGAAACAGGGATGTGTCATGTCTCCATGGTTGTTCAATCTGTACATGGATGGGGTAATAAAAGAGGTACAAGGTAGGGTAGTGGATGTTGGAGTGGCCCTGGTGAGAGAGGATAGTGTTTGGAAACTCCCTGTACTGTTGTTTGCAGATGATACTGTGTTGTTGAGTGAAGATGAAGGGGAGCTGCAAGGCTTGGTGGATGAGTTTGAGAGAGTGTGTAAGAAACGGAACCTAAAGGTGAATGTAGGGAAGAGTAAAGTGATGGTCTTTGAGAGAGGTGAAGTCAGTGAATGTATAGCGAGGTTGGATGGTGAGGAATTGGAAAATGTGAGTACGTTTAAGTATTTGGGTAGTGTGATGAGTAAGGATGGAGGTTTGGAGGGTGAAGTGCTTGAAAGGGTAAAGCAGGGAAGAAAGGTTGCTGGTTCCTTGAAAGCAGTGATAAGAAACAGGGAAGTGAGCATGGAAGTAAAAAAGTTACTACATGACAGTATTGTGATACCAACTCTAACGTACGGAAGTGAAGCTTGGACGTTGTTGGAAGGACACAAGTCAAGAGTGAGAGCAGTGGAAATGAGTTATTTAAGAGGAGCTTGTGGAGTCACGTGGAGAGACAGGCTGACGAATGAGGATATAAAGGAGCGTTGTGGTGTTGATGTGGATGTGATAGGAAGCGTTGTGAGGAACACACTGAGGTGGTTTGGCCATGTGGAGAGGATGGAGGGTGAAAGACTGACGAAGAGAGTGTATGTGAGTGAGGTGGAGGGTGGAAGAGGGAGGGGGAGACCGAGGATGAGATGGAGGGATGGGGTGGAGAGGTATATGAGAGAGGGGGGTGTGAGTTGGGAGCAGGGTAGTGAAATGGCGGGGGACAGGGCGACTTGGAGGCGATTTGTTTGTGGCCACCCCAAATGGGATTGAGGCGTCTGGCAATAGATAGATAGATAGATAGAAAATGATAATTACCTAGATGGCAATTAGGAGATAAACATTCCTCCACGGTCATTTTTGAGAGGATTTGAATACTGTGAATTGTGTTAAAAGATTGCATTATACTCTCTCTCTCTCACACTCACACACACACACACACACACACACACACACACACACACACACACACACACACACACACACACACACACACACACTCTCTCTCTCTCTCTCTCTCTTTCTAAGCTATCTTTATAGGCCGGTTAAATTGTCATGGGCGCGCACGCGCAGACACACACACACACACACACACACACACACACACACACACACACACACACACGAGAGAGAGAGAGAGAGAGAGAGAGAGAGAGAGAGAGAGAGAGAGAGGAATCGTGACCTTTAAATCGTGTGTCCTGCGAGCATAAATGTTTTGGTGACGAAATTTCTCGCTCTTTGTGTTTCACATCTGAGTGACCCCTTAACACCAAATTAAGTTCATGTTAACATAAGAATATTAGTGGGCATATTGTTCTTGCTATCATTATGTTTTTAAAATTATTTGTGTATTATTGGTATGATGATGATGATGATGATGATGATGATGATGATGACAACAGTAGTAGCAGTAGTTATAGTAGTCGTGGTTGTGGTAGTGATGGATTTTTGTGCTAAAGTCTACGGATATGCCAAGACGCTTTTCACTGAAGGATATTTACAGTAGGTAGGGGATGTGGTGGCTAGGCTATATGTTTTAGAGAAGTTGTCAGCTGTCTGAAAGGATACGAGTTCGATTCCAGTCTGGGGCAGGGAGCAGTGTGATGAGGTTCTTTGAAACAGACTATACTGATCCCTAAACCGACGGAGATGTCATAAAAATATCTCTATTACCATCACTCCAGTCTTGAATTAAATGGCTCTAGCGTGGATTCAGTATGGACGGTGGGTATTGGTGCCAAAATGTTGACATGGAACGTTGTGTGAAATATAATTGGACTGTTGAGCTTCGGTGATAGGATTGGTTAGTGTCTGTTCAGAGTCGGTATTGGATAACGTAAAAGAAAATAAGTATCAAATGAATGGTGTAAAAGAAAACATGTATTATTGATCATAAATACTTATGGTTGGGACAACACTACTATTCTGCTCCAAGATAACACCAAATTATTATATTCAGATGAGAGAGAGAGAGAGAGAGAGAGAGAGAGAGAGTCCTAATATTGTTAACCTAATACAGGAAAATGAAAAATGACAAACACGAGCAAATAATCCAATATGGAACTCATTTGCTGTCAGCTCTTATTCTGTTAATCCTTTCCTCTCATTATTTTCCGTTCACATAACATAGAAACTTTTAACACGGTAAAATTGGGCGAATATTTTAGTGTGAAGCTGTTTTTGCTGTCACTGTTGCTGTCACTGAAATGGGAGGTGAGTGAAAAGTACTGACACACGTACGTAATGTTTTGGTGTCAGATAGCGTCCGTGTTTTATCTCGTTTTTTGTAATGGGAGCGTATGTAGCACTGTAGTTAATGTGGGTACAGTACGGTACT
Source organism: Coenobita brevimanus (assembly GCF_032717465.1). Classification (NCBI taxonomy): domain Eukaryota; kingdom Metazoa; phylum Arthropoda; class Malacostraca; order Decapoda; family Coenobitidae; genus Coenobita; species Coenobita brevimanus. Next base: position 6,431,644 of record NC_136999.1, on the reverse strand, counting down.
GTTAAAAAGTACACAGTCGCACTTTTGTATTTTAGGGCCCCTCTCTCTCTCTCTCTCTCTCTCTCTCTCTCTCTCTCTCTCTCTCTCTCTCTCTCTCTCTCTCTCTCTCTCTCTCCTTGCCTGCCTATTAAGTCGTATTTTTTTGCCTCTTTTGTCTCCATGTATCACGGTGTATCAACTGGCCAAATGTTAGGCTATCAGTATGTTTCCCAGTCTATCTCTCTGTCTATCTGGCTACCTCTGTCTGTCTATCAATCTATCTGTACACACATGCTTATAATATGCCATTCCTTCTGTCTATCCATCCATTTCTTTACCCATCTGTCTGTTTATTTCTGTTCATCAGCCCATTTGTAAATACGAAGTTGCATCTCACCATCTGTTTATCTTCTTTGTGTTATATATACATCCATCCATCTGTCCATGAGGGTCTTCCTGTCAGTCTGTCTAATTTTCTGTCTGTTTATCTGTCTGTCTGTCTGTCTATCTATCTAACACCAAAAGCGGGCTCTTCAAAGGTCAGGACAACTCTTTCATCATTACTCTCATCAGCCTTCATTTACCGAAACAGTCTTTGATACTTGAGCGAGGTGATTAGACACAACACTTGGCCATTCAGAGTAATGTGAGAGAGAGAGAGAGAGAGAGAGAGAGAGAGAGAGAGAGAGAGAGAGAGAGAGAGAGTTATGAGATGGGTGTAATTTTGAAATCAAATGTTTGTTTTCTGCTTGTTTGTGTGTGTGTGTGTGTGTGTGTGTGTGTGTGTGTGTGTGAGAGAGAGAGAGAGAGAGAGAGAGAGAGAGCACAACCTTCATTCCGGAATACTTTGAATGCCACTGTAATGTTAGTCAGATGACCTATTGAGGGTAACTGAGGCAAAGGAGGTTAAGTGGGCTTTCTTAGGTACCTTACTCGTATTACACTAATTACTGAAGAGAAAAGAGTCACGTCTAATTACCCCATTCACTACGTTGTGTAAAGTGAAATAACTCATCGTACAGGGGAAACACATACATACATACATACATAGGGTACATATATTCACACACACACACACACACATATTCATACGTATATATGCGTACATCAGTTCAGACATATATACAGAATTTCACACACACACACACACACACACACACACACACACACACACGAACAAACAGCGCGGCTAGAGCTGCGTTGTTTGTTTGTTTATCCTTCAATCACGCCTAAACCAAGGGCCAGAGACCCCCAGACCCATATACATTTTGAATCAGGGTGACCAAAGGTTGGTTTTAGGGAGGTCAAAATTCAGATCTGGGTCATTTGAGGTCACCCGTAAAGTGTTCGTAGATAGATAGCTGTAGATTCTTGTTTGTACAGAATATTAATTACTGATCAGTAATAGCCATAATACTAACAGCAAACCATCCGTTATTATCCCTATGGGGGCCACGGAGGCTCCTGGGTGTAGGACAGCGCCATGCTACGTTACCGTACTTTTCAATAGTGGAATAGTTTCTGACACCTCTTGGATTTGACCCGTGGACCTTTAACGCAGGGTAATTGATTATATTATTTAAATGATAGCAATAATAATGATGATGATATAATAATAATAATAATAATGATAATAATAATAATAATAATAATCCATCCATCCATCCATCATCTAATAATAATAATAATGATAATAATAATAATAATAATAATAATAATAATAATAATAATAATATCACGAACACCAACATTCCCTTTCCTCCACAAATAGCCTTCGGTCACTCCATTAGCCCACATTAAAACAGGTAGGAAAAGGGCCTTATTAATACACCTTTCAGTAGGCAGGTGTGCTAATGGAAGGAATCCCGAAAGGTTTTGTGGAGTAAACTCTAAGGCTAGATTTAAGGGGAAACATTTGATTTTTATTTTACCGTCTATTCCGGTCTTCTGTTTTCGTGCTGTTGTTATTTTGAGGGGTTGTTGGTTTATATATTTAATTTAGTGTATTGTGTTTCTCTCTCACACTCTCTCTCTCTCTCTCATTCTGTGTGTGTGTGTGTGTGTGTGTGTGTGTGTGTGTGTGTGTGTGTGTAAGAATGCACTTGCCTGCCTTAAACATGCTTTAATACAATACACCAAACTACAGCTCAGTGTGTGCTAGTTTCAGTTTTCCCTTTCATTTCCAGCAGTTTCATTACACTTACTCTGGAATCTCTTTGGGAAATTTTGGGTTAAATTTGTAAGTTGCTTTTAATCCATATAGAATGAGAGGGCACAGGTAAATGACTGCTGTTCTTATTTCCTTTTTTTATGAGAGTTTGCAGGGTGTCGTTCTGTAGTCTCTCTCTCTCTCTCTCTCTCTCTCTCTCTTTTAATTTGCAGCCTACCTGTAATATGCTTAATAATTACAGTACAAGAAGCATAAGACAGCGACTACTGCCCCCCCATGTAATTCCCTTTGCATTTCCGTCATTACAGTTTCATAAGTCGTGTTCTGTAACCTGTGTTCAGTTTTTTTTTTTTTCCTATTTCAACCCTTTCAGTTCGATGACGCCCTTTTGTAAATCAGTCTCACCACTGATAGACGATTTTCCTCGGCTTAGGATTCACCTGATAATGGAGATGGCGATGAAGGCAGTATGTATGCATTTATTGGTACACACACACACACACACACACACACACACACACACACACACACACACACACACACACACACACACACACACACACACACACACACACACAGAAAGAGAGAGAGAGAAAGAGAGAGAGAGAGAGAGAGAGAGAGAGAGAGAGAGAGAGAGAGCACTGAATTAAAGTTATTATTCTAGGGATAATAGTGTAAATAATTTATACTATAATTATTTGCATCGTAAGGGAGTATAGATAAAAGAATAACATTACTCCTATTATTTCCTCCCGTCTAATTTCATCCCGCTTTCATAACATCGGTTCACTAATCTCTCTTTGAAAAGCGTTACGGCAGTTTGTTTTGATTATCACAGCACGAGGCAACACAGGCAAAGAGCAAGCAACTGTTTATCACAATTAGGTGTTGATTATGGCAGGGAAGGGCAGGAAATAATAGTGATTTCTTATGCTTGTACCTTCTGACTAATACTCGTTCATATAGTCTCCCCCTCTCTGTTTATGTCAGAAGGTTTTTAGTTGGAGTTTTGTGGAGTTAAATTGAGGAATGTAGGAGTGGTATATGAGAGAGAGAGAGAGAGAGAGAGAGAGAGAGAGAGAGAGAATTGGGAATGGCAGAGCTATATGACACCAACTTGCATGTACTACCACAGAGATAGTGTGCAGGTCATCTACAGTAGTATTAAATGATTTGAAACGCGTGACCCTGGGATCCTGTGTCATACAGGGTGGGTATTTTAAAGCTGGTTCTCTCTCTCTCTCTCTCTCTCTCTCTCTCTCTCTCTCTCTCTCTCTCTCTCTCTCTCTCTCTCTCTCTCTCTCTCTCTCTCTCTCTCTCTCTCAGTAAACCTAAATCCGAAATTACAAGACACACCAAATAAATCTACCACGAGCACATTCCAAACACAGCCACCAATTTCATCAAAGCCAGTTCTGAGATAAAACACCCAGCCACACCTCTCGACTGACTGCACCTCGAGCGACTGACTAGACCTTGAAAAACCTTCCTGAAAATCTAAAAATACCGAGATTCCGTCTATAGAACACTGAAGGGTTGAAGGACAAGGAATCAGATATGCTGAAAGTTTGGAAGGGTAATTTTCCATGATTGCGATGGGCTTGAAAGGACGTAGGCGAATGTGATGTTCACTTTTTACACTCGATTTGCCAGTGGTTTCTGACTCTCTTCGCTCTGAGCAGTGCTTTTTATTTTTTTTTAAGGAGTAATCGTAGTAATTGTAATAGTAGTAGTAGTAGTAGTAATAATAATAATAATAATAATAATAATAAATAATAATAATAATAATAATAATAATAATAATAAATAATAACAATAATGATAATAATAATGATATGTTCAGTAATTATAGTAATAATAACAACAACACTTGGTTTTTGTTTCTTAGAATCCCCAGTTTTTCCGAAGGAGATCACTAGCATTCTTTGCAGTTACGAGAACTGTGACATTATTTATAGAAACAAACAACGTACTACAGTAATATAAATGTAATTTACATGGTGTACAATTAATTACCTAAGATAAACAAATTTGGAGAAGGCAACGAAAGAGACTGAAAAAAAAAATTAAAACTAATAAAGCAACGAGGGACAAAATAAATTAACTTAAGTAACGCAGCGAAATAGACTAAAAGATGAATAAACTTAAAGAGAGCAACAAAGAAAGGTAGAAGAATAATGACACTGAACTTGTAAACGACGGCATTGGAAAGGGTCTTTAATAACAGAATAACTCTCTCACCATCTGAACAGCTCCAGTATTCTATTCAAGCTAACGCCATGCAATTTATACAGCTGAGAGTGAGTCATAGGAGCTTCAGTGCCATTAGCATTACCATTGACCTTCTCATGGCGGCCTCAACACTGGGACTCTGTCTGGGCAAACACCAGAAAATAGTAATCGTTTGAGGGGGAGTCGTAGAAGCCTTTGTATGAAGAAGAAAAAAAATACACGGAGCCGAGTGAAGGTCAGAATTCTTTCAGTGTATGAAGAACTGTGCTTCCTTGCTGATACCCTGCCTAAACAAATCTTCCTCGTTTCTCAACTTGCGCCTTACCTTCTAACCGGTAATTTACTGTCATTGAATGTGTCTCGAAGAATGATGATTCACATCTCTCCAACTAGAGTCCAGTTGCTTTCATCCCTTGCCTCTCGAAAGTCATCTATCCTTAGTTGGAAAATTATGAAACTATTTTTCTCCCAGCTTTTATTTATTTATTTTTTCTGGTAGTCAGATGGGTTTTGTCAGGGTGGACTCCATTTGCTTGTCTTCTCAAACTCTTTTCAGTTATTTGTTCATCCTTCTCTCGGAACTTTATTGAAATTTGCGTCATTGCTGTCGACCGAGTCCGGCATGAATCTTTGATTTCCAGACTGCCCTCGTACTGTTTCTGCCTTTCTGTCTATGCCATCATACTTAGCTTTCTTTCTGGTCGATATATAGCTACTGCTAAATACAGCCACTGTTCTTCACTTGATGCTCGGTAGTGGTGTTCCTCAGTGCCCTGTCCTTTCGGTAACTCTAATTGTTCTCTTCATCAGCGATGATTTGAGCTTCACATCTAGCCTTGTCCACTCATATACTGATGACTCATTATTTATCTTGCCACTTGCTTTCCACAGCGTCCATCACAGCAGTTACATCGATAATCACGCGATGGGGCTCTGACACTTCCAATTTCTGACTTGTTTATTATTTCTGGTTGGGGTAAAAAAAAAAATAATGAATCAAAAACTTAATTCCTCTATCTTTCAAGATGCCAAAACCTTCCACAAGAACATTCCTTGGTAAAAAAAAAAAATAATAATAATAATAATAATCCTGTCGTCCGTTCTTAATACTCGTTAGGTATCTTTCTCATGTGACCTGCCCTGGGAAGATGACGCTACTTCCCATGCAAAATCTGCTTCCCATAGATTGAGAGTACTACCGGCCATGAACAGTTTCTGACGTCGTGCAGTCTTTTGTTAAGTTCTTATTTCAAGGGGCTGGCCACGCGCAGCTCTTTTAAACAGAGTGAAGTGAAAGGCTTTTAGTCTCATCTGCTCTGCACCTCTAAATAGCTCAGTTCAACGCCTCTAACAATTCGCTGTTGTGCTACATCTCTCCCTCGTACTGTCGCTACTACAGTGGTGTCTGCTGCTCTAAACTGTCTGCTTGCATCCCTGCCACATTACATTGGGCGTGCAGTACCCGTCTAGTAACGTTCTCTCTTTTTTGTTCAATCATTATGCAAGGGTTACTCTGTACTCTTTGTCCTTTATGTATGCAAGTGATTAACTCTGAAAATGTTTTCATCAGTTTATATTTTTCTCTGCCTATCACCTCTGTTCTTTTAAACGCAGTATATTCAGGTATCTAGACATGAATAGATCTTGAATTTGACTTCTTCGGTCAGGCTATGTGTGTCGAACAACATTAATTTGCTGGCATCTTGATTGTGGTTCATATAAATTGTTGCGTGACGTAGAAGTAAGTAGTGGTAATAGTTGCCACCCCAGGCTCATCTAAACATGAGCCCAATAGACTGATGGTTGAAGTTGCCCTCCTCCCACAGTCTCCCATCCTCTTTTCGGGTGATAGGGAGGGGAATTTGGGACCTTTGCATGATCGTGCAGCTCCATCTCTCGGTCATATCGATGCCACCACGTGAAGGTACCTCCCTCTCCAGCATCGGATAAAAAGCAAGAAAGTCAAGTGAATACCAAAGGAACCCCCGGAGTTGATTGGCAGTTTTCTCTGTGTCCTTTCCAAGTCACCGAAATGTACCAATCTGGACATTTACCCTTTCCAGACTTATACTAAATTATCTCTTTAGTTTCTCTGAACCATAGTCCTGAGCTGCTGTTTGATCTTTTGTGTTGGACTGAGGGACTGAGATTGAGAAAACGGCTGTCTGTACTGATATTTGGAATTGGTGCGTTTACTGAGAGAGAGAGAGAGAGAGAGAGAGAGAGAGAGAGAGAGAGAGAGAGAGAGCTGGATAGTTAACCACAAAAGATACAGGATAATTGAGAAATCAGAACATAGAGAAATCCCTCATATTATCCACTTGTCTCCCATCACTTATGAAATTCAAGAGTATTTACCCATCTCTCTACAAACGCAGTTCCTTTCCCAACTCTTCAGACTCATATGTTATTCATGGTTTTACAAATTATTCATCGTCGGCTCTCGTAAATTCATTCTTTATTTTTGCCCTTTTGCACATTCCTGTTTTCAATATTTTTTTTTTTTTTTTGTATCGACGCACTTACAGTACATTCTACAATTTTCATGCCCTAACTTATCAGACTCAAAAGTTATTCATGATTTGCAAATTATCCATCTTCAGCGCTTGTAAATCCATTCTTTATTTTTGCACACTTTCACATTCTTGCATTTTTTTTTTCCACCGACAGATTTACAGTAGCTTTTACAGTTTTTATGTCCTAACTTATCAGACAAATGTCATTCATGGTTTTACAAATTATTCATCGCTAGCTCTTGTAAATTCATTCTTCACTTTTGTTCTGTTTGCACATTCCTGTTATCAATATTTTTCTACATCGACTCATTTACATTTTACAGTTTTTGTATTTCTGACGTGTATCATCTCTGGATTTACACCCGTCTTTCACCTCCAGTTTGGACACTTTCTTTCTACACGCTGGCATTTCCTTGTATTTTCTACCATTAATGTTTTATCCGTGGTACTTTAACACCTTTGTCACTCTTACTTAGCTTTAGCATTGACGTGTTTAATATTCAGTTTCTCTGGATTCTATTATTTTTCATAGTTCTCTATTCATTTTACACACACACACACACACACACACACACACACACACACACACACACACACACACACACACACACACACACCACTCATGCTTCCCGCGAGAATACATTATACCCTATTCTCCCCCTGCCTTTGAGATTTCAGCTGCCTGTCAGACTTGCTCCTTTCAAAATTTCAGCCTTCTTTAACCACGTCAGCCTGAGAACATCATGTGTATTTCATTTTTCGTACCACAAGAAAAATTATATTAAGCTTAGTTGGGATTTTTCGAACTGCAGAGGGTAGGTAGAGTTGCCGGTATAAAATAATTATGTATTTTAACCCTTGAATTTGGTTTTGTAATAGCTTGGTTTATTTTTTGTAGAATTTCTTTAAGTTTATTCTGCTTACTGGTGGGTTTTTGCTGTGCAGTGATAAATGAAGGCTTTATCTAAACTCTCTGATTCGCAGTACGTGGTAACAATTCTCACACACACACACACACACACACACACACACACACACACACACACACACACACACACACACACACACACACACACACACACACACACACACACACACACACACACACACACACACACACACACACACACACACACACACACACACACACACACACACACACACACACACACACACACACACACACACACACAAACACTCACACACACACACACACACACACACACACACACACACACACACACACACACACACACACACACACACACACACACACACACACACACACACACACACACACACACACACACACACACACACAGGTCGAAATTTGTCCCTGTTCTGTGACGTTGACCCTTGACTGATTGTTCGGAAAACTGACTCCCTTTTTGTCTTACCCTCAGGCATTCTGCAAGTTGTGGTGAAAATCGAATGAATAGTATAAGATGACCTTGTTCTTGAAGACAGTTAGTTAACCATGTCATGTGACCTGTGTAACCTATTGCCCTGGAAAGCAGTAGGTCAGCCTCTTGCCTGACCCTCAACCCTTTCATCATATTTGGTTGAGATCGAAACAAAACTGTAAGAGAAATCTACACTACAACTCGATTCCTTAGGCACATAGTTTTTTATACAGTAACATAGTAACTTATTAAAGATACGTCCTTGGAATTAAGAGGTTAAACTTTCGGCTCATTTAAATTCTGTGCTTCTTTTAAAATTATACCTCCCTTTAGAATTATACCTCCCTTTAGAATTATACCTCCCTTTAGAATTTTACCTCCCTCTAGAGTTATACCTCCCTTTAGAATTATACCTCCCTTTAGAATTATGCCTCCCTTTAGAATTAGACGTCCACTTTGAATTATACTCCCCTTAGAATTATACTTCCCTTTAGAATTATCCCTTTAGAATTATACGGCCCTTTAGAATTATATCTCCCTTTTGAATTATACGTTCCTTTGTCAGATTATTCCTCCGTTTCATAATTATGCCTCCCTTTTACAACTGCACGTCTCATTATAGTGTTTCCGTGTAGAATTATATCTCCCTTTGGAATTATACGTCCCTTTTCAAATTATACCTCCGTTTCAAAATTATGCCTCCCTTTGGAATTATATCTCCCTCTGGAATTATACGTCCCTTTTCAAAATATAATTCCGTTTCAAAATTATGCCTCCCTTTGGAATTACGGTACATCTCCCTCTGGAATTATACGTCCCTCTTCAAATTATACCTCCGTTTCAAAATTATGCCTCCCTTTGGAATTATACTTCCCTCTATCGTGTCAAGGCTTTGTTTATATCAGCTTCGTGTAGCACCTGGGTTGCGTGTTCTTACCTAATGTTCACCTCACACTTACGTAAACACACACCCTTTACCTTATCTAGCTTGTATTCTCTCTCTCTCTCTCTCTCTCTCTCTCTCTCTCTTTTTTCTTTGGACAAAACAGAATTCTTCAGGCCATGGGTATTTCCTATGCTGCATAAGAAAATTTTGAAAAAATCTTGAAAAAATTAGTAGAGAATTATGCTAAGTTTATAGATATAGTTAAAGAAATATACAATGGTTGATAAACATTGATAATTTGAAGTGGAACACCTGAACACTCACATAATGGTGTTGAAAGTTTTAAAGGTGACATTTGTACTGTAGATGCTGTATGTGTCTGTAATTTGGTGTGAGTGAAAAGACAAGAAGAAAAAGGAAGAAAAAAATAATTTAAAAGATGCCTATCAGAATAGTTGAAAATTCATAGTACTAGAAATATTAATAGTATATTGGCTGTAAAATATGGGGAGGTTTTGACAGTTCGACTGCCGTCCAAAAATAATATAAGAGAGTAGAAAGGAAAATGGTTGAAAATTATGTTTTTAGGAATATCGGTAAGGTGGGCTTGGGATATCTTAACCTCAATGATTTATTCCCGTGAGAAAGAGAAGATAGAAGAGAGTTATTAACCTGGGTGGAGTGTAAAGAAAAAGTACAAGAAATAAAAGCTAGTTAGATGAAAAACCACAAATAGATCGAAATATTGGGATCGTGTGAAAGTGGGTCCTCTAAACCTGACTGACTGAATGTCATGGGAAGTTTTTGTATCGAGACTAAAAGGGTATTTGTTGATTCAGGTGTAGGTAGTGACCGTGGGAAGAAGAGAGAAGCCAAATATTTCAAAGAGAAGAGAGGCAAGCCGAAGATGTCAGAGAGAATATTTTTAGCTTTTAAGAACTGTCATTTACCCCCTCAGCCCAATAACCTTTTTAGTAGTATGTAATCGTGGTATCTTGAGACGATTTTATTCAGCTTGCGATGGGTTTTTAGCTGTGAAGAAGTTAATTAAGACGTCATGTAACTCCATCATATTGAAAAGTGTACCTTACTGTGATAAAGTCGACTGAATATAACGAAGAATTAAATAGGTCATTCGATGGATAGGGTAAAGACTGGGAGCCGAAAGTGTGGACAAGCTTTCCAGATTTTAACGAAATTTACCGTAGAATGCGATGATGATGATGATGATGGCGATGATGATGGCGATGATGATGGTGATGACGGGGAGCTGAGATGATGACGATGATGATGAGCTGAGAAACCAAATATGATAGAATTGTATAACGTGTTAGTATCATGGTGTTTTTCACAACATGGTGATTGTGGGGTGCGTTGTCTAGATATATACTATTTGAAAAGTTCCGCTTCTGTGCATATTTATTTTATTCTTGCTGCCTCCAGACGATTTTCTTCAGGTTAAGGGAGAAACAGTGGATTGGAGTGGTGAGTCTTTATTAATTCCTTCTTTACTAGAACCCCTTCCTAAGTTGAATTATATCAGATGGTCGTAGGCTAAGTAAACTAAGAAGGTTATTCTCCCACTGAAAGGATAAAAAAACCATGAATACTTATACTGGTACCCACTCATGGTAATTTCGGATATTGAGAAGATGTAACAGACTCCATCCAGTGTGAACTGTTTTATCTGAAGACGGTCCAAGCAGAGCCATAACTGTTAAATTTTCTCCTTCAGTAGATTGTCAGTGAGATTAATTTTTTCCATTTAATCAGTTTTATGGCAGTGTGAAATCAGGACTTAGACAATATCTCTCCATTCGGAAAATACAAGTAAAATAATGGACAGCAATACAGTAAAAGAACAGACCACAAAAGTCGCCAATAGATACCCTGAAGCCTTAGTGCACGACAGGGGGTGAATTAGAGTGGACAGAAAAAGTCACTTATTCATCTGTTTCTCTTAAAGCAAAACTCGTACATGCAGAGAGAGAGAGAGAGAGAGAGAGAGAGAGGATTGACACGATCGAGTAAACTCTTGAACTCCGAAATGTCACTTGAGCGGTTGAAAAAACAGTGTTTGAGCGAATGCTTTGAGTGTCGGTGAAAATTGCCTTTCATATCCTGTTGTTGGAAATGGAGAGGATGTGTTATTATTATTATTATTATTTTTATTATTATTATTATTATTAGTATTAGTATTAGTATTGGTAATAGTAGTAGTAATAGTTGTAGTAATAGTAGTATAGTAGTAGTTGTAGTAGTATAGTAGTAGTAGTACCACCACCACGATCACTACTACTACTACTACTACTACTACTACTACTACTACTACTGCTACCACCACTAATAATAATAATAATAATAATAATAATAATAATAATAATAATAATAATCTTTGCCGTCGCAAGAATGAAATATTAAAGATGTCACCGTGTTGAAGGGGTTAATGCTTTCATATCCTGAGGTCAGTATGAAGTGGAGAGTGAGAGAGAGAGAGAGAGAGAGAGAGTTGGGTAAGGTAGTGTATTGTTTGCGCGTGTGTGTGTGTGTGTGTGTGTGTGTGTGTGTGTGTGTGTGTGTGTGTGTGTGTGTGTGTGTGTGTGTAAAGGTGTTTTATTTCACTCTATTGCCAAGCGCTTCAATCCAGAGTTCTCCCACCTCTTACAGGAAAGGCGACGACATTGTAAATCCTTAATATCCTGTGGTCAAGATAGGATCGATTGTGTGTGTGTGTGTGTGTGTGTGTGTGTGTGTGTGTGTGTGTGTGTGTGTGTGTGTGTGTGTGTGTGTTTATCTTGCCTGACACCCAACGCCAGAGTTCATATTGTAAGTCAGGTTTGTATGAATCATTATTATTATTATTATTATTATTATTATTATTATTATTATTATTTTTACTCCTAGGATTACAACATTCACTTTTGGGGAGTATTTTTGAATTGAGTCGTTTTATGTATGGCCTTTGCTTGTGTCTTTAGTACGAGAGACTTATCATCTTAGTAAAATCGTCTGGAAATAAGAAGACAAATATAGAAAAGACGCCATCCTTGTGAAGGGGTTAATTTAATAGGATATATTAAACCCTCTGAATCACATGATGTGATAATTCGTCTTGTTCCAGATTTTTCCAGACGATTTTGCTCAACTAGGGAAAATGAAGGCTAGATCTAACCCCTCTAGTTTGCAGTGTCTAGATATAGGTGACATCAGAGTCCTAGTAGGTAATGCCATATTCTCTTTAACATGAGAATCTTTTAAGACAACTAGATTCCATTGAAATAGGTGTAGATGGCGTTAGAATCCCTCTAGATTTTTTTTTAGAATCCTTTGGTTGATGTTAGAGTATCACAGCTGGAGTCAGAACCCCTTAACTAGTGTCAGAATCCCTTAACTAATGTGAGAATCCTTTACCTGGTGTCAACATCCCTAAAATTATCTGATGTCAAATTCCATAAATGAGATTCTTTAAAGGCAGCTGGATGTCACAAGTATGGGCCAAGGTTACGTCAGAATCGCCCAGCTTAGTATCAGAATCCCCAGAGGTGGAGTGAGAATCATAAAAGTCAGGTGGACATAGTCAGAGTAGGTCAGGTTATTAATGACTCGATATGCCATTGGTTGTCGATGAGGTCATGGAGGGGAATTGGGGCAGGCGTGGGTTAATATAGTGTGATGGTATTATTGGTTATCCACACACACACACACACACACACACACACACACACACACACACACACACACACACACACACACACACACACACACACACACACACACACACACACACACACACTTGCATACTCGTGCCCAAACATATATACATGAAGGTAGACAGATTAATAAACAGATACATACAGACATACACATACACATAGTATTGATGCACAGTGTGAAATGCCATTAAAGTATACAAGTAGGGACGCTTATGCATACTGTGTTTACATGTAAACATACAATTTATCTCTCTCTCTCTGTCTCTCTCTCTCTCTCTCTCTCTCTCTCTCTCTCTCTCTCTCTCTCTCTCTCTCTCTCCGAATTACTGTGGCTGTGATCTCATGAAATTCTTCTCTTGTCACGCCAGATTTAGAGATGTCCAGTCCTGCCACTCACAGCAGAATGTGTGTGTGTGTGTGTGTGTGTGTGTGTGTGTGTGTGTGTGTGTGTGTGTGTGTGTGTAGATTAATACATTTTGCAGGACTGGATATGTATGTTTTATCCAGTTTTTGGCTAAAAAAACTGTAGATATACATACTTATATAGTGTCAGTTACTGAGTATTATATTTTTTATCAGTGTTGATTGAATGTCGGCTTCCTTTTTTAAAATGTAATATTTTAGCGTCACAATAATGTGTTTTGATATTAATATATTAAAGACATGAATAGCCTAGCAATACGTGCTGTAAAAATACCAAGTGGACTTACAAAACCAGCAGTATATACTGTAAATTCCATTACAAAACCACTTGCTTTATTAAACGTAGCGGTACCTTTGCAGTAACAGTAACAACTTCCCACTTAACATCACATACTCTAGTCTTCCAGTACGTTCTCTGAAAGTAACATCAGTATTATCCGTTAAAGCGTGCCCTACGAGTAAATAACAC
>NC_136999.1:6352853-6412853 GCF_032717465.1 Coenobita brevimanus | reverse complement strand
ATTACACACACACACACACACACACACACACACACACACACACACACACACACACACATACACACACACACACACACACAATATTTTATTCAACTCAGGTTAGACGTCTAGTACAGTAGTAAAGGGATTAATGAGGGATATGTCTAAATCCTCCAATTAGCATAGTGTCCCCGAAACAGAAAAAAAAAAAAAAGAGAAATCGGTTGGCGGTAACTCTAAACTGATAAATTAGTTGCAGTGGTGCTAGTATAACCGGAGGGAAAGACGGTAATAGCCAGTCTTTATATACCCACTGCGATGTGTCGGTGTCCGAGGTTAGGTTATCGCAGTACATTTAGGGTACATGGCCACTCTACCTCCCTTGATGGCATTACGTGTTCAAGTAAGTTCAAAAGTATTAGATGGGGGAGCTTTAGGGCCTTGCTGTTAATGGCCTTTGTGTTGTGTGGTGCAGCCTCCCTAAAGTCGACGTGAGTGAAGAATCTTCCGCCCGAAAATGGTTAGTGAGACAGACGGACAGGGTGCCTTCTTGAGGTGCTCACGCTATTAATAATCCCCAGTCACCACTTTGGCCTTGAACATATGCAAGGCCGTCACTCCATCTGGGTCATTCTAACCACTTACCCGCCAGGCGCCATAGGACTGTACAGTATTGGGCATTTTTTTCCCCTGTAATTTATTGGGTTTAGAAGCCAGAAAAATAAACAAGATTATAAAGAGCACTTACTCTGATGAATTTATTTGAGTGATTAATACATGAGCCTTTGTGTCGTTTGCTTTGCTAGGATAATGCTATGAATAATAGGTTTGGGATTATCGCGTGTTTACATCCGCGCGTGAAAGCGCAAAGGGATTAATGATTGGTCTAATTTATCATTCTGTATGTCAGCAAGATTGTGGAAAACGATTCAGTTGAATGACGCCATATTTGTCACAATAACTGAAGGCCATCAGGATGGCAGAATATGTATTTTTGGCCAAAAAAGGTCGTATGTGAAGGTCAACTCAAGCAGCTTTGAATTGATTTTGACCAGACTTGATGGAAGGATTCAGGAAGAGGAAGGATTGAAGTGATTCAGTTCTGAGAGCAACCGGTAAGAGGTAAAGGTTATAGGGTTTGTTCAAAAAAGTTAGCCGAGGATGAAATTATTCTGTTTCAGGACATTACGTCAAAGTTCAAGGCCACAGGTTAAACATAAGTGGATCACTCTTTATCCACCTTGAGGCAAACTAAGAGACCAGATACAGAGTTAAGTAAGGATGAAATCATTCGATTTTGAGCGCAATGCGACTTTGAGCCAAACATAGTGACCAGATGCAGGATTAGGTAAGGATGAAATAATTCGATTTTGAGCGCAATCAGTCAAAGGTCAAGGACGCAGGATAGGGTCAAAGGTTCGGACTTAAGGCACTTCTACTCGATCAGTTGATTTCGAAACATGGTGACGATTCTTACCATAAAATTGTATCAGAAACGGAGAAAGTGCTTCAGTTCATCACACCTACCCTTTTATTTTTATTTATTTTTTTGTTGGTCATAATCAAAATCACAGGTATTTATTGATCATGTGGGCGGTCTTTAGACAGAGTCTAACTGTGTGCTGCTTCTTGTTCAATGACTCAGTGTGGTTAATATATCTTGGTGTGGTATCTTTTCTCTTCAGCACCTGTGACGCACTCATTGCCTGATAAAGTCGTCTGGCGTTATCTTCATTAGAGTGTTACGAGCGAGCGATGTTTATTCTCAGTTGAGTTCGGAAAAGAGCGGCCCGACCCGACCGTCACGCTAAGCAGGAGCTAATCACTTTACGACTCTGTGAAATAGAGTTGAAATTCTTTCTGCATATGCTACATTCCTTATAACATTTTTGTTATTAACAAAAAACTCAGTCATAAATGCGTAGGAACCCCTTGGAGTCTCGAGTTTTCCAAGGGTGTGTTCAGCTCAAATCAGTGAATGTTTCAGGTACGAAATCAAATTTTAAAAGATTTACCGTTGCGACACTTTTTTTTTTTTTTTTTTTTTGGCAACAACTCTTATAATTAATTATCGGAGATTCCGACTATAATTTTATATCAGAGGGAAATTGTGATACCATGGCACTCGTTCGCTCGTCACGCGCTCACAAAGTGCACTTTACTGGTTATAACACTGTCAGATCCCCATACTCACTCAGCTGAATGAAATTGTAAGGTAATTTGCTGGAAGAAAATTTTTGCTTTGTAGTCTTTCACAGTTATTGCAATGCTGCAGCAAAGACAGAGGTATAAAGCTGATCAGCCATGCAATGAAGATATGGGAAAGAGTGGTGGAAACTAGGCTGAGAAGAGAAGTGAGGATCTGCGAGGAGCAATTTGGTTTCATGCCAGGGAGAAGTACTATAGACGCCATATTTGCTTTGAGAATGGTGATGGAGAAGTACAGAGAAGGCCAGAAGGAGTTTCATTGTGTGTTTATAGACTTGGTGAAGGCTTATGATAGGGTACCGTGAGAGGAACTGTGGTACTGTATGAGAAAGTCAGGAGTGGCAGAGAAGTACGTGAGGACGGTGAAGGACATGTACGACGATAGTGTAACAGCAGTGAGATATGCAGTAGGAATGACTGAGGGTTTCAAGGTGGAGGTGGGATTGCATCAAGGATCGACTTTGAGTCCCTTCTTGTTTGCAATGGTGATGGACAGATTGACAGATGAGATTAGACAGGAGCCTCCATGGAAAATGATGTTTGCGGACGACATTATGATATGTAGTGAGAGCCGGGAGGAAGCTGAGGCAGAGCTTGAGAGATGGAGATATGCACTGGAGAGAAGGGGAATGAATGTAAGCAGAAGCAAGACTCAGTACATGTGTGTAAATGAGAGAGATGACAGGGGAACCGTGAGGCTGCAAGGTGTAGAGGTGGCAAAGGTAGATGAATTCAGATACATGGGGTCAACTGTGCAAAGTAACGGAGAGTGTGGTAGAGAGGTAAAAAAGAGAGTGCAGGCGGAATGGAGTGGGTGGAGAAAGGTGACAGGAGTGACCTGTGACAGAAGGGTCTCTGCAGAAATGAAAGGGAAAGTTTATAAGACTGTCGTAAGGCCAGCCATGTTGTACGGAATGGAGACAGTACCACTGACAAAAAGACAGGAGGCACAGTTGGAGGTAGCAGCATTGAAGATGTTGCGTTTTTCACTAGGAGTGACGAGGTTGGACAAAATTAGAAATGAACATATTAGAGGGACAGCACACGTAAGTCAGTTTGGGGACAAAGCTAGAGAGGCGAGACTGAGATGGTTTGGACATGTGCGGAGGAGGGATGAGGAGTATGTCGGGAGGAGGATGCTGGAAATGGAGTTACCAGGCAGGAGAAAGAGAGGAAGGCCAAAGGGAAGGTTTATGGATGTAGTGAAGGAGGACATGCGGGTGGTAGGTGTAAGAGAAGAAGATGCAGAAGACAGAGTAAGATGGAGACGGGGGATCCGCTGTGGCGACCCCTAAGGGGAGAGCCAAAAGGAGAAGAAGAAGTCTTTCCCAGTTATTGTTTGTTGACCATCGTATATTGACTCAAGATGTATAGCCAAACGTATTATAGTCACTTGGTTTCCGTAAACAGAAGTGAATTTGTTTTGTGATCATCAGCCCTGTGGATACAACTAAAATAGTGCCTGTTTCGTTTATGTAATTATTGAGGCAGGCTAATATTCACTCCATCATTTGTTTATTAGTTATATAATGGACCATGCTGTGTGGCTGAAATGTTAATGGGCATAATATTATTTCATGAGGGAGATAAAGTGAGTAATGGCTTTTTTTTTCTTTCTTTTTTTCAATTTTCATGGCTGATTTGCTGTTTCCCAACAAAATCTTTTCAATCTGCAGTATGTATTGCAGTACGCAGCATCCTGTAAGGGGTGACTACAGCATATCTGCCAGGTATCTGTCCCTACTCAGCAACGATCTCTTCCCTTGACACACCAGCCTCCCATGCATACAGTACATCATATAGCACCTTGGCCCTTAATCTCGTTGATGAAGGAAATTCTCTAACACCTTTTCTTAAGCGATTTATTTTGCTTAATACTACTTACTGCCCTACTATGTTATATAAATCCTTCCAGTATCACCATACCTCTTATAAATAAAGTACAAAAGGATGTAAACCAGCCATATCCAAAAATAAGTCGCTAAGGAAGAGGTGCTAGGGACCTTTATTACCCGATGAGAAAACGGGACCTTAACCTTTCACCTTGTTTTCGGTCTTCCTCTCCATCTTTCAAATCTACTCTCGCATCTGATCTTTTTGTATCATTCTTGGTCTCCATCTCTCCTCCTCCTCGTTGTCACTTGTTCCCCATTCGCTCTTCTAGTCAGTTTCTCACTCCTTCGGTGATAGATTGATTAGGAGAGTGTATGAAAGGTGTCATCAAACTCAAATAGGAATATGTTCAGAATTTTACGTCCTATTAATTTTCGTTTAGCACACTCATGCATCTAATTACAGTTGAAAATTCGACTAATATACCTTAACCATTGTAGGAATATTTAACTTTAAAATTCAGAGCCTCTTTTGGTCGACAGGTTACACTCAATGTACACCTGTGACCCATATTTCTATTCACCTTCTTCCTACCCCTGGCTGAAGGAGAAGTCACAGTCAGGGATGAACACCAAACCCAGATCTGTTGTCCTGTGTCAGGGTGGTAGGTCAAAGTTTGCCAGACGATATGGGGAACAGTTTGCAGTGGTGTTGTTAATCATGCAGTATACTAAAGTTCTGAATCATCAGAAGTGTCATCGTTCTGTGTGAGTCCCTGGCTACGACAACCATTCAGCTAAGGGTGGGATTAGAGGGTGAGCAGGAATTACGGAGCTCAAGCAGAAGTTCAAGTGCAGCTGGGTTGGATCCAAGTCGGACATTACAGTAACCCCGTGACTGTGGTGAACCTTCCCTGGAATAAAATAAAATGTTCGTAAGTCTCAGTTTAGACGTGAATCGAGATATTTTACAATCTTTCCGCAACGTTAGGTTCTTCTGAGACGAATAAAAATCACATGATTTTAGCACATTGTAGTGCGAAGTTCGTATATGGGAGCCAGACGAAAAGTTGAGCAAGTGAGTATTAAGTAATTCGGTACATGCTTTTACTTCCAGTCGAGGTTTATTAGGTGACTGATGCGAGTCCTAAGGGCCTGTTGACACAGAGACCGGAACTGGATATAATCTAACGTCCGATCGTGTTGGATAGGATAAAAGCTGGAAGAATAGCACCCCACTTCACTGGACCACGTTCCGGCCAGCTGTGTCTCGGTGGTA
Organism: Coenobita brevimanus; assembly: GCF_032717465.1. Taxonomy (NCBI): domain Eukaryota; kingdom Metazoa; phylum Arthropoda; class Malacostraca; order Decapoda; family Coenobitidae; genus Coenobita; species Coenobita brevimanus. The sequence goes on along the minus strand of NC_136999.1, from coordinate 6,407,555 downwards.
GACATAATATACGTGGCAGTGACAAGCGGCATGCACAGGGTGATAAGGATGTCAGCTGTGTAATCTGCATTCCGATCAACAGCCAGACAATTTACATCAGGATATGTCCGATCACGGCTTCAGTGTGAGTGTACCCTAACTCGCAAATACTGCTCGGCAAACTGAATACATTTAAACATGCTCCTCAGTAGTAGTTCGTAAACTAGGGACCGTGATGCAATACTGTATCAGGGGAGCCATGGGACAATATTAAATGTAGGAAGTCGCGGGCTGTAAATTTTAATAATTTTCCAGAGGTAATATTGGTGAGGAATCTCATTTTGCCTCTCAAACCATCTTGTGCAGAGCATACCTAGAGGCAGTGCAAGGTCATTTCTCAGACGTAGAAACATCTCGTTTGCCATACACATATTCGTGCGGAAGAACTTGACGGAGTTTGGCGTTGAAATGGGACACTGCCTTGGTATTAGGTAATTGTCTCTTCGGATGTTTCTTTCAGTTTCGTCTACCTCTCTCTGCAAAAATGTTTTTATTTTTTCCAAGCCTGGTACCATCAGAATGAATAAGCATACTCGGTCTCAGATGGATGATGATCTATGTTGCACCTTTTCTGTCTTAAACACCTCACATTAACACCAGAAATTCTATCATCTGTGACACTAAGTTAATAAATAAATTTTTGAGTGTTCTTATACGTGCATGCCGGGTATCTATATTGTTAATTACTTTGAGGTGTTATAATCTCATACCCAACATGCTCCTTTGAGTGATGTTGCCTTGTCTGTGTCTTCAAATGTAGGGGTCACCGATGTTATTTAAGTGCGAGTGAGGAGGTGGGGGGATGTCGTATTAACACTGGGGGACCACCACGGATATTACGTTATGTAGACGGGGAAGTGGGGAGGGCAACGGACGAAAACGATTGAGAATCACTATACACTCCATAACCCTCTTGTCATTATCAGAACGGGAAGCTTGAGTACGATCAGACCACTTCTCCACTGACAAAGATGTACAAATTAGTTAAAGTATAAAGTAGACGATAAAACTTGAGAACTCTCGCAAAGACGGTAGTAACCAGATAAATTAGCTAATGAATAAATCTTTTAGGTGTGCCATTACATTAAGGCATTACTTCCAAGGGTTGCCTCCCGAGGGATGTTGCTGGAAATGTATTTAACGTACCGCTGTTCGTCCACCAGCACACAGTCGCAAAGCTAATGGGTCCAGACTTTAGGAATTCTCTTTCCAGTAACTTGCGAAATTACCCAACACCATCCTCCATGTTGAACTAGGGGCATAAAAGCGTTAAGCCCTCGAATTAAGTCCTGTACAAGGAGTAATAAAGAGGGAGGGCATAAAGTAACCCGGTAATTACATGTTAAAGGAAGGAAACAAGAGGATAGATGTAGGTAAAATTAAGGTAATGGAGAAGGAAGCGAGAGAAACGAGAGTCGGTGTTCAATTAGATTAGGCCAACAGGAGTTAAAATGGAAATGAGCTCAAGTGTTTCGCCAAGTTTTAGAAGAGGGTGAATGCCGAGAGAGAGAGAGAGAGAGAGAGAGAGAGAGAGAGGACGGGGGATAATGGTCCAGGGAAAAGAGGGCGAGAAGAAAAATGCTAGAGAGAGAGAGAGTCGGGGGAGGAATAATGGCAGAGAAAGAAGGGAACGAGAAGAATGTGTGTGTGTGTGTGTGTGTGTGTGTGTGTGTGTGTGTGTGTGTGTGTGTGTGTGTGAGAGAGAGAGAGAGAGAGAGAGAGAGAGAGAGAAATTTAAATGCAAGCTAACCACTTCAGTCCGATCCATTCCAAAACAGAATAAAATCGTCTGTAGGAGCAAGATAAAAAACACGAAACAATACTACACTTAATTGGTTAAAGGAGAGTGATTCAACCCTCTGTCCAAAGATGTATTAAATCGTCTGGAAATAGCAAGAATAAAGTGACGATTTATTCCAGTTCCTCTTTAAAGTTGAATAAAATCATCTGTCGTTAAGAAGAGAAAAAGTGAAAAGAACATACTCAAGAATTAAATCGTCTGGCGTTAGTGAGAAAAAGAATTGATTCATTCTAGTCCCTTTCAAAAGTGGGATAAAATCGTCTGTCTTTAAGAAGAGTAAAAATTAAAGGCATGCCATACGTAAGAATAAAATCGTCCGGAGGTAGCAAGAATAAAGGACATGACTAAGATTCTTAATGAAATCGTCTGAAGGTAACAAGGATAGAGGAGAAGAGTCGTCGTGTTCTATCTATCTACGTGTGTATGTATCTATCTAAAGCTAAACGCCTTAATCCCGAAAGGGGTGGCCACAAACAAATCGCCCTCATGTTGTTGAATAAAAATCGTCCGTCGGTAATGAAGAATGAAATTTGATAGACGTCATGTTGCTAGAGTAAAATCGTCTGGAGTGGAAATAAATCCCTGTGTATGTCATGATGAGGAATAAAACCGTCTAGAGGCTACGAGACTAAAACTTATAGGTCGATATGGTTCCTAATAAAATCGTTTGGAAGTAGAGAGAATAAAGTCATGTATAGGCCATTGGTGTGAAAAAAAAAAATCGTCTGGTGGAAGCAAGAATAAGACTTAATAGACGTCACTTTCCAAAAAATAAAATCGTCTGGAGGTAGTGCGAGTGGAGCTTTGGATACGTCATGGTGTTGAATAAAATCGTCTGGCGGCAGCAAGAATAAAACCCTAGACATGCTGAATAAAATCGTCGTGAGGAAGTGATAAATTTCTGTATACGTCAGGATGGCGAATGAAATCGTCCGGAAGCAATGAAAAAAACTTTATATATGTCTTGATAAAATCGTCTGGAGGTGGTGATAATAAAGCTTTGTTTGCCATACTGTGAATAAATCGTCCGGAGGTGGTAATAATAAATCCATACGTTCATCGTGGTGTTGAATAAAATCATCTAGAGACACCAAGAACAAAACTCACGTCATGTTCCGAAATGAAAACCGTCTGAAGCTAGGGAGAATAAAGCCTTGTATTCGTCGCAAACCTGAAGGAAATCGTCATGAGGAAGTAGGAAGGCTTGGATGTGGTGGTGGAGAGGCTAAGACGTGCTTTAGCCCTGGCCAGACGTCTTAAGCCTGGTTTCGGGATTTTTTGGGGGGCCTGTGCTTGGTGGTTCAGGCTTGGGTTGGTGGGAAGGTATAATACACTACGCTACACTACACAGCATATCACATTGTTACATCACACCACACTACACACACCACATTGTTACACCACACCACACTACACATCACATTGTTACACCACACCACACTACACACAGCACATTGTTACACCACACCACACCACACACAACACATCACATCATATCACATCACATTGTTACACACCACACCATACCACACACAGCACATCACATTGTTACACCACACTACACTACACACATCACATCACATTGTTGCACATCACACCACACCACACTACACACAGCACATCACATTGTTACACCACACCACACCACACCTTACTACACACTGCACATGACACACTTACACACCACACCACACTACACACATCACATTATATCACACTAAATCACACTACACTGCCACATAGACACATCACTCTACATTACCACACACCGATATACCAGATCACACTGCATTACAAACACTTCCACACCTACACACACTGCACCACATCACGCACCACAAAACAGTATTGCACACTATACCACACGCCATACATTAGCTCACCATGTCACACCACATTGCACTACCGTCACAGCAAACCACTACAACAAACACCACACCACACCACATTACCACCACACCACACTGCCACACACTTCATTATATCGTGGAAATTTACATGTCAGGCATATCCAAGCCGGACGCTAAAGTATATCCACACATTGCGTTATATTACATTACTGAAGACACGATATGCACTGTGGCTAGTTCCATACATATGTCTATCTATCAGTCTGTCTATCTTTCCATCTCTGAGTCGATCTATCCAGGCTTGTTATGTGTATTGTGACTACTTCCATCTGTCTATCAGTCACTTTACCTGTTCATCAGTATATCTATTTATCTATCTATAAATATCTATCTTTCAGTCTAGGCCTGATACATTGTTCGGAAAACTGAAGGATGCAAAACAGTGACTTCTTGGTGCTGTGGTATTTATCTTCCTGTTTTGGAGGACACTGTGCAATACTTTATGGCTGGCCTTGTTCATCTATCTATCTGTCTGTCAGTCTATCTATCTATCTGTCCATACCTGTCTGTCCATATTGGTAGTTCTGTCTGTCTGTTAATGTCTGTGGCTGTCTGTCTATATTGATCTGTCTGTGTTTTGGAGTATAACACTGTATGCATTGTTAGTTCTATCTGTCTGTTGAGCTGTACTGCGACTAAGGTGCAGAGCAATCTCTCTCTCTCTCTCTCTCTCTCTCTCTCTCTCTGTCTCTCTCTGTCTCTCTCTCTCTCTCTCTCTCTCTCTCTCTCTCTCTCTCACATTTACCTGGCCGTCAACCACCTCGTAGCGGGGGTTTTAAGATGCAATATTTCAATCTTTATGGCCGGGATGCTTTTACCTCGAACGCCGTGAATAAAATAAGAAAAGAGGACTAAAATCAAGCAAAAAATTACCACGTAGGAGGAAGACAATTAGAAAGTCCATGGAGAGAAAAAAAACAATGAAAAATTTTTGGGAGGCTGAAACTATGCATCTTTGTAGGAGTATACAGCAAAGGATACTACAGTTTTTGGCCGAAAAAAGAAAAAAAAAAAGAGGAAATTCGCTGAGAAATTGAAAGTAAAGGATATTCTTGTTGGTGACATACAGCATCTTTTGGGGGGAAAATTATGATAAGCATTGTTATAGTTTGCGTACAATGGTTTGCGTATCGAAACTTGAAATCATTTCCATTTTTACTAACAAATTTCACGTAGTCCAATCGCAAAATAAGACTACCACAGCCTTGCATAATTTCTTGGTCTCTTCGTGACTAGCATCATAGACTAGTGTTAATCTCATTTTACAACACGGCATTAAAGATGGAGAGATGGCAGTTTTAATCTTAGGTGAAGTCGCCAGAGTGTAGAATATAATGAAACACAAACCTAATAATGTGATAAACCTAACTATCTGGAAAACAGGCAATAGCATGTGTATTTCCTCCATGTGGGTCCACCGACACGTCATAAAACTACCTTTGCCGATACTATAACCTTACCTTTAAATGTAATATCCCCCACAGCTACTAGAGATGGTGGGTATTACTATTGACATATGAGGACTGCATGGGATCAGCTTTCTGTTAGTGTGTCTTGGGTGTACTACTTGTTCTCGGGAACGGACCTCCTAACTTCTATCCCCAGTGAAATGCATAAGAAAATGTTGATAAATTGGCCTAGTTATTAATTACTCCACTTATTGCACTCAGAATTAGGCCACTCTTCATCTTTAACACTAAATAATGGTTGCCTGTAAGTCTTGAATTTTGAGGAAGGAAGGAATGTCCCTGGTTGCTAGTCAAATCAACCCTCCAGTCTGACTATACTTGGCCATCAGTTGAGGTAAAAGGGGCTTGGATTCCTCGCCAGGTCAGAACAAACACCGTATAGGAACACTAAGTACGAACTTAGATCGAACAAATATTACCATGACTGTTTCCTACGCATACAAATGAGATGGAAATGACTCAAGAACGTGAACAAATACACACACACACACACACACACACACACACACACACACACACACACACACACACACACACACACACACACACACACACACACACACACACACACACACACACACACACACACACACACACACACACACACACACACACACAAGGAACAATGTAAAAAAAGCCTAAGTATACAGTATATGGAATGGACTAAGAGAGGGTGCTTTTAATCCATCCATAACAAAAGGCCCATGATTTATAATGTAGCAAGGATGAACACAGAATCTGCCATCGTACTGAGAGAGGTAAACACTCCAGACACGAGTAGGTTGTTTATGTTTCGCTCCTGCTCCTCCCAGACGATTTTATTAAGCTTAGGAGAGCGATTTATTCGTGAAGGGTTTAACGTAGTATCAGCCTCCTCTACTTCGAAGTCTCTCCACAGCTATAAGAAAAAAAAAATAGTCGAACAGAAGCAAAAATAATAAACAAAAGACGAAATCGTGCAGAGGGTTTGGAGGGGATACGGACTCTTTCGAAAGTTGCCAGTAAAAGTCGAGCAACAATAGTCACGAGGGATTTCGGGTCGTGTGTAGCTGAGAGAGAGAGAGAGAGAGAGAGAGAGAGAGAGGAATAATTGTGTGTGTTAGTGTGTGTGTATTTGATATTTTAGTGCAGTGTGTGTGTGTGTGTGTGTGTGTGTGTGTGTGTGTGTGTGTGTGTGTGTGTGTGTGTGTGTGTGTGTGTGTGTGTGTGTGTGTGTACCCTAGTGGGACCCTGGGATTAGCTTGGGTTTTGCTCCTCAGACACGAAAATGACGGTCGGTTTGTGGTCAGACGTGGGTAGTAGTGGTGGTCGTGTTTGTGGTTGTGGTAGCTGTGGCGGTGGTGGTAGTGGTGGTGAAGTGTGGTACGGTAGTTCTGGTGGTGTCAGTAAAAGTGGTGGTGTGTGGTAGTTGTGATTGTGGTAGTGATAATGGTGGGTAGTATGGTGGTTGTGGTGGTAGTAGTAGTAGTGCTGGTGACTGTGGTGGTGGTGGTAGTGGTAGTGGTAGTAGCAGTGATGGAGAGTGAGGTAGGTGCATTGGTAGTATTGGTGGTAGTAGTGCCGGTGACTGGTGGTGGTGGTGGTGGCGATTATGCTGTTAGTGGTGCTGGGAGTAGTAGTGGTGGAGATTGTGGTAATAGTGGTAGTGAGATGGTTTTGTGGTAGTGACGGCGATCTTGATGGTGATGGTTGAGATGCTGCTGAATGTTGTGGAAAATTTTGTTGGTGAGGATGGTGATGGTGATGGTGATGGTGGTGGTGGTTGTGATGGAGGGGTGTTTGGGTGGTGATAGTTGTGGTCTTGGTGAGGAAAATGTGGTGGGTGTTATGAGATGGTATGGAAGTTTTGGTAGTGGTGGCTGTTGTGAGGAAGATTGTGATAGTGGTGTTGGTGGTGCTAGTCTGTGGTGATCGTGGAGGAAAGGTGAGATTGTGGTAGTTATGGTGAAGGACAATGTGGTGAGGATTTTGGTGGTGAGGAAGTGTGGTAAGATGGTGTGGTGTTAGTGGCAGGGGTGGTAGTGGTGAGGCTGTTAAGAGTGATGTAATGGCAAGGTTGTGGCGGCGGTGGTAGTGGTGGTGGTGGGGAGAATGTAGTAGTGGTGGCAAATGTTTATACTGTGGTTAGGGTAATTGTGATGAAAGGCTGTTGATTTAGTGGTGGTGAGGGTGGCCGTGGTACACTTGGAAATACTCTGAAGTTACCCCTTCACTCACACGACGTATTTTGTATTCTTTTCCCATCGGATAATCTTACTCAGCTCTAAAATTTCGAAGTGTGGTATATATGGCCTTCACTAACCCCTTCATTAATGGAGGTCTGTCGTAAGTTGAACAAAATCGTGTAATTGTACCAGGAACAAAATAGAAAATTCGTCGTCGCACCTAAAAGACTAACTATGTACCGTGTTATTATTATTATTTTTAGTTTTGTCGATTTACAAATTAATGGTGGTGACTGAAGTTGGCAGGGATGGCGGGGGATGGATGGCAGGGAAAGGATAGCAGGGGAGGGATGGCAGGGAAAGGATAGCAGGGCAGGGATGGCAGAGCAGAAGTAGTAGGATAGAAGTATTGAGTTAGATATTCTTTGCATGTATACAGTATGTCGAAGCTCACCATGTTTATCAAAAAGAAACTAATAAAACCCGATATGATGCTGAAACCTGAGGGCCTTAATGAATGCGGCTGTGACGGTGGGTGATGTTAGTTGTGGGCGTACAGTTGATTATGGGACGCTGCTTCTAATCCCCACGCTACAAGAGGTCTCTGCAAAGCTAAATAAAATCGTCTGGCAGTAGAACGAGTAGAATATACGTCCTGGTATTGATTGTGTTAATGGGTGTAGCAGCAGTGGAAGTGGTACAATGATGGTGATGGTGGCAGAGCAATCCCACACTAGTGAGTGAATTTGGTGTTTCCCTGGCCACAGTAATTGCACCAAGCTTGCTCACGTTTGGCGGCGTTGCTGTTCAGGTCGGTGTTGTCCGTTATTTAGTTTACAAGTAGGCTAGGCTATCATTATTAATTTTCACTGCCACATGGAACGAACAGAGAACGAGAGATTGACTAGGAGAGTGTAAGTGATTGACGGATGAATGATGACTAGCTGGTATTACTGCACTGAAAAATAATTGGATTATATGGAAGCTTATGCTGTTTTTGTCTCTTGTTATAGTATAATCAAGTGGGAAATTAACAGCTTTCCTGCGATGACGTGTTGTGTTCTTGCTTTCATCAGTTTAGTTTATTCGATGTGGGGAAGATCTTTTGTTATGCAGGGTTAGTGGAGTCCGTATATATCTTTCCACTACCAGCCATCTCTCCTAAGCAGAATATATCGCTGGATAGTAGCAAGAATAAAACGTATAGGAAATCATCTTTCAGAAGAGGTAAATGGTGGTGACTGAAGGGTTAATAGTGATGACTGAAGGGTTAATAGTGGTGACTGAAGGGTTAATAGTGGTGACTGAAGGGGTAATGGTGGTGGCGGAGTTGACTGAAAGGTTAATGGTGGTGACTGAGGTAACTGAAGGGGTTAATGGTGGTGTATGAATGGCTAATTGTGGTTCCCGAAGGGTTATTTGTGGTGACTAAGAGATGATATTGTCAAAAATAATTTCTCCTACGTCTGGGAATGCCCAAATTCATCTAATTGTAGCATAATAAGACTAATACTAAGGTTCTACGTCCTTTCCCTAGCACTTCTTCGTGACTAGCATCATATTCTCTCGTTAATCCGTCATTGCACGTCAGCATTCAAGATGGTGATGTAGCAATTTTAGGTCAAGTCCAAAAGTGTATAGTGAAGGGATTAATGGTGGTGAGTTAGTGGTGGTGGTTCCCTGTCTACAGTAATTTCATCAGGTTTAGCAGTGTTTGGCGTCAGTGCAGTATAGGTCAGTGCTTTGTGTTATTTTACTAGTTGGCTGTTATTATCGCCTGCCTAGCGAAGAGATCATGTAATCGTGTGTGTGTGTGTGTGTGTGTGTGTGTGTGTGTGTGTGTGTGTGTGTGTGTGTGTGTGTGTGTGTGTGTGCTGCCAAAATATCTCAAAATCATGTGGACAAATTGTATTCAAACTTTGTACAGTATCCCGGGATATCTGAGTTTTTGGGTAATGATTTTGGCGAAGCTGCAGTGATATGCTTCTGATTGCAAGAGGATTTCTGATCTAGTTGATTGATGGATTAACACTCCCGGGCTTCTGTAATTCACTGTCAGCCGAAGAAAATCGCCTGGTGTTAGGTGGATTAGAAGACTAAAAGTGGTTCAGGCCATGAAAAGGTCAATGGTGCTTTAGTGTTAAGAATGATTGCATTTGGATTGACTGTGGGAGGAAGTCTGCTTTGTTAATGCCCTCTATATTTTAAACGTATTGTATTAATGTTTGCTCCAGATAGATTTATATATCATTTGGGAAACTTCATGCAGGTAAAAAATTAGCACCGATCTTCCGTAACTTCCATGTTACAAAAATCGTCAGGTGATGGTAAGAATAAAACGAACAAGCGCGTCAATCAGCCATGTGACCCCCATGAAATCTCTAAAGGGAGTTAGCGAAATGGGCATAATGAGCACAGAAATGGGTGAGATGGGCTGGCTGTTTGCTGGGGATTGGGACAGGGAACAGAAAAGTGTGCCCCGGGAAAATGGGTGTGGTAGGATTAGCAGCTTGAGTATAGTGTATTTTCTTTCAGCAGGTTCTCCAAGAAGGAAAATGTTATAGGTTAGGACTACAATAGGCCGGGGGTGCGTTGTAGGGGGGAGGGTGTACGGAAATGGATGGGATGGGGTGGGGAGGAGGGTGTGCGAAAATGGATGGGATGAGATGGGGAAGGTGTACGAAAATGGGTGGGATGGGGTGGGGAGGAGGGTGTGCAAAAATGGGTGGGATGGGGTGGGGAGGGTGTACGGAAATGGGTGGGATGGGGTGGGGAGGGCGTACGGAAATGGATGGGATGGGGGAAGGGTGTACGAAACTGGATGTGATGAGCTGTAATTGTAGTTTTGGGTGGGGGGGGGGGCCATGAAAGCATACTTCCTGAAAATGGGTGCTGTAGGATAAATAATTTGAGTGCAGTGAATTTTATTTTTAAGTGTTCACCAACAGCAAGTACACGGTAGGTTCGCCTTGATATCATTTACGTGGAGTCTTGTGGGCAGATAATCGGGGATCTTGGGCCTGAAGGTGATAAGGTTGGTGACTGAAGTGGGTGGAACTATGTCGAAAAATAACTGCATATCGTTTAAGAACGTTTGTGCTGTGGTGGAGTACTTGTGGATGATTTATTGTTTTATTTTATTTATTTTACTATCCTATTATTTGTTCCATATGGTAATTTCTTTTTTGTTTTATCGCTAGACTGTCTTATATAACCTCGGGGAAACTTTTGCGGCGAAGGTGTTAGAAGCTCTCCTAATTAAATTCTTACACTATGAAAGGCCTCCCCAAAGCTGAATAAAGTCATCAGACGAAAGCTGAAATAGATACAAAAGTCGTCATGGTATTGGAGTAATTAATGATGGTGGGTTTGGTGCTTCCCTCCCCACAGTAATTATATCAGGACTGGCTACGTTTGGCGCCAGTATCTTTGGTACTTTCTTCCTTGCATAAAAAAAAATTCCATGTTGGCTGTTATATTCCTGTTCCCATCAGCCTGGTTTAAACGACATGGGGACGGCCTCGTGTTGTGAAGGGGTTAATGAGGGCTAATTCTAAACCTTCACTCCCTGTACACAAAGTCTCATCAAAAATAAAGGACATGGCGTGATGATAAGAAGATTAATTACAAAAAACATTTCATTGGAGTGAAGGAATTAACGTCCTTTTATAGTCTTTTTTTTTTTTAATGGAAAAGGAGCAGAAGATGGAAAGACAAGTCAATTAAAAAAATATCCCCTTCCTCCAAACGATATGTAAACGTTGGATAAACCTCTCACATTAATGGATTTAGAAATGATCTGCATTAATGTAGCAAAGTCTTAATAAATTCTTCATGTTGTAGCAAGAATACAAAAAGGACGTTCTCTGGCTGAAGGTGTTAATACAGGTAACTGGAATTGGTGGCGCTGTGCAGAAATTAATGACTTCGCCAGGGTACGTTTGGGGAATGGTGGAGCATGGCAGTGTGGTCTGATATTGAAATTTTAATATTCCAGGCAAAAGTAGCTGGTGACGTTGATTAATACGAGATGCTGAAAGTAGTCTTCGCTTGATTATGTTTGGTTTTAGTGCTGTTTATGTCTGTGTTATCTGTTGGTGTATTTTAAGTATGGAGGTTACTGTCTGGCATACACTGCACTAACTCCAAGCATACTCAAGTGTAGAGTGATCATTGTCAGCGTTTCGTATTATACTGCTCTTGTGGAGGGAATAGAGAACTAGAGATTGACTAGGAGAGTGTGAGTGAGTTGGATGGAGGAAGGGGAAGGGGGATGCCATGGAAGAGACAGAGGGACGGAGTGGAGAAGCATAATTATGAATGTGGGGTGGGGAGCGAGGATGTTGGGGAGATGGCAGCTTGTTGGCGGTGGACAGAATGGCATGTAGTTGATTCATTTGTGGGTATCCAGACCGAAATTAGCGTCAGGCTACGAAAAGGTTGATATACAGAATGGTACTGTTGATTGATAAGTTAATGGTGGTGAAAGAAATTATGTTGATAACCACGGCAGCAGATGTTCTCTTTGTCATACTTGGTGTGCTGATGTTTACGCCAGTATTGACACTTTTTTACATTCTGACTGACGCGACTAAAATTGGGACATTGATGACCTTAGTATATGATATTTTGTTTGGTGTTTCTAGTTTGTATGGGTGTATGCCAGTGCCGACTATTATATTTTTAACTCGTCGGTTACTGGTGATTGACGGATTAATGGCGGTGGCTGGAGCTGGTGGCCAAGAGTAATTACACTTCCCTCGGGTACGTTTGGGGATAGAGGAGTTTTGGGATTTGTCATTTATTTTTATTGTTTTTATATTGTGACTGTTTAGACGCCTTTAATTGGATGACGTCTTTATATTACAATATTGCTACCACCGGACGATTTTATATGGCTTAGGTTATACTCTTTGTGCCTTAACTTGGCCTTTTTTTTTCCTTTTATAGCTTATTTCCTACAACTGTGTCAGAAAGAGATAGTGCTGCTGCTCTGCGTACTTCCCCAAGCACCATTTTGTGACTAGCATCATATTCCAGTGCTAATGTCTTGTTATTATCCAGCATTCAAGATGGAGAGATGGGAATTTTAGGCCAAGTTAGAGGAAAGAGAGTATAGTTAGAGCAACATCTCGCTCTCCAGTTCGGAAATTCTCTACTAAGTTAAATGTAATAGTCAAGTAATGGCAGTACTACAAATTTGTGTAATTGGTGGAAATATGTAGAAGTTCATTACTCCTCGCTGTGAACGGTCGGGTATCCTGACGTCTGTCGATATTTTGTAATTGTTTCTTCTGAACCGATGTCAACGGTGTACAGGTTAATTGTGATATTGGAGATGCTGGAAATAGTGTTATTGTCGCTAGAGTTTATGAGTATGACCTTTTATCACTTTATCATATACTGTCAATATAGGTATCACCTCTTCAGCCAAGAGACGTATTATTTGCATTATTTTTGCGGCTCCTAGGCAATTTTATTCAGCTTAAGAAGAGACCCTAGTGTTAAAGGCATGGATGAGGGCTTTATCTACCCCCCCACCATTACGAATTAAATTGCCTGGAGATAAGAGTAAGGTTAAAAAAATAACACCGATTTTCTGGAAGTAATGGTGATGATAAATTGTTGGCGATGATGATTATTATTATTATTAGTGTTGTTCTCACCTGAGGCTCAGCTGATGGCTGAATCCAGCGTACTACAGACCTTAGCTGTCTTCCTTCTTCAGTCCACCATCCTCCTTCAGAGGGATAGGGAAGATAATTAAAAGACTTTTGTGTAGAAATTAATTCTTCTCCGCTTGGGTGCGTTTGACGATTGCTGAAGTATATGCCTCGTGTTGTATGTGTTATTTTTCGTCCCTCACCCGATATTACCGATTTACATTTTGATGAAGAGTTGCACCGGAGATGCTGAAAATAATTGCAGACTTCTTGGAAAAATACAGGTCTGCAAAAGGTTATGTCTGTGATGGCCATTATTACCTTTTATAAGTGTCATCGACAGATTAATTAAGATGATCAAAACTGGCAGTTCTTTATCGAAAATGATTACAGTTCTTGTGGGCAACATTGTGGATAGTGGAGTGTGAGTGTATGTTATGTGTTATCTTTCACGTATTTCATCCGATATTGATGGGAGATGATTTTATAGATGCTGGGTATAACTGTACTTCGCTTGCGAAATTTTAGGACTGTTGAATTTTATGCGAACTTTGACTATTATTCCTCTTTTTAGCGGGACATCTCTAGTACTGTACCAGTTAACGCCATACGATGTTATTCAGGTAAGGGTGAATCATAATAATCTAGGAGTGTTATTCATTCTTCTATTTGGTATGTTAACTTCACAATTTCTGATGCTGGAGAGGGACGCCTTCACGTGGTGGCACTGATATGACCTGGCTGTGGAGGTGCCCAGTTACACAAACGTCCCTCACACCTCTCCCCTTCCACTGACAGGAGGCTGGTGAACCGTAGAAGAAGGGCACCTTCGGTTCACACTCAGATGAGCCTGGTGCGGCAACTACTTGTACTGCAGGCTCTTGAGTTTATGCCCATAATGAGTGTTACATTTTTCGTATTTCAGTCGTTGTTACCGATTTAAGACTTGATAACTGATAATGGAGATGCAAAAAAATTTTACAGCTTGGGGTTGTTGAATTAATGCGAATGATGCTCATATTACTTTAATCCATTTGTTGGGGATTGGTCGGGGTTGGCGCACTTGGGTATTTTCTTCAGGCTGACATCACGAAATTTTATCTTTTATGAGAAATCCTAGGTGTCAAGCACCTCAGTTACAAAAAAAAAAATCTTGGTTCACATAGAAGATGGTTTTGTTCAGTTAGGAGAAATGCTAGCAAAGAATTAAGAAATATTATCGATTGTCATTTTTCATTTATACTTCCTGCCACTAGACGATTTAAGTAACTTTAAGAAAACACCCTGTTATACCCTGTTCACTTGAACTTGGCCAAAACTTGCCATCTCTACCTAGAATGCTGAATTGTAAGAGTGGAGTATGGTGCTAGTCACAAAGAAGTGGAAATGACATACAGCCATAGTATTGTCTTTTTCTGTCACTGAACTACGTGAAATAAGCTGCATGAGAACGAAAATCTGGGCTGTCAAAATGAATGAAGTATAGTAAAGGTGTTGGTGGGGGCTCTTTGACCCCTCCACCCTTCCACTTCCGAATAAAATCGCTTAGAAACAGTAAGGAAAAGGAAAATAATAAGTCTTCGGATTCTGTGGGTGATGAGTGAAGTTGATGGCTATGTGTTGACGTTAATTTCTCCTCGTTTGGGTACGACTGAAGTCCTGAAGTTTATGGTAGTGTTATTTTGTGTACTACTATCAACTGATGGGCTAACTCCTTGAACAGAATGAGGTCTCCTGTATTTATTTTTTGTTCCTACCAGACGATTTCATTCATCTTAGGAGAGCCATTGTGACGGGGTTAATGAAGGCTCTATCAAACCCATCCAGTTCAGAAAAAAATATGGGAAAAAAATCGTCAGATGGCAGCACAAGTGAAAAAGACGTCCTGGTAATGAAGCGGTGAAAGATGAGGAGTAAAAGTGGTTGCGAAAAGTGGAAATTAATTACTCATCACCTGGGTACATTTGGGGGTATAGTGACGTTTAGTGGGGGTTGTGTGTTATGTTCAGTTTTTCATATTTCTGACAAAACTATCAGCTGACAAACGTTATTTTTCATCTTTCAGCCAAAACTATCGACTGCCTGATGCGATGGAAACTGATATTGAGGGTTGTGAAAACATTTGTCTCTTTCATCAGTACATTTGAGGGTGATTTAGTTTCTGTTGTGAAAACATTTGTCTCTTTCATCAGTACATTTGAGGGTGATTTAGTTTCTGAGTGTTGCCTACAGATGGCGAAGTAACCCCCTCATTTAGACGGCATTGTACTGTTCGTCCTTTACAAGACGATTTTCTCCGGATTATGAATAGTTCCCCAGCAGTAGGAGGGTTGATTAGAGCTTTGTATAGGCCGAATAGTCCCCCGTAAAATAAATCAAGTCCTCTACAGGCAGCAAAAAAGGTGGTAAAGCATGCATCATCAATTTTGAGAGGTTAATGAGAGTGATTAACTTTTCGCTTCTGTGTTATCAGTAATTCGACACGACGATTGGGTACGTTTGGAGGAAGCTGGAATTTGTCAGTGTTGTGTGTTATTAATCATTACAGTTTATGCAGCCTTATGGACTGACAGATTGATAATTGTTTTACCATGGCGAGGAGATGAATTTCCCCATTTTACATTCAGGTTCTCTCTCTCTCTCTCTCTCTCTCTCTCTCTCTCTCTCTCTCTCTCTCTCTCTCTATTGATGTCATACTGCTTAGGGACGGATGATGGCAGGGTTTTCAGGAAACTATGTATGGCGTTTCTTTTGTAAATATTTGGACTTTAATAAGTTGTACCTTGGAGAAATATTTGTTCGGTGCTGTTTTTGCCAATTACGCTTGGTTATAGTTGGTGTTTGATGGTTATAATTGGTGTTTTTTGATAACCACACTGCCCTGGGATCGAACTCCAGTCTGACCCAGTACCGCCTCCAGTTGTCAGTCACTTTACCACAGCAGTTGCAAAGAGGGTAAGTTGTCCTTCGAATTCTCCATCCTTGCAGTCCTTCAGAAGTATAAAGGACAAAAGCTTTCTTCATTTTCTCTGTGTCTATTTCACTGTTTCCGTCATGTCAGTCACTCTCCTCCCTAAATCGTCATAAAAAAAAAAAAAAAATCTATAGGCGGAGAAACATACCAAGTCTCCTTCCACTTAACCCCTTTATTTTACTGGCTATTTTTTTCACAGCTTATTCTTGCCACCTCCAGACGATTTTATTCAGCTAAGGAAAGACCACTCATATTGAAGGGGGTAATTAAGGATGTATCTGTTATCTAGTCCTAACAGTCTCTCCTAAGCTTTAAATACTCGTCCGGAGATAGCGGAAATAAAAATGAAAAAATTCGCCTTCGTAATGAAAGGGTTATGATTATTTATCCATCAGGGGGAAGAGAGGATGAAATTTTCTCTCTCTCTCTCTCCCCCTCTCTCTCTCTCTCTCTCTCTCTCTCTCTCTCTCTCTCTCTCTCTCTCGTTGAATTTTAAGTTGCTTCGGTAATTTCGCAACACCTCATTCTAAACAACATATTCTCCACATTAAAGCTCAGTCTCCACGTGTATGTTAGTGATGCAAACTAAAATGATATTAAAAGCAGTATATAATAACGTACAAGAGAATGTTGAAGATGTAATATGCAAATTCAGTCGCCAAGGAGTGCCACCTAGAGTGTCTGGTGTAATGGGGCGAGATTCCCTTGTACCCGATTTTTTTAAAGGAATTTGTTTTGGGGTATTGCTATTTCCTGGACAATTGAAAGGAAATGTTGACCTTCAGCTGGCAGAGTTTCGGAATGCTTCGGTCACTCTGGACTGTATGTGCATTATCGCTGATCGAAAACATCTGGATACCCTGCTATGACTTTTTGGGGCGACAGTACACGTGACGTCTCCAAGCAGAGGACGACTTCTTAATGTGTTCTTGCTACATCCTGGCTGTTTAACTCTGGGTGAAATCTCCCTTCAGAAATAATCTCCGTGAAACTTGTATACGATCTCCCGAAAACTGAGTGAAATTGAGTCGTCGTCGGTAAGAGATGAACTGCACTTTGCTAAGTTAATATTATTATTATTATTATTGTTATTATTATTATTATTATTGTTATTATTATTATTATTATTGTTATTATTATTATTATTTTATTATTATTATTATTGTTATTATTATTATTATTATTATTATTATTATTATTATTATTATTATTATTGTTATTATTATTATTATTGTTATTATTATTATTATTTTATTATTATTATTATTATTATTATTTATTATTATTACAGTTGTTACTACTACTGCTAGTACTACTATTACTACTGCTACTACTACTACTACTGTTGGTGCTGGTGCTGGTGCCGCTGCTGCTGAGCAGGCGTTTTTGTGCAGCCTAGATTAAAAAGTTTCTTCTAAGCTGAACAGAATCGTCTGGTGGGAGCAAGAATAAAATAAGGAGATACATAATCGTTGTGAAGGGTTACATGATGGACGGTTTATCGTCTTGATTCTGCTGACATCGTTGGTAGTTTTTGCTTGCTTCCTCCAGACAATTTTTCTTTAACTCATGTTAGTATAGAAGCATCGTACTGAAAGGGTTGATGGAAGCTTTATCTAACCCTTCTGTTGGAAAGGTCCCTCGTAAGCTGAGTAAAATCGTCCGATGATAGTAAGAGAATAGATAAATAGATGAATAAATCTGGTGGTAACGTAATAATAATAATAATAATAATAAGAAGAAGAAGAAGAAGAAGAATCGTAATAATGAATAAAATAGACCATATTACGGAAAAGTTTAACGACTGACAGTTTAATGATGGCGACGGAAATTGGTGATACTGGGTCCGAATTAATTACTTTTGGCGAGGCTAGTACGCTTGTGGACTTTGGGTGTTGATAAGGATGCTGTCTGTTAGTACCAGTTTTATTCAGCTGGTATTATTTATTGACGGTATAACGATGGGTGATTAAAAGTTGATGATGCTCATGAAGAAAGTCATTACATATCTCCTCGGTATGCTTGTGGGTTTGTGTGTTTATGGGAGTGTAGTCAGTTGCCAGGGAGTAGCAAGAATTAAATGAAAAAAAAAAAAAGTTGCTTGAATTACTTAATTATAGGCGAGTAAAGTTGATGCTGCTCTGTCCAAAATAATTGCACATCCCCATGGTACGCTCGTGCGTATTGTCGTACTCAAATTACCAAAGGGGAAAAGGGATTGTAGAGAGTTGTGGTTACAGTGTTTGATTAATTGTTAGCGCTTCCGAGTTGCTGGAGAGGAACGCCTTCACGTGGTGGCACCAATGTGACCGTGCTTTGTAAGTGCCCGGTTAAACAAGCGTCCCCTAGTCCCCTTCCTATCTCCCGAAAGTAGATGTCAGCGATGACTGACACACATAGCCAGTATAACACAGTCTTTTATATACATCACTCAGAACACATTCCTTCCTCATTCGTACTTCACCAGCATGGACAAGGATTAGTTCAGGCTATCACTTTCCCTTCGAGTAGGTGTGACTCTGCAGTGAACCCCATTTTGACTTACAGATGCAGTTTGGGTGGAGGAATGAATGTGAATGTTGTAGGTTATTTTTTTCACCATTCCGGCAGGACTATTAATTAACGGGGTGATGACTAAAACAGGTGATATTGTGTTGCATGTAATTAAAGTCCGCGTGGGTACGCGTGTGAGTGTGTGAGTTTATGGGATTATATATGACTATTTTCATTTTCACCTGGACGGCCATGGATAAAGTAGGTGTTGTTATTGATGCTGGTATGGAATGGATACTTGCCTCAAAGTTGTTATGGTACTTTATTGAAGGCTGTTACATAGCGCTGGGTACAGAACTATCGAATGACGGTTTAATGTGGAAGGTATCGAAAGTGGATAGATGTTGCTTGGTACGCGCGTGTGTGTGTGTGTGTGTGTGTGTGTGTGTGTGTGTGTGTGTGTGTGTGGTTTATGGGAATTGGGAATGTATAATGTTTATCACCGCGAGGCCACCGCTGAGGATTGACATTGTGATGATGACGGCTGAATCGAGAGTAATTACATTCCCTGTGTGTGTGTGTGTGTGTGTGTGTGTGTGTGTGTGTGTGTGTGTGAAAATCTTGTCTGTATCTATATTATAATGACCCGATTTCTGTTTGTTTATTTGTTCGTTACCGTAACACAGCATAAACGGTGCAATGTAGCGCAGTTTTTGTTAGAGCAAGGTACCGTTAAGATGCTCTGACTTGAAGGATAAAACAGTATCCAGTCCAATCGGGCCACCGGTTCCCGAGTTATGGCTCATTTCTGACCTTTTGAAATCGAGCGGTGGCCCCCGAAGGCGGCCTTTAATCGAGTTACTACTAATGCTTTATTATTATTATTATTATTATTATTATTATTATAATATGCTGCTGCTGATGATGATGATGCTTATTGATGATGATGGTATGACGGCCCAGTAGATATTATAACCTGACAGTACAGTGATGATCGCCGCATCGAAAGCTATCACAGCCTGATTGCACATGCATGTACATCGTTGTACTTTATGTAAATGTAATCCCCTGTATTATTACCCCCACGCCACTACTGTGAACTGTTATTGTGTCCTTTTATTACGGTCAGAGGACATAATAGTAGCAGAGTATTAGTAGTGGTAGTAGTAGTTCATGGTCGTTTTACCTTGAATTGGGTCAGATTTTATCCCTTTCAGCCATTTCACGTGGGTCAGTGGCAGGACACGACACTACTTTGGCTCCACATCCTTATTACAGCACTTTATCATGACCATCACCATACTGTAAAATTAGTCTTTCCGTACAGCTCAGCATTCAAGTTGGAGAGAGACCAGTTTTAGACCATGTTAGAGCAAAAAGGTCTAATAGCCCACAACAGCAGAAGCAGCAGCAAAAACACCACCACCACCACCACCACCACCACCACCACCACCACCACCACCACCACCACCAACAACAACAACAACAACAACAACAACAACAACAACAACAACACCACCACCACCACCACCACCACCACCACCACCACCACCTTGGCGGTGGTTGCAATGGTTGTGGTAATAGTAATGGTAGTGGTGGGGGTGGGGGTGATGGTGGTGGTAGTGGTGGTAGTGGTGGTCGTGGTGGTTATTATGGTTGTGGCTGTGGCGGTAGTAGTAACGGTAGTAGTGGTTGTGGTTGTGGTAGTGGTAGTGGCGGCGATAGTGGTGGTGGTCGTAGATATAGTCGTGGTGGTGGTGGTGGTGGTGGAGGCGAGTGTTGTTTGTGGTGGTGTGGCGATAGTGGTGAAGGTTATGTCGGTGGCGGTGATGGTGCGACGGCGTGGCCGACAGTGGAGGTGGTGGTGGCAGTGAGGATGGCAGCAGTGGTAATAGTCATAGTCGTAGTAGCAGCAGACGTAGTAGTAGTAGTGGTAGTAATTGTGGTTGTTGGTATTTATCAGCAGTAGGTGTTTTTGTTTCCGCTGTTGTTTTTGTATAATAATCTATCTATCTATATACCTAGGCTGCTTCCCCCAAGGAAAGGGAGGTAGCCGAGACAGGACGACTCACTCTCCATTTACTCATCCATTCAAACACATTTATTCGCATCTTAGCCCCAAAGGGGAGAACGGACAGATTCTCACCGCACCACACCGCACAAGGGTCAACTGCACAATGCAATCAGTGACATCCGCAGCAGGGCCCGACAGCAGAACTGGTTTACCCCTGCCACATCATAATACACCCATCCCCTTACCCGCACCTGACCTGACTAGCTGATCAGACCAAATGCGGGAGAATATCCCCTCAGGGCTGCGTCATCACTTATTCATTCACAATTTCTCTCCATTTATTTCTGTCACGCACAGCCACTCTTCCTTGCTCAACAGACATCCCTCTCGCATCCAGCGCTCTCTTCACACTGTCCATCCATCCTATTCGTGGTCTTCCTCTCAGCCTTACACCTCTCACATCAGATCTAGTTATCTTTTTCACCAATCGCTCATTATCCATTCTCTCCATATGCCCAAACCATTGCAACACCCTCTGCTCAACTCTACCAGCCATCTCCCGAACAACTCCAGTTCTCCTTCGCACTTCATCATTTCGCACTCGATCCATACGCGTCACTCCACACATACTCCTCAGACACCTCATCTCCATTACATTCAAACTTTTCCTCTCTGCTACACCCATATTCCATGTTTCAGCCCCATATAATGCAGTCGGTACCACAACACCCTCATACAGCCTTCTCTTTACATCCATTCTAAGCGAACGACATTTAAACACTTTTCATTCCTCCCAACACCTTTCCTACTTCATTTATTCTAAACTTCACTTCTGCATCTATTCTTCCATCCACAGCAACATGTGACCCTAGATATTTAAAACAATCTACCTCCTCAAGCAACTCACCATTCAAAACTATATTCATCCCCCTACCATCTATCAACCTCGTACACTTCATCACTTTACTCTTATTCTCATTTACTTTCAATAATAATAATAGTAGTAGTAGTAGTAGTAGTAGTAATGAATATTTGCAGTGGTAGTTATTCGAATATCTATTGGTATGGCATCAGTCACAGTCAGTGTTGCTGGTGGCAGTGGTGGTGGTTGTGGTCGTGGATTTGCTGATGATGGGTGGTCGTTATGCCGTGATGCGGACGACACTCAGGCCTTTACGAACAACACGGTGTTATGTGCCTGGCGTGGATTTGCTGTACGACCCGCCTTGTGTCCGTATAAATCTGGAGCCGTTGATGTGACACATGTATTTCTCGTTTGGCGTGACAGATGTAAATATTGGCTAACGTTGACTTAGATACGAAGGTCAGATAAAACGTTCTGATCCACATTATGCTTATTTTACCCTAACTAGGCCTAAAATTTCTATGTCACAGTCTAGAGTAAGAGATGAACACAAGAGTATGATGCAAGGCGTGAAGAAGTGCTGTGGACAGGATGTAGAGTCACCGTATTGTCATATTCTGCCACTAAGCCACGTGAAATAAGCTGCAAAAGGATGAAAATTTTGGCCAAAGTTAGAGAAAAAAGTGCTGTAAGGAAGAAAAAAAAACTATATATTACTACTTTTTCACATGCTCGACTCATCTCAGAAATAGTTACCTTTACATCATTCTCTCTTCCTCCACCTATTTTGTTGCTCGACTTCTCACGTTCTCTTTCTTGTTCATCTCTTCATCCCCGACACGGTTGTTCTTTTTCACTTTTTTGTTCCGCCTCTTCTTCCCAAAGTACTGACCATCATCTGAAAACATTTCCAGTGTCTCATTACTTCCCCACATCTCTCTCTCCACCTGTTCTTCCCTTTTCGATTTCAAATTTCGTTTTCTCTTCATTTCTGCTTCTCCCAAAAAAATATACCCCTTCTATTTTCTGTCCTTCTGCCTTTTCTTCACACTCTGTTGTCTATTACCCGTTAAAATATATATCTTCTCCATTCTTCGTTTTTCTCCCCTTCCTTTCCCTCCATCTCTTCACTTCAAAATACCTCCCATCCATGATTTTTGCCGTCAGTAATCCTTCTGCTGTTCTGATTTCTTTCACACTGTATTTCTCGTTCCACCTCTTCTCTTCAGAATATTTCCCCTCACTCTTGTACCTCTTCTTCTACTTCCTCTAGACAGTCTCTCACATTCTCGCTCTCTCTCTCTGCCCCTTCCTGCCCTTCCTTTCTTCTTCTTTTCATTTCTCCCTCTTTTTCTTCAATTTTTTTTTGCAGTATCAGTCTCGTTCCACCTCTTCCTCTTCCCCCCAGAGTACGTTTCCTGACCACTGTACCTCTGGCTGTAATTTGTCTGTCTGTCTCTGTCTGTCTGTCTGTCTCTCTCTCTCTCTCTCTCTCTCTCTCTCTCTCTCTCTCTCTCTCTCTCTCTCTCTCTCTCTTTTCCTCCTTTATTTCTCGCTCCAGTTCTTCTCCTTAAAATATTTTCCGTTCTTCCTTTATTTTATGCTTTACCAAAACACCTCTCTTCGATCTCCCTAAATTTCGTTATCACAATCCGTCTTCTTCGTCCCATCTTTCACATGTTCATCCTCCTTTTACGTGTTATAATCTTCAAAATATGAGTGTTTCCCTCTTTCCACTTATCTCCTCTCCTTGCCCCTCTCCTTCTATCAGTGGATCATCTCACTCTCTTGTCTTTCATATATCCCTTGGAGTAATTTTCTGCCTGTTTTCCCTCTCGCTCATCCCCTTCTTCTTCTTCCTCCCTTTTTCGCCCTACTTCTTCACCTCAAAATATTTTCCGTGCCTCCTTTATCTTGTTCGTGATCAATACAGCCTTGACCGACCCACTGGCCCATTGTATTATTGACTGGTAACCAATTTCCTTCGCTCGTAACTTCCTTAGCCTTCAATAAGTCCTTTCAAGAGTTGGTTGGCCTTTCACGACCTGCTCTGCCTATAATTTATCCCACTGCAGAGTCTTTTTATAGCTGGACAAATTAGCACAAACATAACTTATAATTCAGGAACAGCTAAATATAATACATGGACGTCTAGAGTATAATCAGAATAATTTTAAGGATTTAGAAGTGTGTTATTTTTTCACATGTTGCTTTGCTTGTAATTAATCCTGATGCAGTTTCCTTACAGACTGAAAAAAGAAAATATTTGGAACATCACTTACGTTTTCAAAAGAACTAATAATACAAGTGTAATTACAAATAAATTAAATTGCTGTAAGAGTTAACAAACTACATTGTCTGATAAAACTCTTCGACAAAGCAATTAACTCCGCCACAGATTCATTTTTACAAGTGGAAAAATTAGTTGAAACAATATGTGCACGTAAGGAAACAACAAAATCTGTATCAGGAACAAGTAGAACTAAATCACAGATTTTAAAGGCTCAGAACTGGATAATCTTTATAATGGTGGTGTATAGACTGTCCTGGCGCAATTTCTTCCTCACAGCTACACAAATTGCTTCCGAATATTACCGTCACTTACAGAAACAAATATATCCAACAGAGTTATTTTGGATGTTTACAAAAGTGATTACCGTCCCTTTTAAAAGTTGGTGTACAAACAAACAACTGATCAAGATGCAGATTCTCGAAAGCTTAGTTAGAAGCACTAGAAATGTGTAAGAATTAATGTGAGAGTTCACGAGTGTGTGTGTGTGTGTGTGTGTGTGTGTGTGTGTGTGTGTGTGTGTGTGTGTGTGTGTGTGTGTTTCAGGTATCTTATAATCACTTTATTCTGTTGCAGTTCCTTTAGTTCCTTGTTACAGGTGAATATAATGGTTCTAAAGCTGTCAGCACATACAAGCTAAACTGAAAAATAAAAAATTGTTACCTTCTCAGGACGGTGGCGCGTTTTATTAGTTAAATATAGAAAAATTTGAGGGAATTTTTCGAGCTGAAGAAGTTTTCTCCAGGCCTTATAAACCCTTTCAGTATTAACCATCCTTTTCAAAACCATCTGTTAGCAAGACCAGACTTAAAAGTGGCGTCATCGTATTGAAATGCTTCACAAACTGGTTAACCCAATAATTCATCCTACGCATTCTTTCTTTCTATGTAAATCTTCAGAAATTAGTTCCTGTATTGTTTACATGTAAAATCATAACTCTAAAACGACGACATTTTTTAAAGGTGCAAAGATTGGGTTCCTGCCTTCACAAATGCGGACGTCTTTCTAATCATATCTGTACTGTCTTCATACTCTTGTATTTAGTTAATGAGAGAATGTTGGAACTGGATGGGTTAGATAAAGTCGAATTTCATAATCTTACCACTAGAGCTACCCCGACTATCTCCTTCTTCCCCAGCGGCTTTTAAATTTAATCCCCATCAAAATTCTTGGGCGTAGCTTAGGTGGCTTTTGAGAAAATAATGTTTACATATAATGTTTACATAAATATAGGGTTGGCGTATTAGGTTTACAAAGCATTAGGCCTATATGTCAAGAGTTGGCCTGTGTTGTTGTTTTTATTATTTTTATTACTGTCGATTGTAGTTGTTGTGATCGTTAGTTCATACAGACTATACATAACAGTTTACATGTGATTCTGTGGCACGTAAGAGGATTGCTGCGCCTCTCGGAACAGACTGTCTAGACTATGCTTAGAGCCTGTGCAGAAAAAAGTATAAAATGTAGAGTTCATTTTTTTCCTCGAGTTATTTTCTCTCGTTTTTGTTTTTCTTTATTGTTGTGAGTTTTTCTTCCATTGCTTAAGAGAGATGAGGTTTAATGATGTGTTTGGATAAGTTGGGACAGATTAGGCTGGGTTAGATTGGGTTAGGCTGGATTAGGTGATTAGGTTAGGTATTTGGGATTGGTTTGGGGTGTTTTTAGTATGAATTCCTGTCATATTTTCCTGTACTGATTCAGGTATCATTTTTCCTTCGTTTTTATTGTTTTTAACTTCGCAAGTCCTTTTCCTCTTGTGGGTATTATTCTCATGATTCGGGGGTGACATGGATGATATTTTAGTCTTGCAGTGTTAAGACGATTGTGTTATGCTTAGGAGAGATGTTTCACAATGGAAGAGTTAGATGTAGATTCGTAAACCTTTCAGTTACAATAAATTTTCCCTGAGCTGAGTAAAATCGTCTGGAAATGCAAGAATACATTTTAAACGACGTCACCGTGGCGAGTGGGTGAAACTTGAGATGTGAAAATTGTTAGGCTGCACTAAAAACAATAGAAAATAAATGTAGAAGCAACCGAGGAAGAAATGAAACATATATAAATACAGTAAAATTGTTGGAAGGGAAATAGGGAAAAAAAAAGTTAGTAAAACGTTTTGGACTAAACAGAACCCATTTTCAGAGAGAATTATGGTCGTGTTTTTAAATGAGGCTTTGAAAGGTTTCGATGGTGAAATTATTGGTCTGTTCTTTTACCGGTGTTATATTTTACTTTCATCATCATCATCATCATCATCATCATTATCATCATCATCATCAAGTTCTGTGTGTGACATCTTGTGTGTATACATTTTTTTTTTTTTATGAATAACAGAACGGAGGAAGGAAAAACAAATGGGTAAAAAAAAAAAAAATCCATACACCAGATTACTGGTGTCCTCTGTTCATAAAATATCTGTAACAGTCAGACTTGAACAGTTGTGGGTTGAAATTTGGAGGAAAACAACTCTGGGGAAGCGAGTTCCAGAGAGATGCAGTTCGGGGAATGAAAGAATTCTGATAGGCAGAAGTTCTGCAATATGGTTGAGTGACATTCCAGTCATGAGCGCTACCAGATGCCCGTGTAGCACGAGGGAAGGCATGGAGAGGCGGCACCATGGATGCAACTTCGTCTGAGCATTTGCCAAAAAAATATCTGTAAAATAATGCAAGGGAGGCAACATTCCTTCTTACTTGCAGGAGAGGTAGTTTATATGTAATGGCAGGGTTGTTAATGATTCATTTCATTTTAACGTAAAAGTTACAATGTAAACAAGAGCATAACACTCCCTTCCCACTGACCTCGTTTTAACCACACACACACACACACACACACACACACACACACACACACACACACACACACACACACACACACACACACACACACACACACACACACACACACACACACACACACACACACACACACACACACACACACACACACACACACACACACACACACACACAGAGGCATTACCCACATCATTCTCCATTGCCTCGTCCCCACAATATCGCGTCGCCTGAAGCCACCTGCTCCTTCCACAATTTTGTTAACACCCCGGCATATACCACACACACACACACACACACACACACACACACACACACACACACACACACACACACACACACACACACACACACACACACACACACACACACACACACACACACACACACACACACACACACACACACACACACACACACACACACACACACACACACACACACACCCTTGCGCTATTGGCACCTCCTATGTCTACCCTGCTAGAGACTGATAACATACTGATATGAAGCTGTCAGAGTGCTGTGAGGAATAAAAGACTATATAAGCAATGAAGGAATTTTTGTAAGGAAGGGGGATTTTCTGACTTATATTGTATTAAGTTACTCCTGTTTTAATGGCAGCTACTTTTGACTGCAATCTGGACGCACTCTTGTTTTAATCCCTGCATTAATGTTTGTAGTGGAAGAAAATAATGCTGAAAAGTAAAGGAAATGGAGATCTTAACTTGAAGTGCTAGTATGTACCACACGTCCTTGCGTTAATGACATCTCTTATACTGTAATCATCTACACCGCCAGACACTTGATATTCCATTACTGTATTAAGTCGTCCTGTTGTATGCGGTATAAAATAGGGTACAGGGATTGATTTTCGTTTTATAGTAGGGAATTTGTTAGATCACCCTTGAATTAACGACACCAACATCTCTTTCACTTAGCTTGGGCCAGGTTGTGGTCCTTTTTGTAACCTACTTTAAGTGGGTCAGTGGCAGAGAAAAGAAGTACTATGGCTCTATCTCTTGTCCTTAACACTCCTTCGTGACTAGCACTATATTCACGTAATAATCTATTGCTGCAACACATTATTCAGACTGGAAAGATGGCAATTTTAGGCCTAGTTAGAGTAAAACAGGTATACCTTTTCTAGTTTTATTTTTGTTGAAGCTCATTAAAGAACTGGAAGAAAATAAAATAGTGCGTGAGTTGAGGGAGCTTTTATTTAACAAGCCATCATACACGACACTCTTGTCAATGATTCCTACTATTCTAACCCCTACAAGCACCCTGTTTTAGCTTTTCCAGTATGTTTTTCAGTGATATTCCTGGAGAAAATATAACAGCCACAAGGATTAATATAATGTCATAGTCCCACACTGTTAATACCACCACCTCTGCTTACGACCACATCCTGGAAGCAATCTGTTATAATTCCTGCAGAAAGTTATGTAGTGGCGTCTGGAATAAAGCAGAAGAGTTAAGTAATTTTGTTTAACGTGCCAGTATATACCAGACACCCTTACGTTATAATTCCCGCAGGAAGTTACGTAGTGGCGTCAGAAATAAAGTAAAACAGAAGAGTCAAGGAATTTTATTTAACGTGCCAGTATATACCAGACACCTTTGCGTTAATGGCACCCCTTGCAGTTACCCAGCCGCACATCTTCAGGCTGCCTCATATAACGTCGTCCTGCGTTAACTTGTAGGTGTAATAAAATACTGAGTATGTTCATAACAGATAAGTATCGTTTATTTTTTTGATGGTAGGTGGTGGCGACCATTATCCACTCACTTGATGTAGTGCTGCGTACTTCTTCTTTTTACCTACAGTATATCAATCTTTTTTCTGTGTGGCCCTCCTCTCTTCCTATTTCTCCTATCTTTCTTGTAACTGTTTTTTACTCTTCTCTCCATTTCTATTCAGGTGGCTTTACATTGAGTGACATGCCTAATGGTTTCCTATAAGCCAGGAAATCATTTACAGCGCTGGGTGGTAACCATATAACGAAACCGTATGTGTTCCGTATGTGTCAGCAAGTGGGTTGGTGGAGGATTAGTGCACCTCCCCGACGAACAACAGACTCGAAGACAAACGGCCACCCCTTACGGGATTATGGTGTCTGGCTATAGATAGATAGACGTCGTTTATTTTACTCCAGCTGCCTTTGGACAGTTTTGTCTTGCTTAGAGGACACTTTTCGAATTGGAAGCGTGAGATAAAATTTTCATAAGCCCCTTCATTTGTGGGGATTCTTCGTACTGGAATAAAATTGTTGATAGGCGAGTAAAATGGAAAATGTCATCGCAATAAAGTGGTTATTATTAATCACATTCTAGAGGCAAATTACAGCCATTAAAGGTCGGAGGTCATCGCTGCCAGCCTCTACGTTGCATAGTCTCCTGCTGTGACGTGGGACTGCATAGCCTTACAGTGTGTGTGTGTGTGTTTGTGTGTGTTTCTCGCAGGAAGCATCACACCATAGTGCTTATTATATATACTGACCAAGAGAGAGAGAGAGAGAGAGAAAGAGAGAGAGAGAGAGTTGCAATACATAGCCAGGCAGATAGACATAAGCCACAGTGCACACAGTGTTGTCATATGCACCTGCAGTTAATCCTACACACTCTGTCAGGCCAAAATAGATAGATGGATGGACAGGCAGATAGTTGATAAGTAAATAGATAGACAAACAGGAGTAACAAATAGATCGATCCATTGATAGCTGATAGATACATAGGAAAGGAAATGAGAAAAGAGACGACAGACGACAGACAGACGTAAGTAGATAGGTAGAGACAGATGGTAGAAACACAGGTAGATAGAGATAGACAGATGAGATGACTGGTAAGAGATGACTGAAGAAGCCACACTGCATATACAGTAGTTTCGTGCTGCAATACAGACGCATACAGATAGACAGATAAATTGGCAGACAGAACAGGCCATAGTGCATAGTGGTGGGCTCCAAGGTAGATATACAGACAGATAGATAAACAGACTTTGCCAAAAATAATAGTTATACTATTGCGCTCCAGACAGATCAGTAGATAGGTAGAAACAGCACTGCATAGTGACTAGCTCAAGGATAAATAAAAAGACAGTGATAGATAGATAGGTAGTTAGTAATGGATAGACATAGATAGATAGATAGAGAGACAGACATACTGATAAAAACCAACAACATTGCAAGTGTCTGGCTAAGATATAGATAAAAAGACGGTGATTGATAGATAGGTATATAGTTAGAGATGGATAGACAGCCATAAATCAATAGATAAATAGATAAACATACTGATAAAAACCAGCAACATTGTATAGTGTCTAGCCCAGATAGATAAGAAATAAGATATATAGATAGGTGTATAGTTAGAGAGAGATGGATAGACAGCCATAGAGACAAATGGATAGATATACTGACAACCAGTGACACTGCATAGTGTTCAGTTCCGAGACTGATAAAAATATATATATATATATATATATATATATATATATATATATATATATATATATATATATATATATATATATTGTAGATACAAGTTTTAAATAATGTATACATTCTTCACGTTGCGTAAATCATAAAAGCATAGTTAGGTTGATAGAAAGGTAGGTTGACAGATACACAGATAGAACTAGACAGTGCACAAAGTGTCATCCTGTCCTCACACTATATCCAGCCTAGTGTATTAGAGAGGCAGGTAGATAGGTAGGTTGACCAAATATACATAAATGTATAGACAGACAGATGGAGACAGAGACATTGAAGAAAAACATTTTTATTGCATGTAGGGGGCGGCGGCGGCTGAATCGATAGAGAAGTGGCCTGCAATCCTAATAGACACAGATTTAAATCCCGGCTGGGGCAGGGAACAGTTTAATCATAAAAAGCAGACTACTGATCTACAAGAAGACACGCCGACACGTAAAAATACTCCCGCCAATACCAGTAAACCAGCCCTGTGTGAGACAGTCCTAGTTTGTACGAGTATTGAATATTGACCATGAGTGTTAGCACAGAAGTGGTGACATGTGTAGGTGTATGGTATGTAGGAGGCTAGGCCTACTGGGCCTAGGGAAAAGGCTGCACAGCCTATGCCCAGAGTCAGACAGAAAAAGGCATAGAAAAAGAAGGTCCACACAGTATATATATATATATATATATATATATATATATATATATATATATATATATATATATATATATATATATACAGTTGATAGATAGAAGGGTAGATAAGTTAATAGATAGACGTACACAACCAACCACAATATATATAGTCTTGCACACAATCTATCTTGCCTAGCCACAGCATTCCTCTTGCTTCATTTACATCCCCTTGCATCACTAACATCCTCTTGCATAAGCCTCCCTCTCCCCATGAGCCGCTCTCTCTCTCTCTCTCTCTCTCTCTCTCTCTCTCTCTCTCTCTTTCAGCAAGCCAGGTGGATACAGCTCACACACATGTTTTCATTCTTTCGTCTCTCTCTCTCTCTCTCTCTCTCTCTCTCGGCAGGCCAGGTGGATACAGCCCACACATCTTTCACTCATCCATCTCCCCCCCCCTCTCTCTCTCTCTCTCAGCAAGCCAGATGGATACAGCTCACACATCTGTTTTCATTCTTTCGTCTCTCTCTCTCTCTCTCTCTCTCTCTCTCTCTCTCTCTCTCTCTCTTTCAGCAAGCCAGATGGATACAGCTCACACATGTTTTCATTCTCTCTCTCTCTCTCTCTCTCTCTCTCTCTCTCTCTCTCTCTCTCTCTCTCTCTCTCTCTCTCTCTTTCAGCAAGCCAGATGGATACAGCTCACACATGTTTTCATTCTTTCGTCTCTCTCTCTCTCTCTCTCTCTCTCTCTCTCTCTCTCTCTCTCTCTCTCTCTTTCAGCAAGCCAGATGGATACAGCTCACACATCTGTTTTCATTCTTTCGTCTCTCTCTCTCTCTCTCTCTCTCTCTCTCTCTCACACTAACACTTATACTCTCTCTCCCCCCCCTTTCAGCTATGACTCTCGCAGCAACCTGGTCTCCGAAGCAAGGAACTGGGCGGATGAGAAGTCAGTGGGCAGCCGTGGACACTTCGACCTACAGTCCACCCCAGCTGCCCTAGTGCTCGACAACGTAAGGGCCACCGACGAGGGACTCTATCGATGCAGGGTCGACTTTAAGAAGAGCCCCACCAGGAATGCCAGGACGAATCTTACCGTTATTAGTAAGTGGAAATTATTGTATCATGCTGAGAGGAAATTTTGGTAGCATGATTCTTACCACTCCTCTCTCTCTCTCTCTCTCTCTCTCTCTCTCTCTCTCTCTCTCTCTCTCTCTCTCTCTCACTAAATGCCCTTATCCCGTACTAGGTGACCACGAGCTAATCCTGTTTATATCACCCAGTCTTCCTCCTTCAGGTCGCCCTTTCTCTAAGTTCACTTCCCCTCTCAGATACCTCTCCACCCCATTCTTATCTTATAATAACACCAGCTTTACGTTTCTGAGATTTTCGTAGCAAGAATCTTACTTTTTGGAGAATTTAGTAGCATGAATCTTAATGTTTTGATCTTGGTAGTGGAGGAATTGATATGTAGAGAAATTTTGGTAAAGTTGATCTATTTGTCTCTAATTAATCCCTTCACTTTGATGACGTATTTTACCATTTTGCTGCTACCAGGGGATTATATTCAAATTAAAAAAGGCCTCTGTGTTGAGGAGGTTTATAAAGATCATGTGTAACCTTGTTCGAAATCTCCTAAGCTGAATAAAATCGTCA
The DNA here is from genome assembly GCF_032717465.1 of Coenobita brevimanus. Taxonomy (NCBI): domain Eukaryota; kingdom Metazoa; phylum Arthropoda; class Malacostraca; order Decapoda; family Coenobitidae; genus Coenobita; species Coenobita brevimanus. The sequence goes on along the minus strand of NC_136999.1, from coordinate 6,375,315 downwards.
GGAGATGGAATGAAATTATGAAAGTGAAGCCCCTGAACTCATTGGGGTAATTTCCTCACCTCCTCCGTTTATTAGCAAGTGGGTGCAGGAGAGGGACGCCTTCACGTGGTGGCATCGATATAGCCAGGCCGCTACACTGCCTGTTACACAAACCACTTACCTTCTTACCTACCTCCCGAAAGGTGGATGGTGGGCTGCGAGAGAAGCCTAATTTCAGCCAGCAGTTCAAGGGATTCACGTTTCAAATGAACCTGGAGACAAAATAATAATATTTCCGTAGGTGAAACGCTAATTGTACAACTCAGCATGTTGTCTACATCCTTGCGTATTAACTGGAAAGAATGTTTTTTGTACAGTACCGGGTAACTTATATTTCACAGTCTCCTTGAACACACACACACACACACACACGGATCCATTAGTTCTAGGAGGCAAAGCACAGAGCTCGCCTTACCACCAGCACCTCATTCCCCCGACGCCTGAATGTGTGTGTGTGTGTGTGTGTGTGTGTGTGTGTGTGTGTGTGTGTGTGTGTGTGTGTGTGTGTGTGTGTGTGTGTGTGTGTGTGTGTGTGTGTGTGTGTGTGTGTGCGCGTGTGTGTGTGTGTGTGTGTGTGTGTGTGTGTGTGTGTGTGTGTGTGTGTGTGTGTGTGTGACGAGATCAAAGGTCGAGGACGCTTCTGAATCTCGGCCTTCCTTCCTTGACGCTCTTTTGACGAATTTTCCATAAAGCCTGTTGTTTTCCACTGCCACTGAGAGGGTAATGGAAATTCGAGATTGGGGTTGGATCCTATTGTGTGATGTATTATTCTTATTTGTGTGTGGGACGGAGAGGGTGAGTGTGTGTGTGTGTATAGTTTCTCTCTCTCTCTCTCTCTCTCTCTCTCTCTCTCTCTCTCTCTCTCTCTCTCTCTCTCTCTCTCACACACACACATTGTTCAGTCTACGGTACTGCTGAACACATGGATCTGGGCACGCGCCTTCTCGTCTTCCTAACTTTTCCAGATAATTGTACTTCTGTTTTGGATTTTTTTTTTTCATCATACTGGCAACGACTCTTCTTTCTTAGCTTGTATTCCTGTTCTTCAATCATTTTTCGCAAAGAGAATCTCTCTATCTACTTTATTCAGTCTCCTGATTCCCTTAAACACCATAGTCAAATCTCCTTTCTCTTCAGCTTCTTCAGTCTTTCTTCATAAGATAGCTCTTTCTTGCTTGGCATCATGTTCGTTGCCATCCTTTTTTCTTTTTCCAGTTTTATCACATGGTTCTTTAAATGTGGTGATCATACCATTGCTGTATATTCTACTCTCGATTTTATCATGGATACTTATCACCCTTAACAATGATAAAATTTATTATTTATTCCTGCATCCGGATCCAGTTCCACCTCAAAATCTAACCAAATGAATACTTATACTGTCCTGCATAGTCAGTTAACTCTACCGTTGTCGTCTCTGCCCTGTTACGTGTCACATCACAGACAGCGCACACCTCGACCACCTTTATAAAATTTATTATTTATTCCTGCATCCGGATCCACCTCGAAATCTATTCAACTCTTCCTTGACCCACTGTCCACCTATCCATCATATGTCAGTGAAATCTGGTAACAACTTTTTTGGATACTTTTCAACAAACATACAGGCAGATAGACACAGGTGAATATATAACCTAAAACTTCGTTGGTGGAGGAAAAAAAATCACTTGGATATCATGTTAAGCAGCCCCAGTATGGAAAAAAATGGGCTAGAGGCCATTTTGAATGGCATCTTGAATTTCAACCTTTAAATGTCAGTATAAAATTTCCTGACATATACTTCTGAAAACCCAAAACACGAAATCTCTAACATGTAACTGGACACCTCCCATATAATGCTCGCAGGATTATATATCACCCTAGACTATAATGTTAAGCTCTCCATGGCGACAAAAAAGTTTTGTATTTTTATTGCAGTCGTACAGAAATGTTTAAAAAATGGAAACAGCAGTGAATCAAAGTAATTATACCACGTTTTTATTCCAAGAAATGCTGCCGTATTGTATTCCACTTGTATATTAATAAAGGGTTAGAAATTTTTCATGTAAGCTTTTACCCAAGCGGGAAGCAGTCGAGAAAAGACATACGTTAATTAATGTATATTACACTCGTTAACAGTGCCAGTCACTTTTCCATATTATTGCTTACTGCATAGAAGGAAAAGCCAAACAAACAACCATGAAAGCTCACGAGAGAATGAGTTGTTTGTTGCACTAATTAAATGGTAATGTGTTCTAAATCCACTTGCATTTTAGTCAGACGGATAGATATCCTGTATTACAAGTTAATGGTCTGACTAAAGCATATTATAATACTGAAGTGAGTTATGCACAGGGTCCCGAGAGTTGACGTAATAATTTCAGGAATTGATTTTAGGGCTGCTTTTTAGGGAGGACCTTTTCGCCCATAAGGTCATCAGTAACTGTTGATTAGCTCCTTAAATACTGGGAAATGGACCCATGTTTATACTTAATTTCTTACTCAGATTCATCCCTAGAATCTACACCTGACGTTAGTGCGAGAAACCACTGGACTCCTTTTATATGCTAAAGTTTAAGATTAAGCTGTTTGTAATAATTCTAAAGAAATATCTAGTCATTATTACACTGATATAGTTTTTGCATAAGTTGTTTGACCAACCCGAAAAGACTTAATGAAAGGAAAATAAAATGTTGACAGCCGATCCAGTTTTACCCTTTTCGAGGTGATGAGTCCCGCAGCTAAACTTTCGTAGTCCAGCACATTTAATTGTAAGCTACTGTGGATGACCAGTCTATAGCCCTTGTAGGCAATACGTGCTCGAAAAACCTCCAGTGATCTCATGGGAATTGAACTTGAGTTACAGGCCTTCAGTCGGACGTGAATGATTTAAGCACTAGATCACCAGGCGTCTAGAAAAAGAACAGAAATGACCTATTATAAATATTTATTTAAAACACATGTAATATTGAGCTCAGTTTTACACACACACACACACACACACACACACACACACACACACACACACACACACACACACACACACACACACACACACACACACACACACACACACACACACACACTGTGATATGCGAAAACAAAAGGTAGACAAATGTGTTTCTGACGCACCCACTGGCGGCAGCCAAATCCAGTATGTCTGTAACTGTCAAGCACTCATTGGGTCACTGTACCGTTTTGAAACATGCAAATCTGGTAAGTTGGAACCATGGAGTTTTATAGGCGTCACACTGGTGTGTGCTAAGGGGTGGGAATACTGGTGATGTGTCTGTTGTGCGTCGGAGGTGTGTCTGGTATGTCTCTGTGGTGCATGAAGTGTGCATATGGGGTGTGACCGAATGAAGCTTCCAAAGATAGAGGACACTTTTTGTAATGGGTGGTGGACATGGTTGGCTGGATGCAGCTATCAAAGGAGCCCTTTGTTTTGTTTTGTTATAAAAGTTATATTTAAATAAGGTTCGTCCCTTCAATTAGATTATTTATATTTTATTCCTGCTACCTCCAGACGATAATATTCAGCTTTGGAGAGAGTTTTTCGAACTGGAGATGCTAGTAACAGCTGTCATTGACGTTGTAATTACAAGGGCACCCTCATAAGGTGAATAAAATTTTCTGTTAGTAGCAAGAAAATATATGAAAATACGCTTAGTGAAGGGATTACTGGATTTTTTTTTTTCCATGCAAGCCACTGTCAATTCCTCCCTACGGAAAACGGTCAGGCAAATTATACAAAAGCATTATATACCAACACAATTTGGTTCCCATGAATCTCGGCTGAATAGAATCATCTGGTGTTAACTAGAACATAATGCTAGAGTTGACATTACGTCTTACCGTAAAGCACCCTCATCTGTGTGGGGCTCGAACCCACCTCGCCAGTGCAGGTCTGAAAAAATGTGTGGTCGTCACGTAATTACGAAATTTTTCCTTTCGGATCCTCACACCCCGACCTGTTGCGGTGTGGGTGGTAGTGAGTTTAAGCTCTTCTGGTCACGGTGATTGACATGTTTTATATATATCATCAACAGATTGTAATAACTGTAATAGGTCAGGGTGTGAGGGTCCGAAAGAAAAAAAAAAATCATAATTGCGTGACGGTCACACATCTTTCAGACCTGCAGTGGCGAGGCGGGTTCGTGCCCCACACAGATGAGGACGCTTTACGATACGATGTCATTACTACCTGTCGTTAATATATACACGATATTAGAATTATCCCAACAATGAGGATGTCAATGGTGACTGGAATTATTTCAAACAACTTAGTATGGCAGTCAGCTGAATAATATGGTCTGGTCTAGCTAGAACTGGATAGTCTACCAGAGTTCTTCCAACCATGAAAGGCTTGTTAGGTTTTTTTCCGACCGAGTATATGTAAATGGTGTTAGATTTTCCATATATATTTAAGTTACTGCCGATCCGCCTATACGGAAAACAGTATATAGGAGAGAAGAAAAAGACTTACGGGCCCATATATATGTAAAACTCATTTCCCTTTGCCCCCACGGTAGGTCATTCTCCGCGAAAATGAAGCTTATGAAAATAGTGAATTGATATGAAGGTTGTGAAATGCAATATCCTTTGAGGCCTTATGTAAAGCAGGCCTGGCTTTTGTGTCCTAGAGAAAATATGTCCACGTATTCTTGAGGTTCCAGGTAAAAAAAAGAGTTTCCCCCCTCTCTACCTCGTCCCCCCCCCCTCTGCTTGTTACATCCCTCTCCCCTCCTCTTTCCCTTCCTGTCCTCCCTATCCGTGCCTCATTCCTCCTTTACCATACCCATTCGCCCTTCATCCTTTCTCCCTTCCATCCCTCATCTCCACCCCCACATATCCACTCTTCATCCCCCATCCATTCAACCTCGCTCCCTTTTTCATTCACCCTCCTTCATTTCTCTCTCTCTCTCTCTCTCTCTCTCTCTCTCTCTCTCTCTCTCTCTCTCTCTCTCTCTCTCCAGCGCACCCATCCGAGGTGTTATTAAATATAGAGTCGAATGATGCAAAGGGCTTTCTTCTTCTTTGAGGGTTATGGGATGAGAGAGAGAGAGAGAGAGAGAGAGAGAGAGAGAGAATTTTATCCCCAGGAGCTCTAAATGCAGACAAGTTTATTCCTAGGATCTCTCTCTATCCGAAAACGAAGTAAAGTATGTATTTTTTCTGTTGTTATAAAGACGGGTTACAAAATGAGACCTATCTAGCCAAGGATGTGTGTGTTCTTTTGTTGTGTTGAGCTGCGTAAACTGGTGTACTGTCGTTTATCCCTTTACGAAATGGCATCTTTACTTCACTTCTCTCACGAACCTCTCTATATTTATTTTACCGTTCAACCTGTGGAATCTTACATAATCCATTAACCCTCTCATTTCCATTATGTTTGTCTTTACTTTTTGAACTCCTGTCATAGCGAGGTATCACACGCATAAATTGCTGTAAACACAAACATACTTTCCTGCTGTCTTCCCACACCCTCTACTCAGGCCTCTGTTTCATTCTCAGTCCTTTATTGCACTGATCACTTTATCTCCTTTAGCCGTTCTGAATTCCGCTTCTTATACACATTGTTTTCTATCGCTGCACCAAGGTAGTGAAAATCTCCCTCTTCATGTATCTCCATTTACCAGCACATCTTACTGTGAATCACCCGACTCAACAACCATCGCTCTGTTTTCTACACTGTTTTCCATAGCTGGCCGTTCGAAGACATTGGCGACTCTGTGAATCGGTAAACAGAGGCCCCAGATAATATTTAGGAGGCAACATAGCATCGTTTTCATACCCTACATCAGATTTGAGATATTCCACCCTTACCACTAATTACCATTCTCATCTTTCCTCTTCACGACTTTATTTTTAACTTCTTTTATAACTCCATTCATACAAATGAATAATACTAAGTAAGCATAACACACACTATTCTCACTCGCAGCGTCGATACCACACCACTCACATGGACAGTTTCCTACTCTTACACATTATTCATTACGATGAGAGAGCTCTTTACAGTATTCAGCAGGTTTCCATCCACTCGTTAGATACGTAAAATACTTCATCCATTATTCACTTCGTGAAACGATGTTTCTAGATCCATGAATTACGCCAATTCCTTGTAGTCCCTATATAATCTCTGATCAAGCTTTGTTTCACACATACCATATATCTGTCGATAAAAAACCTTGTTCGTTACTAACCAGACATTATGGTATACTTCTTACCTTCTGTATGATTTCTTACCTTCTGTATGATTATTCTTCCATATACCTTTCCTATAACATTCATGGGACTCGTACCACAATATTTTTAACGCACATTTCAATCATCGTCTCTTCTTTAAAAAGGCATAAACACAGCCATCTGCCACTCCGTCGGTACAGTTACACTCATCTAAGCTTTCGCAACATAATTTCCAACAAACACTTCGTTCCACTGTGCTCACCACACATACTCACCTCTCCATACACTTCATCTACTCCTGGTGCATTCCCATTCACTCGCCTCTTCATAGCATTGTTTATTTCTGTCATCGTCACATTTGTTTGTTTTTCTCTACACGGACTTTATCAGTGTAGTGAGTTCGTAGCAACAGACAGAGCTTTAAGAAAAAAGTAATCAGTGTCAGTTTCTGCGGATTCGTCACACTGATTTTCAAAGTCCAGGAATTGAATAGCAGGAATAACAACAGGATTTGTGATGCAGACTGTACCACATTCGCTGTCTGTGCACCACCAAAACATATCATACTTGCTACCAGAACCAATCACATGTTCTGTATTGCTCTGATTTTATCATACCAATTCATCATTTTTTCTGAGTTTTCTGCCTATCTACTTCTTGCTTTACCTCCATTTGAGTGTACTCTTTTACTCTTATTCCTCAGATTTTCACTTTTCCCACATTATATATTTGCACAACAACAACAACAACAGTAGCAGCAGCAGCAGTAGCAGTAGTAGTAGTAGTAGTAGTAGTAGTAGTAGTAGTAGAAGTAATAGTAGTAGTAGTAGTACAAGTGCTCGTGGGCCCTTCGGGCCTCTCGCACTTGCTTCTGCGGTGGGCTCTCGCGCTGCTATAATATATTTTAGTTATAGCTAAGGGCAAAAAATTCTACGGAGATCCTATGCCGGGCGCCGGGAGCTACGTTTTTTGGTCAGAATGTGATCGCTCATTAAATATAGTAAAAGTTTTTCAGTCGTGATGGGACCAAGTTTTTTCACTTCAACGATTTTATTGCGATTTTTGTGCCAATTTTGTTGCGATTTGAATGTGTAGTTTCGGCTGCCCAAAATACACACACACACACACACACACCCACACACCCACACACACACACACACCCACACACCCACACACACACACACACACACGGCTAGTGCTATAGTATATTAGATTAGTAGTAGTAGTAGTAGTAGTTGTTGTTGTTGTTGTTGTTGTTGTTGTTGTAATAATAATGATAATGATGCTGCTGCTGCTGATGATGATGATAGTAATAATAATAACCCACCTTATCTCTCCCGCACAGTCCCTCCCCACATCCCGAACCTCCTGACGCCGGACAATGGGCAGCCCGTGTGGACCATGGTGGGGCCCTTCAACGAGGGAGAATCCATGTCACTCATCTGTGAAGTGAATGGAGGTGAGACGATTTAGGTTTTTCTCTGTGTACCTGTGTATTTATAGCTATTTACATGTCTGTCTATATCAGTCTATCTGTCTATGTATCAATCTGTCTGTCTGTCTACCTGTCTGTCTGTCTGTGTCTGTCTATTCACTTACCTATCTAGCTAGTTAAACTATGTCTCTGTATATGTCTATCTGTCTTTCATTATTTACCGATCTGCATCATTCTGCCTACCTACCTACCTGTCTGTCTGTCTACCTATCTTTCTGTTACCTGACACTTGACAGACAACCAGCAAGTCCTAAGTTCGATTCGCGGGACAGCCATGTGTCAGGTATATAGGCAATTTGGTCCATACCCCAACCTGTCCAACCCAATACTCTGTCCACTTTAACTAGGTGTAAAATTGCCATCTTCATCTTGAATATTGACTTGCAACGACAGAGTAACAGTAAAATATAATGCTAGTCACGAAGAAGCTCTTTGAGAAGATATAGAACCGTAGTGTTGCTTTATTCTGCCACTAAGTTACGAAAAATAAGCTGCAAAAGGACGAAAATCTCCGCTTAGTTAATATGCATGAACTATACAAATGAAGGGACTTGGCTGGTGAATTGGAAGGTTTTGTCTTTGTGAGGGAAATAAGGACATTGAAAAAATTATATGTCTGCCTTAACGATCATCATGTTGTCCGTTGGCATTAAATTAAGCCTTATTCTTCGCTTATGAGACCTGGAGCTGTTGCCACCGTTCGCAAGAGGTACAACATTAGGAAATTCATGTTATAAAAATATATGTTGTCAGGTAAATGTGGCTAGCAAGTGATATACCAAGTTGTAGATGCGGAGGAAAGGCTTAGTTAACTCCATAGTGTGACCATTATTTAGATGCTGTTTCAAGCAGTTTGTTAAGTACTTTCGCTGGTTTTCCCGTACTCGATAGAAAATTGCTAACTCTCCATGTTGAATTCTGACGTGTTATAAGTAGTTAATTATGATGCTAGGTATGTAGAGTTTTTGAGGTGTGTATGGATGTAGTATTATTTTGCCCATAAATACCGGCTAATCGGCCAGAAGAAGACCCTGACCTTTCTCAGTTACGATCCTACTAACTGCATCACTTAATTGATATTCATTACTTTTCTCATTTCATACACATTCTTCCACCCACTGTATCAGATTTGTGAATTTATCTGTACGTCCAAGAGTGTTTGATATGTAGGAGATGTAGATCATGAGGGAGAAGCCCCACAGTGCTAATATTAACTCGGTTTTACACAAGGCGAGAGAGAGAGAGAGAGAGAGAGAGAGAGAGAGAGAGAGAGAGAGAGAGAGAGCGTGTATTACGTTGTTTTCTGACCAGACAGACATGATTAAAATTTCTTACAGTGGTCCCAAGGGAGGTAGAAAATATGAGGGAAGGCACAGAACAGACTTAATCATCATCAAAACAGCCCTGTAATATTATCTATGTACGGTACTCGGTTGATTCCAGGAACAGAAAAAAATATGTACTTGTATGTATCCTTAGAATGCCTAGGGTGAAAAAATGCATCCACTCACTCCGCCCTTCAAGCCCTAAACGTTTACATCAGTATCATCACTGTATTGCCATGCCTTGAAGAGACTCACCCTTAAACACAATCGATGGCTGCATGAATAGTTGTGGAAGAGTAGCAGTAGACTACATTCTACACAGACGTTCGTGGTGACGTTAATGGCCCTGTCAGAAGGTGAAAATCAGTCAGAACCGGGATCGATTGTAGGGCTGTGTGGACTGTCTGTGAACATCAGCTATAAGTACGTAAAAATCAGACTTTCTCACTAACATCACTGGACACAGGCTAATATGACACGGGAATACCTAAGTTGTAAGGACGTAAATATCAGACTTTCTCACTAACATCACTGGAAACAGGCTAATATGACATGGGAATAACTTTATGTACGTAATAATAAGGCTTTCTCCCCAACATCACTGAGAACGGACTAATATGACATGAGAATACCTTGCTTCACCAGGGCGCCTAAAAATCCTCTCTCTCGATTATCGTCCTAACCCTTTTTTCCATAAATAGACGGAGTGGGTGGGAACTGTACTGCCAGGAATTAAGTTTGTAAGGGGAAATCAAACAATGCTAATATAAACATTATTTTAGAGGGGGAGAAATCTGGACCCTCGCAACCCCACACCGTTGCAGTAATATTCTGAGCTAATAACTTCGGATTTTAGGGAGGGGTGAAAGCGCTGAACAGTCAACATTTTCGTTTAACCACTTCAACCCTATTTTTTTTTTTTTCGCCGACGATTTTGGAGGAGGTTATGTGCTACACCTGTTTGGCTGTCTGTCTGTTTGTTTGTCTACAGGGTATGTCAAAAAAGCTAATGATGGATTTTGGTGAAATTTTGTGGATATGTGGGTCATGGGCCAAGGAAGAGTTTTTGGTGGTGATCCGAGTTGCCTGGTATAGGTAGGTGTTGACGGAGGTATCAGCGCTTTAAATGCAATTGTGTTGTTGCCATGGTTAGATTGATGTATACACCTTCGGAGACCCGCGTCGTAATGAAGGGGCTGATGTGAACTGTATCAAGCTATTTAGGTTCGAAGTCTTTCTCCCCAGGTGAGTAATTCGTTTTGGAAAGACAAGAATAATTATACAGAAGTGATCGTAATGATGTGGTAAACACTGCTATGCTGAAGGCAACTCATCTAAGAGTGAAGCACTGTATCCTGAGAATGTTATTAGTGGTGCCATTAATTTTCACATGATCAGGACAGCTTTAGTCCCATTTTTAGGACAGTTCTAGTCTCGTGGTCAGGACAACTCTAGTCTCACGGTCAAGACAACTCTAGTCTCACGGTCAGGACAACTCAAGGCTCATGGTCAGGACAACTCAAGTCTCATGGTCAAGACAACTCTAGTATTCTATTTCATCTAGTGACAAATCATTGAAATCTGAAATTGTAAGTGTTAAGCCCGTTGATGAAAATTACAGAAAACTATAATCTTTTCACCTTAACTTGACATAAAATCACCATCTCACCATCTTGACAAGTGGGTAGCCTATTATCAGTACACTAACACTAGAATATGCTAGTCACGATGAAGTGCTACGAAAAGAAGATGAGGTCGTAATATTTTTTTATCTTTTGTCACTGAGCTACGTGAAATAACCAGCAAAAGGACGAAAATCTGGGCCAAGTTGAGGTGAAAGAATTATAAGATAACCATTATTTTTGATGGGGGGGCGAAAGGAAAAATGGGAACTCTCCATTAGTATGGAGATGAACACACACACACACACACACACACACACACACACACACACACACACACACACACACACACACACACACACACACACACACACACACACACACACACACACACACACACACACACACACACACACACACACACACACACACACACACACAGATCCAATAACATTCTCTTCAACCAATCATTCAAGACCTTGGGATTATATTGAATAATCTAATACATTTCTTTTGATTAAACCCACTGGCCAGAGCATGTATAATCTGACCGTGAGCAAGCAAAGAATGATGTGATCTATACCCTTTTCACTCTCACTTGGCCTAAAATTGCCATGGGTCCGTCTTGAATGCTGAGTTGTAACAAGAGATGATTGGCAGAATATGATGCTAGTCACGAGGAAGTGCTATGGAATGGTTGTGGAGCCGTCGCATTATCTGTTTCTACTATGAAGCTTCGTAAAAAAAAAAAAAGAAAATCCGGGCCACGTTAATTGAAAGGACTCTTGTATATCCTTGCCTAGCTAAAGAGGAGGTCAGCTGAGTGAAATAGTCTGGTGTTAGCTGGAATAGTATACTAGAGTTATCCTGTTCATGAGAGGGTTAATGGTGACAGTACTGACATTCTGGCTTGTATTCCCGTCTGTTGAGGAACCCCCCTAACACCTCTAACTTAATAATTTATTTTTGGATGTGGCTGGTTAATATTCTTTTGTACGTTATCCGTGCTGAATATGGCAGTTTTGGAAGGATTTATGTAACACGATGAATGACAGTAAGGTTTAATAAGCAAAATAAATCGCTTAGGAAGAAGTGTTAGGGAGCTTCCTCAACCCACGAGCATGCGGGCCTTTGTCTCATACAACTCCCTCTCACCTGAATAAATAGAAAACCAGAATTGTTCCTATCATAAAAGACGTAATGTAAACTTCACAGATTTACTCCGGATTCTGGAATAGGTAGTTAAATGCACTGAAAAATCCAATACGGTACTTTTTCTTTTAATTAAACCCTCTCTCCTGTGCGTACGTGAAATTGGTCGTGAGCAAGCGAAAAGTTATGTGATATAGCGTGAACCCGTCCTTGGCGAGCTGAAAGGGAGGTCAGCTGAATAAAATCGTCTGTCGTTAGCTGGCATAGAATATTAAGGGTCTTCTCGATCATGATGAGGTGATGGAACTTTCTCAAGCACATGCAACACACGCTTAGCTGAATAAAAGCGTCTGGTTTAGGTAAAATTGACTACTATTGTTGTCTTCCAGTTATGAGACGGTTATTGGTGACAGTATTAAGAGGCGCAGGCTCATTCAACTCACTATCACCTGAATAAATCGTCAGGAATAGAATACTAGAATTGTCTCGACCATGAAAGGGTTAATATGGGCTTACCTAATCAATCCGGATTTTGGGATGGGTAAGGAAACGCACTGAATACTTTAATACATTTCATTTATTTAAAACCTGTGGCCTGTGCATATATAATCTGACCATGAGCACGCAAATACTGATACAATCTTGCATGCACCCTTCCCTTCCAAGCTCACAGGAGGTTAGCTGAATGAAAGCGTCTTGCGTTAACTGCAATAGAATACTAGAGTTGTCCCGATGATGATAGGACTAAGGGTGACAGTATTAACACTTAGACTGTTACGACTTACTCTCAGCTGTGTAAAATCGTCTGGTGCCACTGGAATTGAATACTAAGAACTATCCCAAGCAAGAGAGGGGTGATATAAATTTGGGCTAATAATTCCGGCCTTTGGGGAGCTTACTGAATAATCCATATCATGTCTTTTAATTAAACCATGTGGCTCGTGCATATTTAATTTAACCGTGAGCAAGCAAACAGTGATGTGATCTTGCATGCACCCCTCCCTTCCAAGCACACAGGGGGTTAGAAGGAAGGCAAACAATGATTACTTGTCCCATGAGTTCCTTAAACATCACCCGAAGTGGAAGGTAAACGTGAGAAAAGTAAAAAGGCTGGCGTTTGTTCGGCATTATAGATTATTACCGGATATTCGTGGTAAGTTTGGGCTTTCTTTCGTGGTAGGAATTTTCACTGGTTTCAGAAAGAGAAAGGTTATTTATTTATTTTATTTATTTTTTTTTTTGTATTTATTTTTTTTTTTTGGTGTAGTATCGAACTGACGAATTGGATGAAACTTGTCTGAAGATGAATCTGACAAGGGTTGTAGCCTTCTTTTCTTCTTCTAGGGGTTGTAGCCCAATCTTCTTCTTCTTGGCTTTTTCTTCTAGAGGGTTGTTTGTTTGTGATATAGAGCAGAGATATTTGAATGCTTGAATTACCAATGTGTCTGTTTCTGTTTACTTTCCCCTGTACACCACCATGTTTACTTGGGAAGATGAGATTGGTTGATGACGATGGTGATGATGTATGGTTAATTGTTTTGATCTTGTACTCAGTCAGAACATATGTTTTCCAAAACAATGCATTTGTTTTATCGTAAATGATCAAAAGATAATGCACTTTGTAAGCTGATAGCATTTTTTTGAATGTTAACCACGTTGTATCAGTCCATTCTGTAAGTTGGCCCTTTCAGTACATGCGTGCCATCTCCAAATTATTTTATTCAGCTTAGAGGAGACCTGTTGGAGTGGTGGGTGAAGGCTAATTTTAACCGATACAGTTTCAAAGTTTTTTTTTCTTAGCTGAAGACAAACTTAAAGCGAGAAAAGACGCTGTATTATATAAGTGGTTAGCATGAATAAACTCATATCATCTACCAAAATTTGTTCACCTTAGAATGTTTTTCAGAATAATGATTTTGTCCTTAATTTATTACCTCCACACTGTTACTTAAAGCGAAGGAGAGACTTTTCCAACCTAAGGGTTCGATATGGTCTTCCTTAACCCTTCCATTTCGAGTTAATACCTGAGTTGATTAAAGTTGCATAGAGGCAGCAAGAATAAACTGAAATAAAACGTCATGGTACTGAGCTTCATTGCATAACCTTGAAGGGCCTTTAACACTGGTCAGGAACGAACATATTCTGGCTTAAAATGTCCAGTCGTGCAGGTCAGGGTCAATGGTGATATAAGAACACTCCGTTTGACTGTGCTGTGTTGTTGGCATTATGTTTGTCTCACCTGCAACATGTGTGGCATTGAGAAGCGAAGTGTCTAGAACTTGGCCCAATAAAGGGAGGTGTTCTTATTACTTCTTTAACCCCGACCTACATGATTGGACAGTATGCGTCAGAATATTGGCCATACTGTAGTTGCCATAGGAAACATCGTAGCACCTCCTAATAACCTGTTTATTCTGCATATTAGCCCGTAACATTATAGTTTATGCACCTCCTCCTTAATTATTTGTTCTTCATATTAGACCGTAACATTCTCATGTATGCTATTTATAACGTTTTAATTTCCACATGGTTTGCATTAATAGCATGTAAGTGGGTAATGAGGCGTAATTGCAGAATAAGTCACCATGAAAGAGGACCGGACAAAGGACATTGCAATTGGAACGTGGAATGTAAGGGGAGCAAATGATGAGGTGAAAGAGAGAGAGATTGTCCAGGTGCTTGAGGATGCGAAAGTGGATGTATGTGGAATAACTGAAACAAAATGGAGAGGAGAAAGTGTGAGAGAATGGGAGTATGGATGGGGTATATGTGCAGGAGTAGGTGAGAATGAGAGGGCAAAGGAAGGAGTATGTATAGTTGTGAGTAAAAGATGGAAGAGGAGCATAAGACAATATGGATCAGTTGGATCAAGGATTGTGTGGGTAAAGTTGAAAGTTGGAATACAAATGTGGGCAATTGTGTGTGTGTATGCGCCAACGCAAGATCGTGCTAGAAGAGTAAGAGAAGAGTTCTGGACAAATGTAGAAGTGTGCATGGAAAAGTTTGGAAGGAATGATAGAGTGTTTTTGATTGGTGATATGAATGGTAAAGTTGGGAATGTGAAGGTGGATGGAATAGTTGGTGAGTGGGGTGTGCCTGCTGAGATAGATGAGAATGGGAGTGCGTTAGTGGACATTTGTGCTGGGAGGGGGTTGGTGATAGCCAATACCCTCTTCAGGCATAAAATGATCCACAGGTATACATGGCGAGTGATGAGAAGGGTGGGTGGTGAATTGAGTGAAAGGAAGGCAATGATTGATTATGTGTGTGTGGATGAAAGGATGCGAAGATGTATATTGGATGCAAAAGTTTATAGAGGTTGGGGGAGTGGACTTTCTGACCACTACTTGGTGGTGGCCAGAGTTAAAGTTCAAGTAAGATGGAGGAATAGAAGAAGGGAAAGACGAGAGGAAGGAGAAGTTGCAAGGAGAGTGGAAAGGTTACAAGAGGATGAGAAAAAGGCAGAGTATAAGAGAGAAGTGGAGGAACGATTGGGCAAATATGAGTTGGAGCAGATGGGGGACGTGGAAGGTGTGTGTAGAATATTTACAGAAGAAATATGTGCAGCATGTGATGTGGTGTGTGGAAGAGAAGACGGAGGGGGGTGCAAGGAACAGCGTGGTGGACTGAAGAGGTGAAACGGGCTGTGGCACAAAAGAAGAAAGCATACAATGAATGGATGAGAAATAGGGGCGTGGAAGAAGTTGAGAGGCGGAAGAGAGAGTTATATGTAGAAAGAAAGAGAGAGGTGAAAAGATTAGTAAGAGAGAGTAAGAAGAGAGTGGATGAGGAATTTGTAAGGAATTTGAGTGTAAAGTGGAGGGACTGTAAGAAAATGTTCTGGAAAGAGGTGAAAAGAGTAAGACAGGGTGGAAGTGAAGTTAGCAGGGGAGTGAAAGATAAAAATGGTAGATTACTAGTGGAGAAGGGAGAAAAAGTGAGCAGATGGAAAGAACACTTTAAGGAATTGTTGAACGTGGAGGATGGAAGTAATGCGAGTATAAGTGGCTGGGGAATGGCTGGAAGAAGGAGGGAGGTGAGAAGACAGGAAGAAATCAGTAGGATAGAAGTTATGGAAGCAATGAAGAAAGTTAAATCAGGGAAAGCCCCAGGAATTGATGGAGTGTGTGGTGAAATGCTGAAGCATGGGGGAGAGATAGTAGTAGAATGGATGTGGAAGATGTGCAGATTGGCCTGGGAGGAAGGTAGAGTCCCGGAGGATTGGAAGTCAGGTATAATTATTCCCTTGTACAAAGGAAAAGGGGAAAAAGAAGTGTGTGGTAATCATAGGGGCATTTGTCTTCTTAGTATAATAGGAAAAGTATATGGTAGGATACTTATTGACAGAGTTAGAGAAAGAACAGAGAAATTAGTTGGAGAAGAACAGGAGGCTTTAGGAAGGGAAGAGGTTGTGTAGATCAGATATTCATTCTCAGATCTTTAGTGGAAAAGTTTCTAGAGAAGGGAAAGAAGTTGTATGCGGCTTTCATGGATTTGGAGAAAGCATATGACAGGGTGGATAGACAAGGATTGTGGAAAGTGTTAAGAATATATGGAATAGATGGGAAGTTGTTGAATGCTGTGAAGAGTATGTACGATGGTGCGAAGGCTGCAGTGCGTGTGGATGGTGAACTAAGTGAATTTTTCTCTTTGAAAGTTGGGTTGAAACAGGGATGTGTCATGTCTCCATGGTTGTTCAATCTGTACATGGATGGGGTAATAAAAGAGGTACAAGGTAGGGTAGTGGATGTTGGAGTGGCCCTGGTGAGAGAGGATAGTGTTTGGAAACTCCCTGTACTGTTGTTTGCAAACTCCCTGTACTGTTGTTTGCAGATGATACCGTGTTGTTGAGTGAAGACGAAGGGGAGCTGCAAGGCTTGGTGGATGAGTTTGGGAGAGTGTGTAAGAAACGGAATCTAAAGGTGACTGTAGGGAAGAGTAAAGTGATGGTCTTTGAGAGAGGTGAAGTTAGTGAATGTACAGCGAGGTTGGATGGTGAGGAATTGGAAAAGGTGAGAACGTTTAAGTACTTGGGTAGTGTGATGAGTAAGGATGGAGGTTTGGAGGGTGAAGTGCTTGAAAGGGTACAGCAGGGAAGAAAGGTTGCTGGTTCTTTGAAGGCAGTGATAAGAAACAGGGAAGTGAGCATGGAAGTGAAAAAGTTACTACATGACAGTATTGTGATACCAACTCTAACGTACGGAAGTGAAGCTTGGACGTTGTTGGAAGGACACAAGTCAAGAGTGAGAGCAGTGGAAATGAGTTATTTAAGAGGAGCCTGTGGAGTCACATGGAGAGACAGGCTGACGAATGAGGATATAAAGGAGCGTTGTGGTGTTGATGTGGATGTGATAGGAAGCGTTATGAGGAACACACTGAGGTGGTTTGGACATGTGGAGAGGATGGAGGGTCAAAGACTGACGAAGAGAGTGTATGTGAGTGAGGTGGAGGGGGAAAGAGGGAGGGGGAGGCCGAGGATGAGATGGAGAGATGGGGTGGAGAGGTATATGAGAGAGGGGTGTGTGAGTTGGGAGCAGGGCAGTGAAATGGCGGGGGACAGGGCGACTTGGAGGCGATTTGTTTGTGGCCACCCCAAACGGGATTGAGGCGTCTGGCAATAGATAGATAGATAGATAGAAAGAGGTGTTAAGATATATGTGCCAGAATACAGCTCCATGTTCGATTCTCGTCTCTACTGCAGTGAAGCTCTTACTCTTACCCTACGTTCTCCCTGACACCTTTACTGCATATTGTGTCCTGCTAAATGTCTTCTCTCCTTCGTCTACCCACACAGGAAAGCCGACGCCCAGGGTAACGTGGTGGATGGACGGGGAGCTACTGGACGCTACGAGTGAGATGCCTCAGCCCCACACCGTCACCAACACCCTCACTATACACAGCCTATCGCGACGGCACCTACACGCCACTCTTGTGTGTCAGGCAGAGAACACCAACCATAGCGCGCCCGTCCAATCCTCCATTAATATTGAGATGAATTGTGAGTACAGAATCAATGCTTATAATAGTGATGATGATGATGATGATGATGATGGTAGTGATGATGATGATGATGATGATGTATATACAGGCGAGAAGGAAAATTTCCTATAACGCCCCCGCTCACACGGACATCATTACTATGCAGAGTTTGTTTGATGATGATGATAATGATGATGATTTTATCGGTACGAATGATGATTTATGTGATGCAGTACTCAGTCCACATTATACTGGCCCAGAATTGTCATCTTTCCGTATTTAGTGCTGACCTGTAAGCACTGAAATATGGTGCTAACCACTCAAAAGTGCCATGGAAACGGTGTAGAGCTGTGTTATATTCTGCCATGGAAAGGATGTAGTGTTGTGTCATTATTATTGTTATTTTTTTTTGAGAGGGTGTGTAGAGATTTGTCATAATCTGCCATTAAGCTACGAGAAGTAAGCTACGAAAGAACGAAAACCGCCGCCAAATTTGATTCTTCTGTCAGGCGGAGAATAATAACTACAAAGCCTCCTTCCAAACCTCCGTCAATATTATGAAGAACTGTGAGCAAAGAAGTAGGTGATATAGACGGTTGTGTACATGTTAGATCTGTGGGTCTGTTATGCATAGT
Source organism: Coenobita brevimanus (assembly GCF_032717465.1). Taxonomy (NCBI): domain Eukaryota; kingdom Metazoa; phylum Arthropoda; class Malacostraca; order Decapoda; family Coenobitidae; genus Coenobita; species Coenobita brevimanus. The sequence continues at coordinate 6,356,900 of NC_136999.1, read as the reverse complement.
TGTTAGCGTTCGAGAGAGGAAGTTTGATGCTCTGGTCTTTGATAGTCGAAGGTGATCATATTGGTGAATTAAATATAGTTAATATATACAGGGTGGCCCATAAATAGAGTTCCACTAAAAACTCACATGATAGTATTTTATGTGCTGTGGGGACGTCTCAGTCTGGTAGTGTGGGCGTGGGTGTGGCAGGAGGAGGAGGAGGAAATGAATAAGTAATTCAGTATTGACATAAAAAAAACGCTGACTGATGTGTGCCTGCAGCTCACAAAAAAATCGCTCTGTGTAGTGGAAGAGGAGCTTTATATATATACCAACCTGTGTATTTGATTGGTTGGTGGAGTATGTAAGAAACATTGGATAATTCGATGTCTTGTAGACGAAGTTAATGATGTTGGTTGGTGATGAGGAAGTTGATATTAGCCCCATGTGCAGAAGGATGTATTTTATATTAAGTACTTGCTCAATCCAGACAATTTCATTCAGTTTAGAAAAAAATATATAAACTAGTAGGAGTAGATGTAGCCGTCATTAACCCTTTTAATACGAGGGGCTTTTTTCAGGTTGAACAAAATCATCTGGAGGAAGCAGGATAAATGTAAAATGTCATGATTCTGAAGGTGTTAGTGATGTAGAGGAGTTGAGGTTAATTAGTAAAGCCTGTTATGTTGGAAGCATCAATATAAATTACCTGATGAGTTAAGTAAATATTGATAAGGTTGATGTTTATGATACGGGGCTACAAGGGTTGAGTGTGGAACTGATGATTGTTGTGTACGTTCTTGAAGTGACGAGAGGAAATAAATAAGACCAGAGATGTTATCCACTAGAGGTTCACACACACACACACACACACACAAACACACACACACACACACACACACACACACACACACACACACACACACACACACACACACACACACACACACACACACACACACACACACACACACACACACACACACACACACACACACACACACACACACACACACACACACACACACACACACACACACACACACACACACACACACACACACACACACACACACACACACACACACACACACACACACACACACACACACACACACACACACACACACACACACACACACACACACACACACACACACACACACACACACACACACACACACACACACACACACACACACACACACACACACACACACACACACACACACACACACACACACACACACACACACACACACACACACACACACACACACACACACACACACACACACACACACACACACACACACACACACACACACACACACACACACACACACACACACACACACACACACACACACACACACACACACACACACACACACACACACACACACACACACACACACACACACACACACACACACACACACACACACACACACACACACACACACACACACACACCGCTCGCTGGTGCAGTGGTAACGCTCACGCTTGCCAACTGGTAGACGGGAGTTCGCGCCTCGCTGAAGTTGCGAAAAAGTTTCACTGACAAAGTGGGTGGTTACTGTCCCCCTCGAGCAAGGGGACGGGTGTGTGCGTGTGTGGAGGTCACAGCCTTGCCCTTAGATCGGACTGTATGAGCTCCCAGCTCCCTTCCGGGAGGGTAAAAGCTGACGATCACGACCATCAAGTGATCCTGACCGACCCGGTGAATTACACACACACACACACACACACACACACAGACACACACACACACACACAGGCGTACTTTTTAACCAGATTACACTTACCATTACATCATCTCTCTCTCTCTCTCTCTCTCTCTCTCTCTCTCTCTCTCTCTCTCTCTCTCTCTCTATTCATATACAGCATCAAGGTGTAACCTTGTGTAATCTGGTTAGAAAGTACGCTGTGTAAAACTCTTAAAGGGTATTCGGTGAACTACCTCCAAAAGGTACAAAGAAACAAAATAATTGTGTTCCATGGTCGACTTGTTCCAAAATATTTCCTCAAATTTCTGTGCACTGACGTGATATCAGCCAGAACAGGAAATACAGAATTGCTCTCCAGTCACACGCTTGACAAGAATCGGCTATAATAATAACTTTGAATAATAGAGAAAGCGCAGTCCGAAACTCAGATCTCTAGCACAAAAACGTAATCGGAGAATGACACGAGTTTACAACCAGTAGTACTATTAAGGACCAGGTTATAACATTCACGGTTGCAGTTCGTATTGTAGGGGAAAATGGAATTAGCAGGAGTCTGATGTCAGCCTTAACGATTTTCGTGTGGTCGATAAGTAATAATATACGACATCTTTGGTTATAAGAGGGCAAAAAAAAAAAAAAAAAAAAAAAAAGGCAATAACAAGCACTTGAATGGTGATAAGTGGTCGCCTAGTGGTTTAGTCAGTTAAGGAGCTTCATTCGGATAAGGACCATAAGGATTTATATCTAAGAGTGGGTTGAGTTACGTAACACTACTCAAAACGAAACGACTGGTCACTCCCCTTAATTTTCAGTACGATGACGCATTTCTTATTCTTGCATCATTGTGACACCTATATCCATGTGGAAAGAATTTTCGAACTGGAGGGGTTAGATATTGACGTCATTAACTTTTTCAGTACGAGAAGTCTTTACAATATTAAATGAAATCGTCTCGAGATAGCAAGAGTTACCGGTAGTAGTAGTAGTAGTAGTAGTAGCAGCAGTAGTAGTAGTAGCAGCAGCAGTAGTAGTAGTAGCAGTAGTAGTAGTAATAGTAGCCCAAGTTCATCTGAAATTTGAAACCTGTGTACTGCAGGCATATGAAAAGTACATCGGAATGAAGTATATCTGAACTAAATAGCCTAGCACCAGGCCCCTGCTCTCCAGATGAGGCAGTAAAGGAGTCAGTGATAGACAGAGAAATAGACAGACAGACAGAAAGATAAATATTGTAAAACAGATACATAAACGGTGGCCAAATCTCTGTGATCTCAGCCAGAACAGGAAATGCTGAATTGCTCTCTCCCGCCATCGACATCGCACACTTTATATCAAACAACTCGAGGGCTGTAAAATAAAAAGTAAATTAAAAAAAAACTGTAAAAATAAAATAAATGCTTTACTGCTTTCATATTCGGGTGTGAGATTAATCGAATTACTTTCAGAGTGGTAACACAGAACCATTTTTCCACTGGGTGTGTAGGTGTGTAGTTTTGCAAATGGGAATGCATACTGACGTGGAAATTGTGTGTCGGGTGAAATGGTTTAGTAAGGCGTGATGGACAGAAGCAGTGGTGTATTCTGTTTGACTCTGTTATCGGTATATGAATATTGAGTTTCTTATATGTTGGGTGGTTGCGTTAAAAGATATATAATCCATAATGTACTGTTTTACTATTTTAGCCCCCCCCCATGCACTTTCCTACTTTATCTACTGCTTCTGCTACTTCTACTACTACTACCGCAGCTAGTAGTATTAGTATTAGTAATAATAGTAGTAGTATTAGCAGTAGTAGTAGTGATTGAGGTCAATGACCATATTGTGAAGTACCATATGCTTTTCACAACACAGTCAAGTTTTGGTGGACGTCGATTTAGGTAGGAAAAAAGTCTGTTTCCTGATGCTTGCTCCATAGTTCATGTGGATTCGTCCTGACCTAGCTCCACCAGGCCTTTCCGTGACAGCATATTCTTTCATGCCACCAATTTAATCTGAGTACGTCATTTGTGTATTCCTGCTTCTTACACACCATTTTATTGACGCTATGAAGGAATTCTGTTTAAGAGGCTAATTAAGCCAATACGGTATATATACCCCCTTACTCCTGAAATGTCGCTCCTAGACTGAGTAAACAACCTGGCGGTGATTTAAAAAAAAAAAAAAAGGCGTTTTATGAAAAGATTAAGCCCTCCCTCACTCGTGTTGTCCTCATTATTATGTATTTCTTAACATTATAAATCCTTGGCGGTAGGGAACTGCGATTTCAACCTACGTCTTCCCATCATGTCGTTTAGTAACAAAGTGGTGGGATGGGAGAGGCAGAGGCCCCATCCTCTG
>NC_136999.1:6295353-6350353 GCF_032717465.1 Coenobita brevimanus | reverse complement strand
ATATATATATATATATATATATATATATATATATATGATGGAGAAACACACATTGCATGTGTGTACATATGTGGAAAGTTTTTAACGCTCCAGCCAATCTATCTAGAGGTTTCGGGTGCTTTTCCCGGCTGGAGCGTTAAAAACTTTCCAATGCAGTATATACTGTATGTATATATGTATGTATATCTGCATTTATGATTTTCCAAACACTTTCAACTTTTCTGACGGCAGACTTCTGCTCCCGGTTTAATCCTGCTTTACTTCTACCAAAAAACATTAGTAAAACAAGTAGAGAAGGTTAATTCCTGTATTCACGACGTTTCGCACACTGTTTACGTTGTCAGATGATTGTGTGGGTTTATATACACTTTATGTGGATCAGGGAAGCAGGTAAATAACCAAAAGAACATGAGGTGAGGCGGAGTTTTTAATAATTTTGGGAAGAGGGTGTTGTAATCAGCCAATAAGAGTCGAGGGAATATGAGGAATATCATCACTCCATCCCAGATATCCTACGGAGAGGAAGAGGTTGAGATGATGAAATGATTGTGATAATTTGCGATCATCCCATCATCATCTCCACTCTTTAAGGTCCTTTTCATCCACAGTATAAAGTTTTTCTTCACTTTTCTGTTTTTCGCCATTGATTTCCTGTCTTATTTCACCCATAGTTTATTTTTTTTTCCCAAATCTTATATTTTCCTTTCGTTTCACCTGCAGTCTTCTTTTGGTGCCCCTTTGTTCATTACATCCTTATTTTTCCATCTCACTGCTCTTTCTTTTTTTTTGAAATTTCATTCATTTCGTCCTCAGAGCATCTAGTTACCAAACCCGCCTTTTTTTTTTTTTTAACCGATGATTATTCCCCGTTTTGAAAATTATTTCATTTTCCCCTACTTTACTTTCTTCCATTTTTCGTATCTCTTTGAACCCATAGCTTTTCCTCTTGTGCCAGTCTTTAGTTTCCCATATTTTTTCTTTATATTTTTTCCACACCACCATTCTGTTGTTACTTTATCCCAGCTTTTTTTTTAAACACTTAGTTTTTCTATTTTCTCCTCCCACATCCTTTTGTTTTTCTTACCAGTCATACCAATAAACCTTTTCCCACCTTTTTTTTTTTTTCTTTATCCCGCCTCACATTTTTTTTTTTATTTTCCTGTTTTTCTATTGGGGTCTCTGCTTCGTAGCGTAGAAACACTCTGTATATCTTTAGCTTTCTTCTAATTTCTTCCAAACCCTTCAATTTGTAACAATATTTTTTTCAGCTTCGCACAAAACCTAACCCAATTATTCCCTAGGCAAATACCCCTTGAGTTTTCTTTCATTTTTTTTTCCCCTCTTAATGGGGTTAATGAGATGAAAGGTCAAACTGTGCAATACACGAAACTATACAATACACAGATTTGGGGATTCCGTGTTCTTGTATGTTAATTTATCACGGCAATTTACACAGAAGGATGTCAGTGTACTCTATCTATGCAGACCCTCCAGCACTACAGTGGTAGTGCTGACAACCCTTAATTTAGTTTTGCCTTTTTGCTGTTTTCTTTCCCTGCTTTTCTGTCGCGCCTTTTCTTTTTTAACATTTTCCATTCTACGAGTTTTCCACATTTTCACATTTTTTAAAATTTAGCATTTAAATATTTTTTTCTCAATTTCTTACACATTTTTTTCTTTTTTCTCTCTCCTGTTATTCGTCCTTCTCCTGCGCCCTTTGCCTCTAGTGGCGTTCATTCACCCTTCCTCATCAGTATCATCATTAGTGTGTGCCGTTTTTACCTTCCATTATCCGTACACCTTTTTTTACATTCCTCTTTCCGTTTAATAGTTTTATCCCAGGAATTTGAACTATACTGTTTTCAGATGCCAGAAATAAGACTATTATTTTCTTCCTTCCCCATTACCTGCCACAGTGAGGAGCCTTTAATGTCCTTTGTCTCTTATTAGCTGCTGGAATTTTCTCATCACTGTATTCTTCGGCACTTCTTAAGAGTTTGATTTCCATACTATATATCACAAAGAAATAATTTATGTTTTAGAAATAAGAATCAGTAATTTTCCGTCAGTAATAATCTAATGACCAGTATGCTTATATAGGCTGATCCCGTGAAAAGTTTGCTAAATATGAGAAGGTAATTTTTTTCCTGGAGCTTTTGTTTCATTAATAAAATTAATGCTATATCAACATCCGTCCAATATTCAGTCGTTACGGAAACTGATGACTGTGTTAGCTGAAATATGGGGACTTCAAGGTCTTCAGTAATTGTGTGTGTGTGTGTGTGTGTGTGTGTGTGTGTGTGTGTGTGTGTGTGTGTCTCAGACCTACCTGGGGCGGGACATATAACGGGTTGTGGTAGCATGGCCTTTCATTTGTTCACTTATGTTTGTACCCTGTCGAGAGCCATTCCATGTTATACACACACTTAAACAATCATACACAAATTTTCACAAGCACTTCTCACCCTGCACCCGAAACATTCTACGCCTACACTATACCCGCACCTGAAACACAAGAATGGGGCTGGGTTGCTTTTCTGATAGTAAAAAGTGATGTTCCTCTGCCACACCGATCGCTTGGCATTCAGGACGAAAATAATAGAGTTTATACGTGTAAAAGTTAGTAGAGCTGCCCACCTATGTCAGACGTAGGCAGGCTGGTCGCTACACACACACACACACACACACACACACACACACACACACACACACACACACACACACACACACACACACACACACACACACACACACACACACACACACACACACACACACACACACACACACACACACACACACACACACACACACACACACACACACACACACACACACACACACACACACACACACACACACACACACACACAAGAAAGTTGGTGGCATATGTACAGTATATTCTTCCTTTCTCGCAAGCAGTTTCCACTTTATCATCACAGTTTTTATTCTTTTTCCTTCTTTCCCTTTCTCCTCACTTTTTATTTCCTATACATCATTCCTTTTTCCTCATTTCTTTTTCAACGACATTTCGCTCAGTATATATTTTTTTTAAATTTCACCCTCGTCTCTCCCTTCCCTCCACTCCATCTTTTTCACAAACAGTCTCCCCGTCAACTTTTCCTTTCGTTTCGTCTGCGGTGAAAGCCTTTGACTGCGTGTTGTCGGTCTGCTGGCAACAGGTACCACTCACCCTTTTCAGTCAACAATGCTGTTTTTTGAGAGAGAGAGAGAGAGAGAGAGAGAGAGAGAGAGAGAATTATTAACGTTCTGTCGCAACTATTAACCTTCAGGCTCATCAACTTCCGGAAGTAATGAGCGATAATTTCCATTTATTACAACTACCAGAAATAGGACAGTATATTTTTTTTCTCATCATTAGCTGCCGGAATTATTAGCAATTAATTTCCCTTGTCTCTCTTATTAGCAGCTGGAAATATGAGCAATATACTTCCTATCATTATCTTGTCATATTTCCTGGAGATGACTCGTTCAGCTACAGGACATCTTTTATATTATGTTCTCTCTCTCTCTCTCTCTCTCTCTCTCTCTCTCTCTCTCTCTCTCTCTCTCTCTCTCTCTTGACGCGTCTATTCCGCTTAGATTAGATTTTCCAAACAGGAAGGGTTAAATATGTCAGTTATTAACACAGCCTCTTGGGACTCACTTTCACGTAAACAGCTAAATTTGTCTATCGTTAGCTGGAATAGAATTCTTTTTATCATGAGAGTTAATAGTGACAGTATGAACACACACAGTCCTTTGACACACCCAGCTAAATGGTAGTGTTTGCTTTCAGTTGGTATACAGTTCCAGAGTTGTCCCACCATGAGAGAGTTAACCCCGTCACTAGTAAGAGGCTCTCCTAAGCTGTATATCATCGTCACTTAGTTTGCTATATTGAAGCGGGAAAGATTATGCCGTTCTAAAGGAGTTAATTTCCTTTTCAAAGTATGAGTAAATAATTTTAAAAAATTCAAAATCCACTGTGCCCGTCGGAGCGTAAGGGCCCCTGGCAAGGTTAGCGTCCAGTTGGAGACCGACCCACGCCCCAGAATGGCACTTACTTAGGAAAACCTCTGGCCACCACCTGGACTCGATCCGTAGAACCGCAGAGCATTCCGACCCAAGCGTTCTGCCACTCGATAACTGAATAAGATCTCCCTAATTAGATAAAACATGATTATAAAGTGATGACGTTTGAAAGTGAAGCTTAGACTTTACTGGAAGGACGCAAGTCAGGAGCGAGAAGAGTGAAGAGGAGTTATCTGAGAGGAGCGCGTGGAGTTCCTTGGAGAGAACAGAGGAAGTTTGGGAGCTTGTTGTGTTGAACTGGAGGTGCCGGAAAGATTTAGGAGTACCTGGCCATGTGGAGCGAATGGGGAATGAGGAACTGACTTGAAAAATGTATGTGAGAAAGGTGGAAGGAGAAAGATGGAAAGGGAGACCTCAAGGATGAAGACGTTTAAAGTGGGGAGGAGTATGAATGCTGTGGGGTGGAGAGAGGACTGCCTGATGGTGCACGACAAGGCGACGTGGAAACCATTTGTCTTGGATACACCCTCAGGGACCTAGACGTCTGGGTACGTAGATGGATGGATAGATAGAGACAGATAGAAACCATTTGTCTTGGATACTCCCTTCGGGATTTAGACGTCTGGCTACATAGATTAAGAGATAGATAGTTAGATAAATAGATAGCTGGACAGATGACGTGATGAATGAAAGACTAATGACAAAAATAAAACTTTCCAATTTAGATTTTCATGAATAAGAAATGCTTGAACTGTTGAGTAAATATGTAGGAACTGACGACGAAATGAATGTTTAGGCTATGAACAGATATAAATGTTTTAGTAGATGACATATTAAAGGACGTCAGGTGGTAGAAATAATACCTTTAGGTAACAGAGGAAGCACACTAAAAGTCACAGGTCTGACTTAAAAATGCAATCACGAAGTAACAATGATATAAGGTGGTTGAAAATACTGTGATATTATATATATATATATATATATATATATATATATATATATATATATACTCGTATAGTTTGTGACATCCTTTGGTGGGAAAGATGATGATGATGATGGTAGCTGTAATTTAAACAGCATAATTACATGGTGGTAAAAAAATAGAAGTGGTGACAAAGAATAATAACACAGCATAATAGGGAAAATACTAAAATATACCACGCCCTACCGCAATAAAGAAAACACAATAAAAATACAAGTGGTGCCATGGAAAACAAACGTCGCCTGACTGCAGTTATTTTATTGCTGTTAAATACTGACTCGTTTCTGCCATTTAATGTCAGTGCACAGTTAAAGTCTAAGGTAATGGCGTTGTAGTTTTCAAGCTACGCCCTCTAAATATCCGTGATCTTGTGTTTGACCTTTCAGGGTCACTCAAGGTCAAAGGTCATGTTGCCAAATGAAAGCCCATATGAGACTTCCTGTATCTTGGTAATGGTAAATATCTCTATCTAACGAGTTTCGAGTTACAGCCTCCTGAATATCCGTGACCTTGAGTTTGACCTTTCAAGGTCACCTACTGTCAAAGGTCAAGGTAACAATTAAAAACCCATATGGGACTTCCTATATGTTGATAATAGTAAAAATCTCTCTATCTTCAACAAGTTTCAAGTTATAGCCCTTCAAGTTTCAAGTTGTAGCCCTTCAACAAGTTTCAAGTTATAGCCCTTCAACAAGTTCCAAGTTATAGCCCCCTGAATATCATGTGACCTTGAGTTTGATCTTTCAAGGTCATTCGAAGTCAAAGGTCTTGGTGTCAGATGAAAGACCATATTACGATTTCCTGTGTGTTCACAACAGTAAATACTGTATATCTTCAACCGTTTTCAAGTTACAGCCCTCTAAATATCCGTGACCTTGATTTTGACCTTTCAGGGTCATTCGATTACCTCCAAAATTTAATCAGTTTCTTTGGGGACCAGTGCCCACATATCTTGAAAGTTTCGTGCAACAGCTGTTTTTCCGTAATGTTGGTAACAAACAAACAAAGAAATTCGACCTAAAACAATACATCGTTGGACTCCGTCCGAGGGAGGTAATATTGCGTTTGCATAACAGAGAAAGCATAGTACGAATTTCAGAGCTCTAGTGCAAAAATATAATCGAGAAAAGTGACATGGATTTTTTTTTCTCTTCATTTTTATCGTAGCCAGTAAAATATATTCACGCGTTTGAGATCTGAGTGGTGAGGGGAAAAAAACGGAAATTTATTATAGATCTGAAAGGATTTGCGCGCGTGCGTGCGTGTGTGTGTGTGTGTGTGTGTGTGTGTGTGTGTGTGTGTGTGTGTGTGTGTGTGTGTGTGTGTGTGTGTGTGTGTGTGTGTGTGTGTGTGTGTGTGTGTGTGTGTGTGTGTGTGTGTGTGAGTGCTGATTTTGGGTATTCTTTCACATATACGACTTCCCTTAATATTTAGGCTCCCGTGACTCAGGTAAATAAAATCGTTTGGCGCTTGCAGAAATAGAGTTCTCCCGAGCATGAGAGTTACGAACGCTCCGGCTCTTATGGTCTGTATTTTCGTCGGTTAAGGAAGTTCCCCAGCACCTCTTCGTTAGCGATTTATTTTTGGATACTTCTAGTTATTATCAGTTTACAGTATATATTATATATGCTGAAAACGGTAGTATCGGAATGATTTATATGGCACAGAGGAGGATAGTAAGGAGTAATAAGCAGAATAAATCGCTTGGGAGGAGATTTTAGGGAGCTTCCCTAATCGACGAGACTACGGGCCTACGACTTCTACTCAGATGCATATCGTCTGGTGTTAGCAGTATTAGAGCACTAGAGTTGTCCCAGTCATTCCACTAGTAAGACACTCGGGCTCTTATGTTGCATTGGCATTAGCTGAAACAAAATACTAGAGTTGTCCCGACCAGGAGTTAGTTATTCATTATTGACAGAAACCCACCTGATGAACCTGAAATGGTCTGAAAGAATCAAAATTGACTGAGGTATTCCTGGATCGCTTTGCATGGATATGAATATGGCTGAAGTGAACTGGAATGCCCCTACTGAATCCAAGCTGGCCTGAATAGATGTAACTGGACTTAAAATTGATATGATTGGGCCTGACTGGATGAGATGCTGTTTGTGTGTTGCGGAGAAGGTAATTGGTGTATTGCTGAAAGAGAGTAACTGAGGAATGACAGAGATTAATGCAAAGAAGATGACATACGGCTGTGTCGATAAAGATTAATGTAAAGATGACATAAGGCTGTGTTGGTAAAGAATTATGATGAAGCAGCCATTATGTTGTGTGTCATGTTAGGGAATGGTTTATTGGTGAAACTGGTTCGTAACATGAGGGGTAGAAAAGTTTATGAATTGCTTTGTCTTCAGCATAAAATAGAACGGGTTTGGAATACAGTATTATGTTTGGATGACTGCTGGCTGTCTGTATAAATGGATGAATATGGGATGAAGGAAGGGGCGGAGGGATGATTGGATGATTTTGAAATTATTCCTACAACAAATATATCATTATGACAACTTTATTTTCCATTTTCCCCCTCCAGATCAAATGACGGTGAGTTAATTTCCCCTCATTTTTTATTCTAGATGAAGCGTCGATGGCTGAAATTCCTCTCGCCTCCCTTGTTGTTTCCTCCAGTCAAACGAGAATAACTAACTTTGTCCTACTTTCCCCTACAAATGAAACTACTGTGGCAAGATTTCCTCAGTTTTCCTCCACACCGATGACGATGGTTCATTGTCCATATCACACCACAGTTGCTGAATTCCCTCTTATTTTTCTTCAAAATGAAACAATGATGAATTTTCTCATTTTTCCCCCTCCAAATCAGATTCACTCTGCTTTTTTCCAGGTCAAACTTTTTTTTTTTTTTTTTTAATCGAATGGCGATTGTGAAATGCCTTATCTTTTCCTCCAGATAGAAGGGTAATAGCTAAATCTCTCTTTCTCTCCCTTTTTTTTTTTTTTTTTTTTTTTTTTTTTTTACTATTGCAGTCAAGCCCCTCAGCGTGCACATCCTGGGATCGAGAGAGCCTCTATCGGCGGGTCGGGAGTATGAGTTGGTGTGTCAGAGTGTAGGTGCTCGACCCCCCGCCTCTCTCACCTGGTGGCTTGACGGAATACAGCTGACAAACGCAACCACCTCGGTAAGTACTAGACAGCACAACTTTATTTGAGATATATGGGTAAAATGATTTGTCTCCTGATATACTTGCTCCATTTTTACATTTCTCCTTGGGTGCTGTTATTTTCGCTTGTACATATTTGTGCAGTACTTTGGCGGTAGAATACCTATTGTAGAACCAGAAAAAATATCATTTAAGAAGCCGTGATACAGAAAAAAAATCAATTTTTTAAATTTGGGGGGCACTCCAGGCATTCCTAAAAAAACATAATTGCGCTGAAACTAGTGGTAGAACTAAGTTATTTGAATGTGTGCAGAAACAGTAAAAATAATCGCTTCCAGTGAGTTCAGATAAAAGAGAAATAAACCTTTTAGAATTTCAGAGCATTCTGAACATTAACAAAATTATGAAAATGACATTAATTCATTTGTGGTAGGCTGAAGCGCCGACGTCCACCACTTGATGTAGTGCAACTTACGTTATTTAGTGCTACCTTCAGGCAATTCTACACAGAGTGACAAACCAAATGATTTCTTGTAGCCCGGGAGACCATTTGTCACACAGGGTGGTAACTATATAACTAAATGAACGCCTGATGGTCTAGTGGGTTAAGACTCACCAGCCAAATGTGGTTATTGGTCACGTTGTTCTTGCCGTTGTCTGGACTGAGTAGCTTAGCTTCCATCCCCTACATTACTTATGGAGCAGTAAAGGACTGGATGACCGATAGAAGATAGTGATACTAACATCAGCACAAGGCGATTCGAGTGAATGTCAAGTTCAGAACCATTAACAGTTTTGCTTCTTTAGAATTAATATCCACGAGAAATTAATTTTTTAGACTTTCGAAACACTCCGAGGTTTCAAAAGATATGTCCCAAAAGACATACCTGTTTTGAAACTAGTAGCAGACCAAAACACCCAAACTCTTCCAAAATTATCAACAGTGATTTGAGTGAACTGAGTGGAGAACGAATAACATGTACCCAAGATCTGCAAGCCTAGATAAATGAACCATTCAGCCTTTCGAAACAATCTAAACTCTCCCAAAATCATCAGTATTATAACATTTTGATACTAACAGCAGAATCAGATGATTTGAATGAAGCTTTGAGTGAATTTGTTTTAACATCTTCCCAAGAATTGCGAGCAGAGAGAAATGAACCTTTTAGACTTTCGAAGACTCTGAACTCAGCCAAAAATGTCCCCCTCTTATCTCCTCACCTCCTCAGTTGTCAAAAGATGATCGTCTTCGTCTTTGTCTGTGATTGGGTCGGGATTTCAAGACTCCTCAATCCGATTCCGAGGGAGGGACCACTTTTCCATTTTCTATCATTTCCTCCTTTTATTGGATTTCCTTTCTCCTCTCGGTCTTTCGTTTTTTTCTATTTTTTCTCACATTTATTTACCGTTCTCCTTTCGATCGACCTGTATGCGGTTCCCTTTTCTGCTGTATTCTCTATTTTTGGTTTTTCTACACGGTCTTTCGTTCTTGCATTGCCTGCTATTTTCTTCTTTATAATGTCCTCGGTTCGTGGTTCATTTATGTGGCTGTTACAAGTACAGTGCGGTCAGTAATTTCTTCACACAAATTAGGAACTTCAGAACCAGAAGAAATCTTGCAAATCTAACTAATAATATTTTAAGAGGTTCAGTTAATGCATATTTGTGCCTGAACACTTTCAGCTGCGACTGATCCTGTGTAGCAAGTGGGTAAGTTGGGTGGGAGGGAAATAAAGAATCCTAGCATTGTCCCTTGGTTTCCGTTCCACCCTACTTATCCACGTGCACCTGCCTTCAATAATTCCCTTACATTGTCTGGAAAGTTTGTCAAAGCCTAATGAAGTCTTACTAAACTGGCCAGTAATATTTCAAGCGTGTTGGAAGGGTCGGAAGCTCGTTTCATTTCTTCGAATTCCAATCTCCTTCAGATACTTCTCTCCGATTCTCATGCTCCACCTTTTCATTTATGGAGACGGTGATACAGTGGGTAGCATCTCCAAACCCCAAATGGAAGAGCCTGAGTTTGATCCGTAGGCCGGTCAGACCATTTTTCTCTCTTATATACCTATTCATCCAGCAGTATAGATTGGGGGGGTCCTGGATGTAAAGTCGATTGCTGAGTTTTTTTATTCATGGGAGAGATTGTAGCCTGGTAAAAACTGATTGCGTTAATGGTCCTCGTGTATGACTAGCTTCATAATCTAGGCTAATAATATTCCTACAGCCCAATATTAAACGTGGAGAAAGTCATATTCTCGCCAAGATACAGTAAACAGAGTATCATCGGCATGTCCACACCCTACAAAGACATGTTCAGTCCCATAACTCATAGCTGCCAAAGCTTGCTGTCATGCAAGGACCTATTTATTTCCACAGTCATTTTCCAACCTTGCTCTCATCCTCTTAAAAAATGAAAAAAAATCGCCATTATATTGTACCCTTTCATGTACAGTCACCCCAAAAAGTATCGCGCAGGTAAGGCACGACGATATCCGAAATCATTATAGCTCATGATTTCTCGGTAAGATTTAATTGTAACCGCTTTGCTATACATATTATAACAATACGGACTAGAACATGTAAGCCATAGACAGCATCCTTGAGAAAGCAAGTATATCACCATGGGAAAAAAATCGTTCAGTTTCCAGCAGCCATCGTCGGATGTCTCAGATTGCTTCGCGTCGAGTTTGCGCCTATACTTTTTGGTGTGAGTGTACACTCGAGGAAAGTTCCGCGTTATACACTCACTCATCACTTCGAAATAGTAAATGTAAGACAAACCGTAACGAAGCAGTAGCCAACATTAATCTGTTTGGTAACTGTGTGAGAAGGCTGGGGATGGAAGAGGCAGGGGTAGGAACTATCAGCTCCCTCAACCTTCCTTCTCCCTCCCACACAGTAGTCCCAGACATTTGTCTGGCTACTGCTTCACTAGTGGTTGTCTCACGCATAAAGGTCCGAACTGGCAGGCAGGTGTATGAGGCGGAACTTTCCTCGAGTGTACTTGCAACCATGTCTCTGCATGACAGCTAGCTGTCACACTTTTGTGCTCCCCCTCCCTCTTTTTTTTTTAAGCATTTATACACTGTTCCAGTTAATGGGAATTAGATTAGGATAATGTTGATGGATTTTCAGTTTCCTCTCTTTGAATTCAGCCAAACATATTAATGATAGTGGTGGTCATGGTTTTGTGTGTGTGTGTGTGTGTGTGTGTGTGTGTGTGTGTGTGTGTGTGTGAGAGAGAGAGAGAGAGAGAGAGAGAGAATGCTGGTGATAATGATGGGGACTAAAGAGACGATACTACGGTGAAGTTATATAATGCTGAAACCCCCGCAATCCTGTATAATCCCCACAAGAGACGGGACATCACGAAGAGCTTTACACACACACACACACACACACACACACACAGTATATCCTATAGCTATATATATATATATATATATATATATATATATACTGTATATATACTGTATATACGCAGCTATCCACCGACACACAGTACACTCAAATAATGCACTTGCGCGCGCACGTGCTCAGCCTTTCATACTCCACCCACACAATCCATTCAAGCCACTGGTGACACACACACACACACACACACACACACACACACACACACACACACACACACACACACACACACACACACACACACACACACACAGACTTTTACTCAACCCTCACGGTACGTTCAAGCAACTATTGACTCTCTCTCTCTCTCTCTCTCTCTCTCTCTCTCTCTCTCTCTCTCTCTCTCTCTCTCTCTCTCTCTCGTTGTTTTCGCCAACCAGGCAAACATTTCGAAGGGGACCAAAGTAACAGGATCTATAAAATTGACTTATGAAGGAGCGGGTCAAGGTCAATGGTTTCCCTGCACGAGAGAGAGAGGGAGAGAGAGAGAGAGAGAGAGAGAGAGAGAGAGAGAGAGAGAGAGAGAATTACCTGACACGGAATAAGATTTTTTTTTTAAGTGGGAGAGACCAAATTACAGTGTCCAGTTGGGCCAGAATATATATATATATATATATATATATATATATATATATATATATATATATATATATATATATATCTACCAGGATACTAAAATGAGAGTCTGTTGGTCTTGAAGTACCTCTAAAAAGAAGAGGGAAAGGAAGAAAAAACTTTAATACAGTTCACATTCCATCTAAACTGCATACTAATCCTCATCCTCATCATCATTGTCATCCTGCCCATTTGCTAGTAATTCACGGGTAAGAGGAATCCAGAAATAGGGACAAGGAAAATACCAAGTAGTTCTATAAATGGGCCACACACATGAACTCCCTCATATCCCAAGCCCCAGAAATTCTCAAGTCTGCACACAAAAATGCTCCTCATAATACGCGTCAAAAGGGGACCGCCTCATCGACGAAAGAAAAAGAAAAAGGAAAAATTATGTAACTCTTGTCAAGTGCTGATACGTATACAAGGTAGTATGTAAATAGCTCTTCACTAGAAACTCTCTCTATGATATATTAGGTGTTGCGGGGACGGCTTAGTCTGCTGGTGTGACCGTGGGTGTTACATTGGGGGTAAGAAATTAATACTGTAAATGATGCTGGATAGACGTTGATAGTGTTGAGTGAGCCGTTTTCGGAACGTAAAAGAGTTCACCCACGTAGTGGAAAAGGAAAGTTTTACCTGAATCACCCTGCACTTCATGCATCCATTTCTATCATTCCTAAGTGCTTTTTCTGAATGCATCCTGAGGACTCGGCTGAAAGGAGGGATGGGGGAACTCCTTGAGGGTAGGGTTGGTTGGGGGTAGGAGTGGAGCAGCGAAACTTTTTATATTTTTAATCAAAACATCTCACCTGCCTCAGCTAGAAAAGATATATAGAGTTATCCATACCATAAGAAAGCTGAAGGAGGGATGGGGGTAGGGTCCTTAAGGGTAGGGTTGGAGTGGCAAAACTCTTCACATACTTATACCAGACATCTCACCCGCCTGTGCTGAAATAGAATACTAGAGTTATCGTGAGATAAATAATGAAGTTTGGTTCTAACCCCTGCACTACCAGGCGTCTCTCTGCATATACTAAACGAGCTCCTTTCATTATAGCAAGAATTAAACAAACACGACATACGACTGATGTGATTATTAACCTTCGTGTAGTCGATAGGCATAGAATTAACGATTCTTCGATGGTACATTGCTGGTATATACTGCATAGACTGCCTCAAAATTCCGCGTGTAGACCTCGAATAGCCGTTTTACCTTAACTTGGCCCAGATTTTTGTCCTTTTTCAGCGTATTTCACGTAGCTTACTGGCAGAAAAAGACAATACCACGGTTCTGCATCCATTTCACAG
Source organism: Coenobita brevimanus (assembly GCF_032717465.1). Lineage (NCBI taxonomy): Eukaryota > Metazoa > Arthropoda > Malacostraca > Decapoda > Coenobitidae > Coenobita > Coenobita brevimanus. The sequence goes on along the minus strand of NC_136999.1, from coordinate 6,336,874 downwards.
CACTTCTTCGTGACTAGCATCATATTCTACTCTTAATCTCGTTACAACTGTATATTCAGAGTGGAGAGATTGCAATTTTAGGCCAAGTTAGAGTAAAATGGGTATAGTAAGGCACTGATGTGACAGTACTTTGCTGGGACTCATACTGTATAGATTGCATTAATGACTCGTGGGTATTCAGTAGGCTCAGACCTAAACCTTCTTGTTCTCCTTTGCTCACAGACGGCAAGCTCAGGCAACATTACGCTAAGCACTCTGACCCTGGTGCCGAGTGACGCGGACGGCGGCAAGTTCCTCAAGTGTCTGTCTGAGAGTCCTGTCATTGACCACACGCCGCTGCAGGACCGATGGAAGCTGGAGGTCTATTGTGAGTATTAAGATTGGTAGATTTATCATTTGAAGTATGTAATTTTTAGAGGTTTTTGGACAGTATGACATGACCTAAGGTGAAGATCTGTATGTAGTATATGACTGCTGTTTGTTTTGTTAGCACCACATTCGACTGAAAGGGAACAGATTGGTGTCTCCGGAATATGTATCGTCATCACAGCTCTGGCACCAATATTAAGCGACGCCGAAAGCGGAGTTTTTGTAATCGAGTCCGTTTTTGTGTATGAATCCGTGTTTGTATTTTCGTGTAAAGTCTCATGATTGCCTGATCCGATTTCGATCAAAACTGGAAGATATATTGTATGAGGATCTAAGAGTAAGTGAGGATATTATTTTGCTGCAGAACCATCGCAGATCAAGCTCAAGAGTAAAAATCAAAGTCAGGGCGTTAAGCTTCGCTGTGTTCTCTGAGTACTTGTGATATATTCTTCCCTTCCGTGTGTGTGTGTGTGTGTGTGTGTGTGTGTGTGTGTGTGTGTGTGTGTGTGTGTGTGTGTGTGTGTTCAGGGACCTTTTTTGTCGTTAAGCTACCCGAAGACAATTATTCAGGATTATAAGTGCCCCTTAGTAGTGGAGGTTGACATGTTGTATCTAATTCATTCAGATCGAAAAGTTTATGAAGAGATGAAAAAAGACCATGAGTAAAATGAAGTATCACAAAGTAACAAGAATAAAATACCTGAAAATAGCAGGAATAAAATTGTTTGATTAATAGCACAAGTAAAATGTCATCGAATTGACAGGGTTCAGAACAGATCCACAGTTTCAGTTGGTATTACTACATCGCAGCGGCACATCATAAATACCTCAAAGGGGTCACCTGTGTCAAAGAAAGGATAAAATTGCTTAGTAATAAGGGTGGTCATCAATATTAACGTCGGATACAGATGATCTAGCTATATTATATAAACCTGTAGGGCGAAATAATTATCTTTTAATTTTGGATCTCTACACACACACACACACACACACACACACACACACACACACACACACAGAATGTATGTACTGTACTTTAAATATACAGCGTCATACACCACAAAATGTACAGAGTCACATGGCAGCACTACCCCATAAACCTGAACAAAAGATGACTATTTATTTACGTATGCATGGATTGTACGGATCGAGCCCATAAATTTGCTGGGCTGAGATGGAACTGCCTGACAAACAATAGGCTGGAATGGAGAGGATTTGGAGAGGCTTTTGTTCTGTGTTTGGCTGGTGACGATGACGCAAAAACAAGGTCTTGATTTATGCCTGCCAACTGCACAAAGGTAATTAAGGCAGATAACTAGGGTGGTGGTGGTGAGAAATGGTGGTTTTCATGGTGACTTGATGATGATGATGATGATGATGGTGATAGCGTGTGCAGTTTTAGTTCCTTGATTACGTTGTTCTTTGTTTTATTCTTTCTAGTTCCAGACGATTGTTATTGTGTATAGCTCAAAAAATATTTCTGGTTCACATACGACTGTCAATATAACCCCGAAGCATTTCTGTCCCTATTCAGTAACAACGCCTTTCCCATCCCCACGCAGACACTGTATACGACTGCTTCTAAGAGTCTCCGGCGTAAGTAGGCCTCAGGCTAGGTTACCGTAGTTCAGATCATTTAAACCGTAGCAGACATCCTACGTCCCTGCTAACGTTTGGATGACAGGAGAACTTCCGGACACCTCTTGGATTCAGAGCGTTGCCTGTTAGCGGACGACTTCCTCCGACCCATGACCTCTTTCACCCATTTCAGGAATCAGAATAACTCAGAGTTATTTTTGCTCCTACTTAGTAACGACCGTTATCTCATGCCTGCTAAAATACTATCAGTCTATCCCTATGTCAGTCATTCAATCTTTTTTTTCCTATGAGCGTAGGGGCCCGGGGCTAGACTGCTAATTCCTGACATTTAAGGCGGGAATAACTAGTCGCTCTTCCTGGAGTGGCAGTATGAAAAAAAAATAATAATAATATATTTGGATGTAAAAATAGGTTATATCCGACTAGATTTTCATGACCCACTTGACAATTAAGATTCCTAAAAAGAGAGCTTGAAAAATGTTACGGCAAAGAAAAATTGTGTATCTCCACGGCACCGCGGCGTCCCGTCGACGTTCTTTAACGTCCACACGTTTTGTCACTGCCAATCCCGTCAACATACATAAACGCGAAAAAATTGCAAGGTCCCTAATTTGCACAATTTTCAATTTTCGCGAGTCATTTTTGGTACGTATACACGTGACACCTTCCTCAACAAGATGCCAGGCAGGGACAATGCCTTACCCAGCATGACCTCCTCCCCCCCCCCGGCATACCATTGTCTCAACAATTCACCTGTTATCAGTGACCTGGCCAGTACAGCCATGTCATACCACGGTACGAAATTCAGGGCCAGAGTGATTCCGCAATCAATGACAATGTGGAGGACAAACTTTACATAGCATTAGAGGAAGAAACAGTTAGAAATGATGATCAGGTAATGTGGCAAAAAAAGGTCAGGTATTAGTGAGTGAAACAATGCTTATAATGCCTATATTACTGCTTGAAAGCCAATATACTCTCGTACTACATATAAATTCGTACCAAGTAAATGAACTAATACCATTTATGAGTGGTGTGAAATAGTTATCCTCCCATAGAACTCGTTTTCTTTGGTGCCAGCCTGATAGAAAACCCAGTAAGGTAAGGAGGTAGTCCTACCTGTAATGAGTATTTTAAACCTCAGGTGAGCGATTTCTCTATGAATTTTCGATGTTTCTCACCAAAAGCGAAGGTTTGAGCCAAAAAAAAATTTTTTCCTAATATGGTCGGGATTGGGGGGAGTCAGTGGTGGAAAAGTGGTCGGGATGGGGCGGGTTAAATATACACTTGATCAAAATTTCTCTCTCTCTCTCTCTCTCTCTCTCTCTCTCTCTAACACACACACACACACACACGCACGCACACACACCAGACATTTTTTTCATTCATGCTTCCATCACAATTTTATGCATCGAAGGAACCCCCCCCCCTCCCCGGTACTGAAGGAGTTAATGAAGACTCTAGCAACCCCCCCCCCAAGTCGAGTTATATCTTTAATCCCTTCTACCCGATGATATGCTTTTTAATTTTTACCCTCCCTGCTTCCAGACGGTTTTCCTCAGCTTAGGAGAGGGTTTTAGAAATGGAGGGATTAGATACAGTCATCAATAAGCCCTTCAGTACCAGATTTTCCTCGACTGAATAAAATCGTCAGCGAATAAGAATAAAATTATAAGGCATGGGATTGAAATGGTTAATAACATGTAAAATCGTCTGAAGGCAGCAACAGTAAAGCAAGAAAGGACGTCATCGAACTGAAGGGATTAAGCCACTCCCTCACTTCCACCCACCCTCTTCCACTTTTCCACTCGATCCATCCATTAGCCAGGAAAAAAAAAGCCCTGTCCCCTCTTTCTTTTCTTTCTCTCTTTAATTTCCCATCCTCATCGTGAAAAAGATCTCGGAGCAATTTAGATGATTAAGAGAATTTAAAACGCCGCTGGCTTAAACCTAATTAGTTTAATGAACTAGATGTAAAGGCCATTTTGCCAGGTACCGGGCGAAAAAAAAAATGAAGAAAAGGTGAAAAATCCTTGCCCTGCACTTCCGTAATTTCCAGGTAACATTTTTTGTGTTGATTTTTGGCGTGGATTGAACGTGAGAGTGATAGTAATGGTCTTTTGCTCACCCTGTAACTGAGGATTTGTTGGTGTGTTGGTGTCGCTTGCTGATTTCTCTCTCTCTCTCTCTCTCTCTCTCTCTCTCTCTCTCTCTCTCTCTCTCGTGGTGCTGATAGGACAAGGATCACAACCCAGCTTACGGCTCACTTTTTCCATTGAACAACCGTGTTAAAAAAATGGATAAATGTGTGTATGAAAACAGGTCAACACGGGCCTAAATCAGAACGTGTATACTATAACTGGGTACACACACACACACACACACACACACACACACACACATCCCCCATAACCTGTGCCATAATCATCTCTCGCTCACTCTCTGTAACGAACCACCTCTCTTGCATCCTTTATAACTCTATCCCGCTCACACACTCCATTAACTCTCTCTCTCTCTCTCTCTCTCTCTCTCTCTCTCTCTCTCTCTCTCTCTCTCTCTCTCTCTCTCTCTCTCTCTCTCTCTCTCTCTCTTTTTCTGTTGTCATTCCTCGTAACTTACTGCTTTACACTTTTCACATTTTTCCCAATTTACACCCCCTTATAATTATGTCTCTTATAAAACCACCCACTCACACCCTCTCACATATATACTTTAAGTCTACACATCATATTCCTCTACACACTCCTTTACATACCCTTCAACGACAGATCCCAGTCACTCAGCTGTCTAAACACTCATCTTTCGAACACACCTTTCATCTTGATAATTAGTTACCTCCCATACACCTTTCTTTTATACACACACATCCCTCTACAAAGATTTACTCTACACACTCCTACATATCTATGCAAACTCTTTCCCCTATTTATCTGAACGCATAATCACTTCTTAAACTCATGTACATCCTTTCATGAAAATGCAATTTCCCACCCTGCTCTCCATTCCTTTACTCAGTATTCCATATGCACGCTAATACACACACACACACACACACACACACACACACAATGTGTCTGACTCTGGCCGTAGGCTTCACAGCGCGTTCCCAGAGGCCCAGAAGTCCTCCACGCACTTAAGGCTACATCTCCACAAGCCACCACTTCTGCGCAAACACCCACCGTCCATACTTAATATATGATATGGCTGCCTCATACAGGACTGGTGTATTGGTATTAGCGGGGCAATTTTTACGCGTCGGCGGGTCTTGTGGTAGATGAGTTAAGTCGGCTTTAACGAAATTCTCTCTCTCTCTCTCTCTCTCTCTCTCTCTCTCTCTCTCTCTCTCTCTCTCTCTCTCTCTCTCTCTCTCTCTCTCTCTCTCTCTTAACCCTCTACACCCACTCCCATAGCCTCCCACACAAACCCTCTCTCCGCTCCCAGTTTTATGGAAGCTGTAATGTTTGGTGTTTATGTCCCGGTTTATCTCGCTCCGTCCCCGTAAACCGGAGCCAGGATGGGCAGACAACACGAGAGAGAGAGAGAGAGAGAGAGAGAGAGAGAGAGAGAAAAAATCACAACCACCCAGCCATTATCTACCCCTCCAGCCCAGACAAACGTGACTAAGTCCTTTCAGTCTCACGAATAATTGAAAACAGGAATTGTGAATGTTGTACGAGCTTGGATCATGAAATTACATCTCTTGCTAAAGTGTTTCTTACTATACATTTATTCAGCTCTCCGGAAATCAGTTCAGTGTATTATTATAGGCGTGTAAAATAAACTTTGGCATGTGGAAATGTTATACAGTATATATTTTTCATTTCCATTATGAGAATACAGTGAAAAATGTTATACAGAACATTTTTCTTTTCCTTTTTGAGAACTTAGTGAACATTTGCTCTGTCACGAAATAACATGCGCAGGTAAACATTTCGGCAGCAAACAATTATTCAGTGCCTGATGTTTTGGATTGAATAAAATTTATATGCGAATACTTAATACTTTAAATCAGTCGTCCTTTTCATATTGTTGATCTTCCGTCAGTCTCAAATTCGTTTGTGTTGGGAAAAATATCCGCTATATTCAGTTTCAGGTGTCTGTCATTTTGTTGGGATTATTTTTGTGTGTGGATGTTTAATACATTCCTTATTGAGACTGATAATATATCTGTTGTTCTCACTGTGAAATTATATTTGCAGGAAAAAATATCTGCTTCATTTAGATACTCAGGTGTCTCTTTCTGTTGGAAGCCGTGAATGATTAAAGCATTAGAATTGTCTTGAGTTGGTTTGACCTTGTGGAGAGAATGAAGAATGATACATTAAGTACAGTCGCCCCAAGAAGTGATGGCAGAGTTTCAGATTGCTTCGGTCACTCTACAGTCTACACTGATATAATTATGTTGAGTGTAAACTCGGTTAATAAATGGTAAAACTTCTGTGCCTCCATTACGTCATATAAAATAAAATATATATCACGCTAAGAATTATGTAAAATGAATAACATGAGGTAGTGATATATTAGAAGTTAACACTCAAATATACGTCTCCCGATTTGAACGAATGTCTTAATGTATTACTCCGCGCACGGAGCGCAGCGTAGCCCTCTTTCCTGATGTATTTGCTTCCCAGGACTTCAAATACAGAATGCTCTAGTTTCGAAGAGCAGTTAAGGAAAACTCTTGTGACTGCAATACACCACCTTATTTTCAATTGCTGTGGTGATGATACAGCAACAATAAGGATGCCGAAAACAATGAAATTTACCTTAGTAATGATACTCTACCTGCGGTAGCAGTAAGACCATTCTGCTTTATATTCCTTGTCTTCCCCTTGCTTATAGCAACTTTATTCCTAATTGATGCAATATTTTTTTAAGCTGTGAGAAGATATGACAGGTTTTACCCTTTTCTCATAAACTAAGCAATGAAGAGGACGAAAGCGTGAGCTGATACTCTAGCAATGCAAAAGCACATACTTTTTGCTGTCTAATTGTCTCTAGTATCCTTCTTTTAAAATAAACCTCTGTGTCCTGCTTAACTGAAAATGCTGATCTGAAAGTTTTGAACTCAGCGGCTTGTTTATGAGCATTTGCATTTTATTTCTCTTGCCAATTGTTTAGACAATGAGGATACTAGGCTATGATAAGAATCTTTCTCCAAGGAGCTCCGACTCTCGGCAAATTTTCGAGGTTTTCCTTATTTTTCATTCACTGATATAGTCCTCTGGCTTATAATAAAACTTCAAGAGGATTTCCTTAATGAAAAACTGGCCAAATGCAGTGTAAAAACTGCATGTCTTTGAGTAAAAGATGTTTTTTTCCGTGCATGTTGACCGAACCATTTAAAATAGCCTACTAACGCCACATTCCCGCTTTCTGTCGTCGTCCATGAAGACAAAAACGGAAGAATATGTTTTAAATTATTCCTCAGTATTGTAACGGGAACTATTTTATAAATAATAATGAATGATTTTAATTGATTATTAATGCGCATTTCTTTGTAGTCTTACGCTACTAAGAAATTATTGTGTGTTAACATATTAGATATGAACTCCGCAAATTATTCCTGACTGTCCCTGAGCGATAGTTCTGAAATTTCAATTAGTTCCGTTTAGGATTTCCTATTATCGTAACTAACGAACTGATTCCCACAATTTTGAAATATACCGGTATTTTTGCATTTACTTTTTGTTTGCTGTAATAATTTTACATAATAAGTTTCTCCTTGTAAAGATTTAAGGAAGATTATATACATTATTGCTGACCGAAAACTTCTGGATACTCTGCCATCACTTCTTAGGCCGACTGTACAGGAGAGTGTATGTAAATAGGTTAAAGGAAGAAACCGAGAACGTGATGGAGAGATGGGATGGAGAGGTATATGAGTTAAGGAGTGTGAGCTGAGTTTTCTGTCTACTCCTTCCGGGATTATGGGTATATATATATATATATATATATATATATATATATATATATATATATATATATATATATATATATATACATACAAGAGTGAGTGAGAGAGAGAGAGAGAGAGAGAGAGAGAGAGAGAGAGAGAGAGAGAGAGAGAGAGAGAGAATACCCCTTTTGCTGTCAGTGACCCACTTGAGTATTTTATTAAGGATTAATTCAGGCGTCTTTTTTTTTCACCCAGGTGAAGAAAATTCGGACATTCCAAAGGGTAATCGACACAGTTTTTAGCCCTCTGACTTGCACACTTCTTCCTCAGCCGGACATATTTGTCTTATGCAGTCTTAGGAAAATAACTTGCATCAGTAGGAGAAAAGTATATAAATTCTCTTAAATTCTTGTTTTATGTTGAAAGCATAATCACTTGAAAATAGTCTCATCAATAAATTGTTTACATATTTGGAATTCTGACGGGAGAGTGTTGTAGGTTTGAATATATTAATGCTTCCCGTGTTTCTGTATGGTGCGTGAATGATGGCGACATTGAAACCACATTAGTTGGACGATGAACAATATGTTCACATGTCAATTATTCAGGTGTCTGAAGTTCGATAGGAGGAGAGAATGTTTTAAGTGTGAATAAATAATGTTTTGTGGAATTTGGCATAAATAATCCCCTCATCAAGAAACAGCTTTTGCAGGAATGATGTCCATACCTGGTACCTTCCCCGCGCCTGAAATTGCGTTTGAGAAATTATTATATGAGGTGTGAATGATTAATATGCTCTCGGAACTGATATGCATAATGCCCTTAACAGGAAATCATATCCCGAATTTGTCTGTACCGCGACTGTTCTATTGTTTACACGTATGGTTTTCTACGAAGGAATATTTTAGGCGTGAATAATTAATACGTACCAAGATCTAATATATATACTAATTGCATTAACACGAAATCGTAAATGTTTGCAAAAATATTCCACAGTATTTTCTATTAGGTAATTATGTTTCCTGTGAATAAATAATGCTTACCGGGAATTGATGTACTGAGTGATCAGTTGAGGGTCTTGGTGTCATCACAAAATCGTATCTGTATGCAAATCCATCCATTCCATCCTGTCATTCAAGATCCTGGAACCTTGCTGGGATGATTTATTAGAGGCACGTAATGAATCTTTGGCAGGAACTATTATTACTACGTACTTTAGACCCATTCTTTTATTCTTGTCACTTTTAGATGATTTTACTGAGCTTTAAAAGGATTAGTATATTTTGCAGGAGCTAGTATTACTGGATGCCTTTATTCATTCCGTTGTTCTTCCTGCTTCAGACGATTTTACTCAGCTGAGAGGGAGGATTTGGTGTATTGACTGGGTATTGAGAGCTATAAATGAAGCCTCTTGTTTGAAAAGACTCTCGTAAACTGAATAAAATCGTCTGGTGAGAAGAAGAAGCAGTAGTAGTTGTTGCAGCCCCTTCTCATGAAATCTTCCCTTCTTTGGGGGAATAGGGAGACAAAAGGAGTATATAACCTGTCAGTGGAGTCAGCCAGTTATATCAGTGCCACCATATAAAGGGTTCTGTGTCCAACAAGAATAAACCAGTAAAAGAAGTCCTCAAGCTGAAGCGGTTCGTACGAAAGCCCAAGTGTTGAGAATTATATCCACACCAATATATTAATAATGTGTCTAGAAATATGACGGAAGCATATTTTAGGTCTGTCAAATTAATGTTTTCACAGAAGCGATATGCTAGATACGCAAGTCACGATTTTATGCATGTTCCCAAAAATGACCAGAGTATTTATTTATTTTAGTGTTTGTAATTCTGTTGATTGAATATTTTATGTGCGAAAAATTAATATATACGAGGAAGCGATGTCATAAATAATCATATACAAAATACCAATACCGTTCAAAATTCATGTGGAATGTTATGAGGGAGAATATTTTAGGTAGAAATTTAATAATGCTCCCACAGAATTGATACACTAAATTACTTGTCGCAAAATCGCGTATGTTTGAAGAAAATGTCAACAGTAACTTTTAAATTTCTAAAATTCTACTAGAGAAATATTTATACGAGAAATAAATAATACTAGGAACTGTACTTGATCAAATACTGGTCTGGTTTTATTAACAAAATTATTAACAGGAATAATATCCTTACCATTATGTTGTTCAATCTATTACTCAAATGTTTGGATTTTTTTAGGGGGATATTAAAGGTTCGCATTATTATATTGTCGAGAAACTGACATACAAATTGCCCTAGTTAAGCAGTCAGATGTATGTTAAAATGTCCACGGTATTTTTTTAAATTCAAGTGTTGGAATTATGCAGGAGAGAATATTTAGATAAGAATAATTAACCTTTTCCATGTAATAAGGAGTTTTTCATTTTATCATGCTATGTTTGGGCGATTTTACTCAACTTAGAGAATTTTCATGCTGGGGAGAGGGTTATATAGCTTTCAGAAACTTCTGAATATAACAGTCTGCAGGTAACGTGTGTATGTGTGTGTGTGTGTGTGTGTGTGTGTGTGTGTGTGTGTGTGTGTGAAAAGGAAAGCTGATATATGAGGGCAGATTTTTTTAGTATGAGAGAGAGAGAGAGAGAGAGAATCACCATACTGAAAAAGAGTAATAGTTTCCAGGAACTAATATATTAAATGCCCGTAACGCGACATTCTGTCGGTAAATATCTGGAAAATATCGGCAAATATCTGCTAATATGTCCACAGTGTTATTTTATTCAGGTGTCTGGAATTTTGCAAGGGTTATATTTCAGGTGTGAATAATAATACCACCGATACTAGGAAGCTGAGTTCCGTTTTGGGTACCATTTTTGCACATTATTCTATCCAGGAGTGTCTAGGTTAGGTTAGGTTAGGTTTGTCTTCGTAGTACCAGGTTAGATTAGTATGTCAGTCAGTTAGGCTGCACTTTATCTTATCCAGGACAATCTAGGTTAGGTTAGTTTTTCTTAGGATCAGATTTGGTTAATTTGTCAGGTAGGTAAAGGTTTTAGGTTATGTTAGGTTTGGTTTGGTTTTAAGAACAATGAATGAATGGTCATCCGGGAATAATGAAACAATGTGCTTAGTGTAAAAATGGTATACAGAACGGAAATATTCTACCAGGAACCAATATAGCCTTGTAAACGTTCAAATGGTGCACTTGCTGTAATTACGAAATCATACCTTTCAGCAGATATATCAATCCTACTCGATTATTAATGCGGCGGGAATTACATATGAGTAATGTTTTGGGGTATGGCTAATGAAAGTTTTCCTTGAACTACTGTAGTAATTGCAACTAACCCTTTCACTGCAATGACGTATATTTTTCAGTTATTCTCGCTACCTCCAGACGATTTTGTTCAGCTGTAGGGATACTTTTCATACTGGAGGTGGTAACGTTAGCATTCGTGAACCCGCTGTATTTTTAGTTAATTTTATGGGTCAGGACATTAGCCTTCCTCCAACCCACTTTATTCTTATTTAGGGAACATGCGTGATTTAGTTACATGGTTACCACCTAGCGTATTGTTTGATTTTCTGGCGTACAGAAAATCGCTTGGCATGTCACTCAGTGGAGGGTCACCAAAGGGTAGTCCTACATTGAGTAAGTAGATGATGGTCGCCCCCATCGAGGGCAGAGGGGGAAGGGGACACCAAAGATGATGTGGAGGATGAAGTAGAGAGATAGAGGAGGAGGATGCGACTTGGAGGGAGGTCAGCCAAATGACTGAGGATAGGTTGACGTGGAGGTGGTTTTTCTGTGGCCGGACTAAGACGTCTGGCAAAAGAAAAATACATGCATAGAACCCGTCCACGAGTAGACATTAGTTCTGATTTGGAAAAAAAAAAAAAGGGGGGGGGGGATGTAGCAGCAATACACCAGTGAAAAGACGTCCACGGGCTAAAAGGGTAAACACGAATTCAGAAAATGTTCGGAATAATGTTCACGGCATTCTTTTACTAGGGTATATATCTGGAATTTGGTTGGGGGAATAGGGCCTACATTACTTTTGCCTTTTTAAAACTTCTTAGCTACCTTCGGACAATTTTAATCAGCTTTCATGAGGGTGTATGAGTGGGAGAGGATGAGATGAAGAGATGGGATGGAGAGGTATATGAGTGAAAGAGGTGTGAGTTGGAGAGAGGACAGCCTGATTGCGTAGGACTGACAGACTTGGAGGCAATTCATCTGTGACCCTCTCTTCTGGGATTAAGGGGTCTGGTGATTGACAAACAGACTCTGCAATGTAACTAGGATAAAGGGTATGGCTAAAAAGCGTACAAGTAGTTAGATGAAAACTTTGAGGGATGAATACGTGAAAAAGCCAGATGTGAGATTCGCAGTCATATTTACAATAGACTTCCCTGTCGCAGTTTAGATTTGTTTATGCAGAATGAACTGTGCTCATTTCACTCTAACTAGGCGTAAAACTCCCATCACTTTATCCAAAATGCTGAGCTATAAAAAAAGATGAGCGCTAGGATATGGTGCTAGTCAGGAAGAATTGCTGTGGAATGGATGTAGGGCTGTAATATTGTCCGTTCTCCCATTGCGCTACAGGGAATAAGCTGCAAAAGGTCGTCAGTCCCCGCTAAGTCAATGAGCTATATACATGGGAAGATCCTGCACTCTCCTCCCTTCTTCGCCTTGCAGAAAACAAATATAACCTACAGTGATTTCCCTGTCCTAGCTATGCTCTTCTTACTCTAACGTGGCGTAAATCTGCCATCTCTCCATCTTGAATGCCTAGTTGTAACAGTAGCACAAAAATATGGTGCTTGCCACAAAGAAATGCTCTGAAAAGGATTTGGAGCCATAGTGTTTTTTTTTTTTTCTGCCATTCAGTCGTGTCAGTGCAGCTACAAAACGACGAAAATCTGGGCCAGGTTAAGGTGAAAGACCTTTAAGATTTGCATTTTTATAGAAGGTCTTTGCATTGTCATCTCCTTGTCCTCCTAACAAAGCAGATCATGTGGCTACAAGGGGGAAACTGTCTGTCTGTCTGTCTGTTTATCTATCTGTTTGTCGCTAGGACGCCATAATCCCATGAGGGGTGGCTACAATTCAGTTGTCCCCATTTCACCCTGTCCTCTGCTATCTCTCAATCACCATCCTCATATAGGCTGCGTCTCCACATTATCCCTCTCTCGGCCTGCCCTGCCCTGTCCGCACCTCCACCTCATTCAGAAGCACTCTCTTTGTTAGTCTTTCATTCTCCATCATCTCCACATGGTAGAACCATAAAATATTTCTTACAGTGCTTTCCAATTACATCCACATCAACAGCTCAGCGCTCTTTCGTTCCACATTTCTGTCTGTCCTCTTCGGTTCCTCATTTCTGTCTGTCTCCGGTTCCTCATTTCTATCTGTCTGTCTGTCAGCTTCTCCACGGAAATATCCTTGAGGATCCCACCCCTGGAAGTCGAGAAACATAGAGTAATTAATAGTATTCTGGAAGTAAAGGATTTAGAGACAAGAGTGATTAATGCCACTTCGGAAATGATGAGCCTTAGGCTGTAGTATATCCTGAAGATTATGAAGAATGAGAGAGAGAGAGAGAGAGAGAGAGAGAGAGAGAGAGAGAGAGAGAGAGAGAGAGAGAGAATTTAAGGACTGAATACATATACAGAACAGTGGAACTGAAGAATTATTGGTATTAGTAGACGCAAAGAATCTTAACTTTTTACATTGGACGGATGGATACGAGTAGAGTGTAAAAGATAGATAGATGGATAGATCGATAGATGAATTGAAAAACAGTGTGCAGTCAGTCTTAATCAGCTGTTCAGGTGTCGAAAGAAAGAATAATGTTCGTAATAGACTGAAAGATACGAATAGACAGATTGACAAAAAGATAGGTGGTTCAGTCTGCACCTTATTTTAATCAGTTATTGCAATTTGGACAAGGAAAAATAAACTTGGCAATATAGAATACGTGTAGACAAACAGTTCCATATATCGATAGTTAGTGTAGTGTGTAGCCTATAGTTTATTATATTCAATTTCCCCTATTTTAAAAACGGAAAAATAACTGGCGTCTGACATTATATATACAGTATAGATAAATACGAATTTATAGGTAGACTGATAGAGAGACGGGTAGACTATACTGTGTTGATTATTTTTATCCATTGTGCTTATATAGAGAGAAGGAATTGGATGTATTAATTGATGTTTTGAGTGGTAGAATCAAACTGGTAATAGGTAGGTACGAATATGCAGGCAGCTCCCAGTATAAAATCAGCCAGACAGCAATCTATAACCAACCTGCATTTTATTCAGTTACCAAGAGGTTGAGAGGAAAAGCGTAACTGAATCTGCCTTTAGATAAATAGATAGGTACATAAACAGACAGCTGTAGATAGGCAGACAGATTGAGAGATAGACAGATAGACAGTGGATAACAGATAGATAGGCTGTTTGATAGATGGATAGAATTTGTTGTCTGCATCTTGATATATTACTGGATATATGTTGAAAGGGATAATTCAGTTGGTCGTCAATAGATAGGCAGACTGATGGGTTGAGAGAGCAGTCCAGATATATACCCCTGTAGACAGCGAGATATTGCAGCCCGTGACCTTTATATATTCGGTTATCCAATTTTAAAGTTGATAAATAAACTTTATTCTGATGTAAAACTGACAGATAGATACAGATGGATAGAAAGATTCAGTGGAATAGACACAGACTGATAGATGGATAGACGTGTTGCCTGAATCCTACTTTAATCAGTTATGGAAATGATGAGAGAGAAATGAGTTTGATATATTGCTGGATATATGTTGAGAGAGGAATATTCAGGTTGGTATTAGACGTATGAGAGTAGGCAGATAGATTGGAGACATAGATAGGTAAAGAAATTGATAGATAAGCAGCATGTAACCTTAATTTACTAAGTTACTTAGATTTTGGTGTGTTGTGTGATGCTGTCTACATATTCCTTCACCTTTTTTTTTTGTCTGCTCTTCTCGTTTCCCATTTCTCCTTTCTTTCTTGTCACATTTCATTAATCTTCTTTCCGCTTCCAGTGGCTGTGCATTGACAAGCCTAATGGTTTCCTGTAAAGCAAGAAATCATTTACCACGCTGGTTGGTAAACATATAACCAAACGACGGGGTGATGTGGATCCTACTATAGTGCCCCTGTTAACTGAGACATAGACGTAAATGCGGTGTCCATCTGGGAACCAAACCCCCACACTCTTCCCTGCGCCTCGTTAGAGATGTTTTGTCTACCTCAAGGGAACATCATTTCTGTGCAAGGGATTGCCCTGCTGGGGAGGTTGCTTCCTTACGGTTGATGGGTTTGCTCCGCCAAACAGACCGGGCATTGATCAACGAGAACAAGAACTCATATTTTGTGATGAGAAAATAGCTTAAATTAGCATTAGACAGACAGACAGGCAGGCAGACAGACAGATACAGCTAGCAAAACAGACAGACGAATAGATAGAAACTGATTGGGAGATAAATTGATGTACTGATATGTAAGGTAGATAATATTACATAAATGGAAGCAAAACTCGCCCGTACCGGCATTAAACTTCCCCATCAAAGTCATATAGAACTTGCACCAAAGTTTTACGCAAGGGTAATATCGAGATTCTCAAAACTTCACGAGCAAAACGAAAAATATATATATATATACGTGGTTATCGGGAAAGCGAACGAGGAAATATTAAACTTCGTGCATCCGATAATTATGGAAACTCTCTCCGTCGAAATACTGTATGAGGAAGGCCTTGCAAATCAGCCTTCCTCATACCCCCTTCCAGTCCGGTTCTCTCCCGCCGTCTGCCTTCATTCACCGTCCTCCCGTGTGTGTGTGTGTGTGTGTGTGTGTGTGTGTGTGTGTGTGTGTGTGTGTGTGTGTGTGTGTGTGTGTATGTGTGTGTTTTCCCTGAGGCCCTGCAGTCCTTCTACGTGCCTCATTGCTAATCACCTGAGGACTAATATGCACCGTCCATACTGAACACATACTAGGACTTTCCCATTCAGGACCGGTGCATTGGTATTAGCGGGGGTGTTTTTATGGCGGTGGGTCTTCTCGAAAATCACTCTTCTTTTTTAACGTCATTCAATTAATCAAGCTTTTCTTTGCCCCAGCATGGATGCAAACCAACTAATGTGGGTCGATTTCATGGGGGAGAAAAAGGACTTCGGATACTGGCCATAAAATGTCGTCCCAAATGAGGCTTGTGCAGTGACAGGCATTAAGCTAAAGCCTTGTTCTTCTTCCCCTGCATTACTCTATTCCATCCTCTTTCTCTCTCCCTCCCATTGTCTTTTTTCCCCCCCCTCCATCGCATTCTAATTCCCACTCACTGTCTCACCCTCACGCATTCCTCCTCCTCCTCCCTCTCGGTTCTTTCTCGTCCTCTCGCTGTTCTCCTGCCTCCTTCACTGTCACTCTACTTATCCTCCTCCTTCTCCCCTTTTTTTTCTCACTTTCTCATGCTCTCCTCCACATCCTCATTTTCTCCCTCTCACTCTTTCATCCCACACTATCCCCCCAATCCTTCGTTTCTCCTACACCTTCATCCCTCTCCTCCATCCCCAAATCCCTCCTCTCCTTCCCTTCATTTCCACTTTCCCTCCTCATCTCTCCAAGTCCCTGCATTCATGGTGCTGGAGAGTGACGCTTTCATGTGATGGCACCAATATGACTGGCCAATGGAGCAGCCTAGTTCCCTCCCTGTACCCCGAAATGAGGATGGTGGATTGCGGAAGAAGGGTAATTTCAGATCAGTCTAGGGTTGCAACTACTATACTGCTATACATTTATCCTCTCACCTGTCTCCTATCCCTCTTTTCCATCCCCTTGTCCCTCATCCCTCATTCTTCATTCCCTTTTTCCTCATCTCCAGATTTTTGTATACATTCCCTCTTCCCTCCCCTCCTTCCTTCCTCTCCCTCCATTCCCTTTCCCTCCTCCCTTCCCTTTCATTCCCGTTTCCCTCCTCACCTTCCCCCCCTATCTAGCCCTCCACTCGCTTTTCTCTCTCTTATTGTTCCCTCCTCCCTCCCCTCCATGCCCTCTCCCCTGCAGTCTTCCTCTTATCCTTCTCCTCCTCCCTCCCCTTTCATTCCTTTTACCTCCCCATCCATTCTCATTTCCTTCCCTCTCCATTCCATTATCCCTCCCCTTCCATTCGCATCTCCCTCCTTCCATTCCTTCAGTAACCCCATTTTCTTTATTCATCACCATCCCTGCTTCCATCTCCCTATCCTGGTGTCTGGTGGCTTAGTTATTAGAGCGCCCCAGCGGGACTGACGGCCTTGCAGATTCAATCCCATATAGGTGATTGAAGGTTTTTGGATCAATATAGGGGAAGTGGGTTGGTCCTCTTTATTTTTTTTTTATGCAAAGAAGAAGGAACCAAAGGCCAGAACATCTTTTTTAATGCAAGGAAGAAGGAACCAAAGGCCAGAACATCTTTTTTATGCAAGGAAGAAGGAACCAAAGGCCAGAACATCTTTTTTATGCAAGGAAGAAGGAACCAAAGGCCAGAACATCTTTTTTAATGCAAGGAAGAAGGAACCAAAGGCCAGAACATCTTTTTTTAGTGGAAGGAAGAAGGAACCAAAGGCCAGAACATCTTTTTTAATGGAAGGAAGAAGGAACCAAAGGCCAGAACACTTTTTTTTTTTTAATGCAAGGAAGAAGGAAGCCCAAAAATTTATCGTCATGATCTTGTCTCTAATACTGTTGTCTGTTATATTTTCGCACAACCCATACGATTTTATTCTATTAATGAAACTATTTAAAATTTTCTTCCCAGTGAGTCAACGAAGGCTGTTCTACGTTGCATCAGTTTTCGAACACATTAAAGTTGGACGACCAGAGTTGCCGTCGGTGGAAAATTTATCGCCGATACGTTGCCCCGAAAAACTATTGGCAAAAAATCACGGTAAATGCGGCAATAATCCCTCCGTCCCAGCAATTTCTTGACTCGACAGCCGCCCTTACGAAACAGCAGTGAGCGTCAATTCGTCTTAAAGCCCCTTCAGCTCGAGGACCGCTTGTTTTACTTTAAGTCTCCTACCATCAGACGATTTTCTTGAGTTTAGAAAAATTGTTTGTAGTGACGGGGTTCGAAGCAGTATCCAGTAATTCCTTCTAAAACATTTGTTTTTGTTTTTTTAACTTCCAGTTGTCTTAAGAAACATGAATGAAATAGACACCATAGTACCGAAGGCTTGAAGTTAAATAAACAGAATTCCTGTACATGAATATAATAATAATAATAATAATAATAATAATAATAACCGAAGGCTTAAAGTTAAATAAGCAGAATTCCCGTACATTAATATAATGATAATAATAAGAATAATAATAAGAATAACAGACTTGCCCTAATATCATCAGGAAGATATAATTTAAAATAATTGTATGTGAAGCAATAACTCCTCTGTTCCGACTATTTCACGACTCGACACCAACCCTCATGAGACAGCAGTAAGCGTCGATTTATTCCAGGATCTCTTCAGCTCGTGGACCATTTATTTTATTTTACTTCGGTTCTGCTGCTTGTAGACGACTGTAATCTGTTTAAGAAAGACTTATCGTGTTGAAGGAATTAATGAAGCCAATATCTGTAGTACAGTAGTCTAAGCTAGTAGTAGGAATAATAATAATAATAATAATAATAATGCAATAAAGTGTCATCCTTTAGTTTAATTCTGCTCCATCTAAACGATTTTATTTAACAAAAACATCTCGTGCTGACGTGTTTAATAAAGCCAACATTTTAACACCTCTAGCATAGATATTCTCAAAGTTGAATAAAACTTGTAAGGAGGCGGAAGGAATACAGTTTCAAAAAGACATCGTAAAGTAAGATTTGAAGTTAGAGCTGATTTTTTGCCAGTAAAATAAGTAAAAGTCCATCAGCAAATAAATTTTTTGCCAATAAAATAAGTAAAAGTCCGTCAGCAAATAAAATAAGTTAAAAATAAATACGCATAAATAAAAGGAAAATCGCCAAACACTGCAAATTCCGTCAGTAATATAAATAAATAAATACACCGTAAAGAATATCGTCAACATACTGCCTCTAACACGGTCGGGGAAAAAATCATCGCGAAAAAATCGTCGGAAAAAATCGCCCCAAATGCCGCAATAATCCCTTCATTCCGGCAATTTCTCTACTCGACGGCCGCCCTCGTGAAACAGCAGTGAGCGTCAATTCGCCTTAGGACCCCGCCAGCTGCTGTGATGGATGGGTGTAAGGCAGGGAGGTCCGGCTGTCGTGAGTGTTTTTGACTGACAGAGAGAGAGAGAGAGAATTCTGTATAATTGTGTGTGTGTGTGTGTGTGTGTGTGTGTGTGTGTGTGTGTGTGTGTGTGTGTGTGTGTTTGCGTGCGTGCGTGCGTGCGTGCGTGTGTGTGCGCACGCGCTGGTGCAAAGTGTAACTGTGTGTTCTGTTGGTAAGTCCCGTACATTTCTTCTTTCACTTTCCCGTAACTGACCGAGTACAGTATTTAAAAAGAGTCATTCCTAGCTCATAACTAAAGTTCATCAGTTTTATTCAAGCACGACTTTGTATTCATGTTGTGGGAGTGGGTCCTTTCCCGGGAGGTAACAAGACACCAAGTATAGTTGCCAAGAAGAATAATTCCCACCTCAAGACATCGAATTTCATGGAACCACGACTTCATGTATTCGTGTTGAGGGAGCGACCCGACAGGTAACAACTTGCCGACCATAGTAACCAGTTGCAGACTTACTCGTGCCTCATAACTAAGGTTTATCTAATTTCAAGCAATCAAAACAATGTTAAAGTTCCGTCGGGTGAAAACTAACCGAATAGTAAGCAAAGACTCATGTTTACCTCATAACGTTGGCTCACTGATTTTCATGCTGTCACGATTTAGTATCCAGTCACAAGTCGACTGTGCTAACCACGAAGGCACATTCCTACACAATACCAAGATTTATCGGATTTCATGTAACTACGATTTATTATTTTGGCTATGGATTGGCCTAGTTCCATCTAGTGAAAACAATCCGTCTCTGCAGTAATCCATCTTCTCTCACAGATACTCCCCAGGTGCAGCTAGCCATGGGGAGCAACCTGAGCCCTGATGAGATCAAGGAGGGCGATGATGTCTACTTCGAGTGCAACGTGAGGGCCAACCCGTGGGTCTATAAGGTCGTTTGGCACCATAATGTGAGTAGCAGCAGCAGCAGCAGCAGCAGTGGCGGTAGCAGTAGTAGTAGTAGTAGTAATAGTTGTAGTGTGCTAGTAATAGTTATATTAGTAGTAGTAGTCTGCCACTGCAAACGTCGTCTCCCTCTCACTGTGTTGTAGTTTTATCCTCCGCCCCTCACTCCATCTGTTTCCGTTCATTCCATTTTTCTCCTAGGAAATAGAAATACATTTTTCATCCATCCTTTCCTATGAAATTCTGTAACTATTTTTTTTCTTTTTTTACTTTGCATAGTGGTTTTTCTCACCCTTCCCTGCCGGCTCTAGCTGTTAAGACTGGTCAGTAGAGAAGCGGTTTTGCTTTAACGTTTAATGTCCTTGACTCGAACAGTTGTTAAAACCATAGCCTTCTCTAAAACATAGGTGCCCAGCCAGCGGCCTGCAGGATTTCCTTTCCTGCCCTCACCCACAAATCAAGTGTTTACAACCCATACTGAGTGTTATGCCCCATTTTTATACTTGTTTAATGGGTACTACCGTTCAAAGTATAGCGAATATTTAATAGGCCTAATTTGCATCTCATCATTGTTATTACGATTAGTAAAAGAAGGACTGATTCAATTACCGTGAATAAATAGACTAGCTGTGTAATAGCAGTGTCATAGATTCCGAGTTATATTGCCGATGTCACTGCTTGTCTTCTACTCGCATTCGTTTCAGGAATAATGCGGCCGGTCATGGTTTGTTGAATAAAAAGCTCAATTCTTTCAGCTGTAGGAGTCCGGCACATCTTCCCTAAAAACAACTGCCTCGATCAACTGGACTGTGTTTGCTTTCTCTTGTACTCATTTGTACCTCTCTCCAAATTTGTACTCCCTCTCCACCTTTGTACTCCCTCTCCACCTTTGTACTCCCTCTCCACCTTTGTACTCCCTCTCCACCCTTGTACTCCCTATCCATCTTTGTACTCTATCTTTGCACTCCCTTTCCATCTTTGTGCTTCCTTATTCACCTTTGTACTCCTCCACCTTTGTACTTCCCTTCCACATTTGTACCTCCCTTTCGCTTTTGTACTCTTTCTTCACCTGTGCTCTTCCCTTCCCCATTTGTACTCCCTCTTCACGCACTCCCTTCTTTCCACCAGGGTATACCAGTGCAGCACAATGTCTCAGCAGGGGTTATAGTCAGCAACCAGAGTCTTGTGATCCAGAGGGTGAAGAGACAGCAGACGGGGCTCTATACCTGTGTGGCTTCAAACATCGAGGGTGACGGACAGAGCAACGCCGTCGTCCTAAAAGTGCAATGTAAGTGAGTGAGAAAGTGAGCGAGGGAGTGAGTGAATGTCTGGGTGACGGGGAGCTTAAGTAGGGATATGACTGTGAATAAGGGAGTAAATACCTGTGAAAAAGTAAGTGAGGGAGTGAGCAAGCTAGAAAGAGACTGAGGAAAGATTGAGCGAGTGAATATGAAAGTGAGTGTGGAAAAGACAGAAGGTTAAGCGTATCAGACTAGCCTGTATATTTGGCTTCAAACAAAAGTGACGGACAGACCCTCGCGATCATCCTTAAAGTGCAATATAAGAAAGTGATCGAGGGAGTAAGAAAATAGTGATTGATTGAGTGATGACGTGAGAGAGGGAGAGGTGAGTGAGCGAGAAAGTGAGTTGGTGCTGAAAAGGCAAGTGACTCAACGATATTTGACAGAGTGAATGGCCAAAAAAGAGATATGAGAAGAGTGTGAGGGTGAGTGAAGGAGGGGTGTGAGAGAGGGAGTGAGAGAGTGTGTAAGTTCGAAAGATGCTGAGGAGAGAGAGAGTAGGAGTGAAAGTGAGAAAGTAAGCAAGAGAAAGAGAGTTAAGCGATAGGAGACCGGACTTCTATACGTGTGTGGCTTCCAGCATAGGGGATGGTGGCCAGAGCAACGCTGTCGTCTTTAAAGTGTGTGTGTGTGTGTGTGTGTGTGTGTGTGTGTGTGTGTGTGTGTTGCAGAGAGAGAGAGAGAGAGAGAGAGAGAGAGAGGATGAAAGAGTGTGGGCGTTTGAATAAGTGGGTGTAAGCAATTAAGCGGTTAGATGTGCATTTGTGAATGAATGTGCTTGTAATGGATCTGTGTGTTTCTGGGTGCGTGTGTATGACTGAGTAGGTAAATTACTAAAAGAAAGAATGAATGAATGAATGAATGAATGAGTGGATGGATGGAAGGATGGATGAGTATGTAGACAGATAAATGGCTAACCTTTTCAACACGATAACACATTTTTTTATAATTTCATTCAGGCCGCCATCAGACGAAAGACGACGTAATTCAACTTTAAGAGGAGTCAGTGGTACTGAAGTGGTTATTGAAGGCTATTTCTAATCCATCCAGTTCGAAAAGTTTCCAGCCAACTAAGAACGTCTGAAGTTGGCATAAATAGAAAACAAAGGCAACACAATGCTGTTGCAGCTCTCCACCTGACCAAGCACATACCCACCTCCCAGCACACCTTACCAAGCGCATAACGGCCCTCACCCCCCCTAATCTTTTCTTTTAAAGGTGGGCGTAAGGATAACGCCTTGAGGACACATAACCTGGGCCCTTCAGATTTCTTGTTGAGGCAGCATTGAAATCTCTGGAAATATATGTATATATATATATATATATATATATATATATATATATATATATATATATATACATTTTTTTTTTTTTTTTTTTCATAAAAAAAAAAAGCTACTTAGGACAGCATTCTGCCTATCAAAAGGCACAAGTTCACTAAAGACATAATTATGTAAAATTTCATGATTGTAGTGAATACTTTCAGAGTTCTGGCCCGGAAACGAAATCCCAAAGCCCGGCCGGCCGCTCTGCCGGCCGTCTCTATGGAAGAACACCTATTGATCCCAGTGATTGCAACACCCTCCTCTGACTTTTGTCAGGTGGAGAGTAAAAAACTGGATTAGTGGGGTTTAGTGTAGGATTTACCATGAATGAGAGACTAAATGGATGAGTCATTAGTGACTGACCAATTTCGTGAGTGTTAACGCTTTCAGTCATATGTACCGTATTAATCTCAGCGTTAGGCAATTTAACTTACCTTTGAAATACCACCTTCTTGTAATAGCGTTAAAAAAAACTTTCTTACTCTTTTCATTTGGTACAAGACTTCTCTCCAAGGGAAATAAAACCTTCCAACGATAGCAAGCTATATTGTCATCATACTAATCGTGTTAGCCCTAACAAATGCATTCTTATTTACTTATTTATATCCATACTTATTCTGTCACTCGTGCAATGCTCTGATGGTTTTCGTTTAGTTGTGATTAAGTCTAATATTCTTCCAATTTCTTTTTACCCCAGACGCCCCAGTTTGTGCGGCTGGGCAGGTTCATGTGTATGGAGCAGCTAGACACGAAGAAGTCTCAGTTACATGTCGCCTGGATGCTGTTCCCCCCGTGGTTCACTTCTTCTGGAGGTTCAACAGCAGCGGGGACGTGGTGGACATAGCAGAGAGCCACGTTGCTACCCAGGGCCTCCAGTCATCCCTCTCATACGTGGCACGGACTGAGCTGGACTACGGAACACTTCTTTGCTGGGGGAAAAATGAACTGGGGAGTCAGAGGGAGGCGTGTGTTTATAAAGTAGTGCCTGCAGGACCCCCAGACACCCCAGAGAATTGTAGCCTAACCAATCAGACCACAGAATCTTTGAGGGTGCGCTGCCAACCTGGCTATGATGGAGGATTGGTTCAGAGGTTCATTATCGAAGCCTATGAAACAGAGACGACACGACTCCTCCTGAATGTCACCGAAAACACTGTCCCTGACTTTACCTTGAGGGGCCTGGAACCTGGAGCCTCCTATATACTATACGTATACGCTGCTAACGAGAAAGGCATCAGTGAAAAGAGGTACATGCAAGGCTACACTCTAAAAGACGTGGCTGAGAAACGCACAGCCCAGGTTCGACCCCCACCTGAGGAGCTGGTCACGATCACGCCCATATTAGCGGTGGTGATGGGTGTGGTGGGGTCTCTTGTCTTGGTGGCCGTGGTTGCAGTGGTCGTGGTTAGTCTGAAGAAACGACGACCTGGCCCCCCAAAGAATGAAAACCTCCCCATGCAGACAGCCTTGGCCGATACTCGCGATCTGGATGACAAGAATCCTGACCTCATCCCTCCTAATGGTGAGTTTAATGTGTTCAGTTTCTGGGTGTAAGTCATTGGGCATGTATTTAATCGTATATCCGTTATGATAAGCATACAGTAATTAGCAGTAAGTTGTTTGGACATGCTGAGAGATACAAACAGATAAAAATAATTCAGTGTTTGAGTCGTGTGAGTACGCCGAAAGGTAGTTATGGTAAAAGGTACACACAATGGATATAGTACGTTATATTTATGTGTGCAAGTTTTTATATATATTACGTTACACATATTTCCTTCGCTATGCTGCGGCACACACATTTCTTGGTCTTTGAATATGCTTAGGCTAGGCATACCTAATTATAAATGGGTAGATTGTTGTACGACTGTATATAATCCTTTGTGTACTTTAGGCATGTAAGTCTTTGGATATGCTCCGGCACACTTAAATCTTTGGATATGTTGCAGCTCATATTTACAAGTCTGTGTTGCGGTACACATGCTGTATTTGCAAGTTTGTACATATGCAACAGCATATGTTTGTACGTTTTAGGGGTAAATTGTGATGCTATTTTTTTTTTATTCGCTAATATATTAACAGTGGCTACTTTTAAAAGACTTTGGATATGTTGCAGCACACACAGTTAATAATAATTTTATGAACACACACACACACACACACACACACACACACACACACACACACACACACACACACACACACACACACACACACACACACACACACACACACACACACACACACACACACACACACACACACACACACACACACACACACACACACACACACACACACACACACACACACACACACACACACACACACACACATTTGGGCCTCACTGCCTCCTCACACTGCCCTTGGGTGGGAAAGGAGGTCCGAATGATGATATATATATATATATATATATATATATATATATATATATATATATATATATATATATGTATAATATATATACTACAGGTATAGCCTTCTTTAACCCTTTCACTACTAGGGAGATCTAAGCAGAAGAAAATCATATTATGGTGTCAGAACTGGAATAATTAATAAGTAATCATAAAGAAAAGTTTAATCTAGTATAACGCCTTGAGGGACAGGTAATTTGTGCCTTTCAAATTCCTTGCGTGGGTAGCATTGTTTTTTTTTCATTAAAACAAAAAAATAATTAAGACACAGCATTATGCCTATCAAAAGGCACCAGTTCACTATGAGACACATAATTATGAGAAATTTAACAACTGTGCCATGAACACTTACTGAATTTCGGCCCGGAAACGAAATCTATATGCCCAGCCAGCCACCCTGCCGCCCAGCTCTACGGACAGACGCTGATTGATCTCAGTGATAACATCCTCCTCTGACTTTGTCAGGTGAAGGTAAAAACTTATTTAGGCATAATATGCAAAATATATCAATACGGAAGTGTCATCGAAATGTTGTATATCAATAAGAATACGGTTTAATGTCTGCACTAGTTTTCATTGTATCTCACATTCCCTTGGCAGTTATTCTGGTGATGAATTATAAGATTGTCCTGTAATTCTACTGTGATATGTATGTATTATATATTTATTGAAGACCCTCTCGACACTGAGGCCTTCATCAGACTCCAATTCCAGGTGGCACAGGGAGTTACGTAACACCTCCCCCCCCCTTTTTTTTTTTACGTACTTTGAATATTACATCTCGGCATTTTCTTGTACACCTTATGCGTCACTAACATACAAGGGGATCCTGAGGTGTAACGTGCAGGGTAATCAGTAGGAAAGAGGTGTTATGAAATCTCCAAAGCCATTTAGTATACTACCCATATTCTGAGGTTCATTCTACAACCCATAATATGACAAAAATTCTTTCAACGACCTAAATTGATAATCTGACAAATTGTTCCTACGACCCCTAATATGATAGATTTTTCCAATGCCCCATATTCTGACATAGATTCATCTTATTACCCATTGACAGATTCTTCCTCTGACTCATATACTGACCGATTCGTCCTCTGACCCATATACTGACAGATTCGTCCTATGACCCATACACTGATGGATTCGTCCTCTGACCCATATACTGACAGATTCGTCCTCTGACCCATTTACCGACAGATTCGTCCTCTGATCCATATACCGACAGATTCGTCCTACGACCCACTTAATGACAGATTCGTCCCACGACCCATATACTGACAGAAATTCGCCCAATCGTATAGGTCCGAACCCTGTTTTTCATTGGTTTACATTTTGAGTATGACGTTTCTCCCCGTTCTTCAGTGAAGAACTGCTTGTCTGGGACGTGGCCCTAGGAAATGGGACGTTTTTCCTTAATTTTTTTCTCAGAACGTACACAGTCAGACCCATTTGCGGCAGAAAATTGGCCGTACTGGGTGGTTTTTGAGATTTTGTAGCACCTCCTCTATTGCAATTTATTTTGCGTATTACATCCTGACATTTTCTTGCATGTTAGTAATAGCGATTTATATCAATATAAAATGCATCTGTTACACGAGGATATGGAGAGGTAGGGTACGGCAAAATTAAATTTCATAGAGCTTTCGTAACATCATAAACAATTAATTTGCATATTACATGTGCACATTTTTTTTGTTATTCATTTTGCAGTATTATCAACATTGCATCAATAACACTAAGGAATAAATAATGTGCGGAAAAAATAACTGAGGAAGAGGTGTTCTCCGAAGACACTTAAGCCCTTAGTTTCCAGTGTTGCTGTGCGAGGAATTTTGCTGGAAGGGTGCTAGGCGCACCGCCCTCCGCCTGTTGGCTCATAGTCGCGAAGCTCATAGGTCCCTCCACGGGGGCTCCCTTCTTTTGAAAATGCCCAGTTCCGTCCCATATTGAGGACACGGGGTGCAAAGACGTTAAAATACAAACCTATGAGTAACCTATTGAGCCCAGGATCGTCCTATTCTTTTTCTTTTTTCTGACGAGCTCATTCAACTTTTTTTTTTCTTCGAAATCAGTAGGTTATATATACCATAGTATTAATGGAGCCCTTCAGCACGAGGCATTTTTTTGAGTATAATGACATGGTAGCAGCAAATTGAATAAGGTAATAAATATAAACATTAAATGACGTTCCCTGCTTTCAAGGTGTCAAGGGCGTGCTGTGGAGAGTCCCTTGAGTTTTCAGTCTGGTGTTTGCAGTCCCAGTGGGTCATTAGTCTCGGTGGCGACATCTGCTCCGTCTCGCTCCATTGACCCCCCCCCCTCTCTCTCTCTCTCGCTCGCTCTCTGCCATTCTATTCTAGCAAATACCAGACGATTTAAATGACTCTTGACATTCATAGGGTTGGGGCGTCTCTCCCATTCAGAGCAGATGTCAGACGATTTTATTTAGCTGATGCATTGGTTAGGACATCCAGCTCGCCAGTCAAACTGTTGGACAAAGTTTGTTTCGCCCTTGTCCCAGTTTACCAGCAGTACAGTTCAAGATCTAGATGTAAATTTGATTGCTGTACTTAGTGATTTTTTTTTTTTTTTTTGGTCTACAAAGCTTCTGTCACTAGTATCACTGGGCGAATTATATCAACATTCTCAGGCTGTTACACTCAGCTGAATAAAATCGTGTGACGTTAGCTTGAACAGAAATATCTAGCCATGTTAACCATCAAAGTGTTCACCTTGTTAGTTTCATTCTGTGTTGGCAGTTGTATTCAGTTTACTGTTTTTTTGTGTGAAAAAAAAAAAAAAAAAAAAGAGGTTCTTTGTAATGACTTATATTTCGAAAAAGGGAAGCTTCAGTCTCTGTAATTACAGTATCGTTATGAAAATGCGTCTCAGTGGGCGAGGAGTATTAAATATTTTGCATAAAACAAGACTAATTAATAATGGCCTTTGTCAAAATCACGAGTCCCGTGAGTTAGTTATTACAAAAAAGTGCACAAAGGTTTTAAAAATGAAAACGGTACCTTTGATTTATCGCGCTGACTGCTTTGGCGTTACCTATGTCATGGTCAGACCGACTCTTATTTTGTTATAACGCCAGACGATTTTATCTCAGTGAGTCAAAAGGTCGGGACACGTCTAGTATTATCTTCCATCCAAAGCAAATAAGTGTGTTATAGGAGCTGAGTGTTATCCCTCTGATTACGTATCATTCTCTCTCTCTCTCTGCTTATTAAAATTGTCAGTAGTTATTGAAAAGGATAGATTTGTGTTGGAAGTTTTAATGGATTACACTGTGTTACGTATTACCTGTGAATTTTCTGCCAGTACACATGAAAAGAAATTTAACACAAAGCTGCGCAGAGTTTATTGGTTAAATGGTCACACTATTTACTTTAATTGTTTGCAACAGTTTAATGCACCTGTTTGTCGCCAGTGTATATGACTCGACCGTGAAATAATTATCAGTACACGCAGCAAAATAAAATTCAATGTTCCGTTGGGTACTGAAATAAAAGAACAAACGCCGTATCTTTATGAGTTGCAGTTTAATTCACTCGGGGTCTTATGACTCACTCTTGGTTGAATAAAATCGTCTGGCGTAACGTGGAACAATACTAGAGTTATCTTGGCCATGAAAGGGTTGCAGTTAACAGGGGACTTGTATGATCACCACGAGGAGGTGCAAGGGAAAGGATGTAGAGCAGCAGTAATGTCTTTCTGGTAGCCTAATAATGCGTACTTTTGTCATAAACTCCCTCATAGCCCCTTCAGATACGTCGGCCATGGTCACCTAATGGTGGCTCTCCACGCTGCTTCATC
Organism: Coenobita brevimanus; assembly: GCF_032717465.1. NCBI lineage: Eukaryota > Metazoa > Arthropoda > Malacostraca > Decapoda > Coenobitidae > Coenobita > Coenobita brevimanus. The sequence continues at coordinate 6,307,941 of NC_136999.1, read as the reverse complement.
TCTGGCAGCCTCTATATTATATCCCTAAACCCTTGAGTCACATTTATTGCCTCCTCCTAAGTCTTTTTCGGTGTGCCTCTCTCATCTCTACGAAGGGTGATCAGAAAGTAATGACAGTTCGTGCTATAACATGAAAACCTTGAATGATGGGAGGTAGGGGAGCAAGGAGAGTGCAGAGTTGCCTGTCCTTACGAGTTTGAACTTGTCGCCGTATGCCTGACTTTTCTTGTTTTATTGTTGTGAGTGAATGCTTCACTCTTGTTTTTGCTCTCTGGCCAGAAACATGGATTACTCGAAAGAAGGCTGCAGGTTCTACATTTTTACGAGGTGGAAACTGGGAAAGAAAGCAACAGAGATTCGAGGGGAATTATTACAAGTTTATCCAGACACTACTCCTTCCCTGGAAACTGTTTCCCGCTGGATTCGTGCTTTCACAGCAGGAAAAACTGAATTGAAAGATGAACAACGCTCTGGACGCCCCCGGACATCCGTGACCGAAGCAACAACTGTCCGTGCACGGTCCATCATTGACGAGGATCCAACTGTAACTCTTAGGTTCTTAGCCTTGGAGCTTGATATCAGTTATGGGAGTGCATATGACATCGTGCATGAACAATTACACCTGAGGAAGAAGTGTTGTCGATGGATACCCCATTTGTTGACTGATGAGCAAAAGGCTGAACGGGTGAGGATTTGTCGTGTCTGGCTTGCTGAATTTGAACCAAATGGTCCAAAACGGTTCTCAGATGTTGCTACTGGAGATGAGTGTTGGATTTCATTCTTCACAACCCGTGACAAGCAGTCAAACATGGTGTGGTTGGGCGATGAAGACCCTCGACCTCAGATTTTGAAGGAAGGATTTCGCAGGCGGAAGCGCCTTTTCACCATCTTTTTCAATTCTCAAGGACCAATATGCCTGGATGTGATGCCTGAAAAGTCCACTATCACAGCCCAATACTACACAGACCAGGTCCTTCCACAAGTCTTGGAACACAAGGCCAACACCGCACCAACCCGCCGTCGGTCTCGCCATTTGCTGCACCACGACAATGCTGCACCCCACAAAGCTTGCCTCACTATGCAGTACCTGGAACAACAAGGTATAACTCTGCTCCCCCACCCACCCTACTCCCCTGACCTGGCTCCCTGTGACTTTTGGTTGTTTCCAAAAATTAAATCTGCCATCGCTGGGAAGCAATTTCATCGCATCCAAGACTTGGCACGGACCGTCAATTCAGAACTCCGAAGTATACCGTCTTCAGAGTACCACGCTTGCTTCATGAAGTGGAGAAAGAGAATGGAACGCTGCAGAGAGGTTGGAGGGGAGTACTTTGAAGGAATGTGAGTCATAGTTTGATAGTTCTTCATGCTAATAAAAGTTTATGGACTCACTGTCATTTCTTTCTAATCACCCCTCTTTCAATGCTCACATCTTTAGTCACCTAGCCGAGACAAAAACCACACTTGTCCTAAGAGGTCCATCTCATTTTCTTCACTTTCAGGAGGTATTTTACTTATGGTTAATGCAAGCTTTATCTAATCCCTCCAGTTTGAAGCCTCGCCTGAGCTGAATAAAATCGTCTGTTGGTCGTAAGAATATAGTAAGGAATATGTCATCGGATAAAGAGGACAGACAGAACTAGTGCCCTGTTCCAGGTAACACCAGACGATTTTATTCGGCTGGGTCACAACAGCATAAGAGAGTTAATAATATTCGGGGTGCAAGAGACGTAAAATGACAATTGTGACTTTTTTTTCTAAAACATTGTGAAAATATTTACATACGAACTACACCACAGTCGATCTCAAAGTACCGTATTGATTATGGCGGCTTTAAGTCCTTGGCCCGTATTCCCGTATGGTATGAAGAATGCTTTCTAGCACCACTTCCTTAGCAACTTTTTTTTTTTTGGATATAGATGGTTAATATTATATTGTACGTTATTCCTGCAGAGTATGACGATATCAGGGGGATTTATATAACAGAATAGGCACGTAAGATGTAATAAGCAAAACAAGCACGTAAGATGTAATGAGCAAAACAAGTAGGCCTACGTAAGATGTAATAAGCAAAACAAGTAGGCCTACGTAAGATGTAATGAGCAAAACAAGTCTCTTAGGAAAACGTGTTAGGGAGCTTCCTTTACCGATGAGAATACGGGCCCTTCAAACCCATTCATGTGATTCTTGCTCTCTGCTGGCGATTTCATTCAGCTTAGGAAAGACCTCATGTATTGAAGGGATTAATGAGGGCTAAATCTAACCCATCCAGTTCTACATGTGCTGAATAAAATCGTCTTCATGTAGGAAAAAAAAAAAAAAAAAAAAAAAAAAAAAAAAAAAAAAGGTACTGGAATCAGGGAGCTACGAAAAGTCTTCTGGATATATAAAAGTCTCCGTTGAAAATATACGGTGGTTTGGGTATGCATTAGTAGAAACTCAGATTTTTCGTCATTTCTTTTAAAACTTCCATAATCAGTATAGATTCATGGTTCTTTATGGTAGAACTGAATGGCATTTATTTTGAAACTAATACTCGTATTTTCGTGTTGCATATCTGTTTCATTAGGCGACGTGATTGTGATTTAAACTGCAGCTTATTTTTTGTGTCGAGTATTTTTTTTTTTTTAACATTATTAAGTAGACCTGAATGCAATAAAATGTTACAGTAATACTTTGTGTGTGTGTGTGTGTGTGTGTGTGTGTGTGTGTGTGTGTGTGTGTGTGTGTCACATGCAGTAGACTTGACTGTGATTAATTTGCAATTTTTTTTTAAATTTAATACATAAATATATTCAGGGTGATTGATTTGTCCATCCATTATCCAATCCATCTTTGCGTAGTGGCCCAGGTCAAAGCTACTTAGTCCAGACATTTTACCTCTTCTGGTCAACGACGTACTTTCATTTTGTTCTCGCAACGTCAAATATTTTACTTTAGGCATCGTCCTCGTGATGAAGGCGTTAATGAAGGCAGTATCAACATCCTGCAGTTCGAGAAATCTCTGAATTTAGATGAAAAAAAAAAAAATAGTATGGAGACAGCATCATCAGAGTGAAGTGGTTGAGTGAAGTGACCAGTCGCCTTTCCTTGAGCGGCTGTGTGTGAGCAATAATCCCCAACCACCCCATGGATTTAACTGTTTGGGCTAGATCGTATTGTAGAACCTTCAGACACTAGACAACCAGATGGCTATATTGTATGTTATATGGTTACCAGCCAGTATAGTAATTGGTTTAATGTTTACGGGAAGTTATTTGCCTCGTCATTCAGAGTAGTCACGTGAAGGTAGCACTACTTCACATGAGTGGATGGTGAGTGTCTCCTGTCTACCACATACGCATACATATTCATAATTGGTGAAGTTGCAATCCCTTCCTCATTCCTTAATTACCCCTCGCACTCGGTCATCGTCCCCTGTTTCTCCTCTGCTTTCATCTTCGTTTTTCATTTATCGCACTGAGTCGTATTCGTAATCCAATTAATCGTATTTGTGACCCTTCTTGTTGTGATTAGCGAGTTAACCCTTTCATTGTTGTTGGTACGGTGAACAAGAAGCAAAAACAGTTAATTACGACTCCCTCAGGTTTAATGATACTGGACGTATTATTGTGGCTGTCACTGCTGTTATTGCAAGCAGTAAAGATCGAGCTGAAAGAGTATGTAGCCAAAAGATAATGGATCCAGTAGGAGATAAGAGTAGGTAAGTCAGTATGAGAAAGGTGAGAAAAAAGTAATGCTGCTTTTACTTTTGATGAGGAGGAGGAATAACTCACAGCAGAGCATTTCGAAACTCCTCATCCTGTATTTTAAAATGTGTAGTAATTAATAATCAGCAGATGGATAGTTGCCTGCAGTTTCAGTAAACCCTTAAAAAAAAAAAAAAAAAGTAGGTTTTAGCGTGCCTTCAAGAATCTCACCAATATTTCCTAACTTCGCAGAGAGAATGTTTATGTTTTGAGGAGTGACCGGACACAGAGTGAAGCAACCTTTGTATAAGGTGGTGGTTAGTGGTGGCTGCTTCCCGGCTACCTAGGCTGTAGTCGACCAAAAAATGCTTTGATACCCAAACAATGTATCATCAGTTCATAGCTACACCTGAATAGGGGCGTTTAGTCTTCCCGCTTGTTTCATTAGTATGCAGAAAGGTTAATACGTTTGTGCATGTTCTTTTTTTTTTTTTAATGTATGGAAAGCATTTCTTTGAAAACTGTTGAAATGAAAAAGATCAGTTCTGCCAAAACTCCCGCACTACAAACGAACGTCTCACTGGCATGCCCCAACCAAGGAATTAAACTGGACGTGAGGGATGTCAGGTTTGTGAATGTCAGGTTATGCTATGGAATTTAATATTCATAGGATTGTTACATAAATTGCATTAACTAACAGTAACTGTTCGTAAGATGTCCACACACCAGGGTGTAGTACTTCCATGTGGAACCAGCTGTCCATCTGAGTACTAATTCGTTTATAAGTCTCCAACCTCAGCACCAGGATATTTGCATTTGTTCCTTAGTATATTGGCTTCATGTGTAACTTAAAATCCTTTATATGTACGTTCGTGTGCACCCCAAGGAACGGTGAGTTTGAACACAACAACTCTGCCATCCACGAGGAGAGGATTGGGTAGTGTGCACATCTGTGCCTGTATGCCCTACCGCATCTTCATGTATACATCAGTACCTTCATGTGCACCCCAGTTCGTACTGGAGTCCCCTACCCCTACCCAAAGGATTTATTTTTTTATGGTTACTTTAATACCTATTTACACTAGTGTTATAATGCAATCCTGTGTTCTGCAATTCCCCTACATATTCATCTCTGTATCATTATTTCCACATGTACCGCAATACCTCGACATACGCACCAGTACCCTAATACGTTCATGTGTTTGTTGATATCCAGATACGTCCATGTTATTCTTCATATGTTCATGTTTATACAGTACCAAAATACGTTCATGTCTTACCAGGGAGCGGCGAGGTTGAACACAAGAGCCCGACCACTCCCGAGGAAGGAGGGTTCGGTAGTGTCCACATCTGCGCCTCTGTGCCGTACCCTTCCAGTGTGTACAGCACCTACCCCAGGAACACCAACAGGCCACCAACACAGCACCAACAGGTAATATACTCTTATGTAACTTTTCGACATATCATCATCATCATCACCATCATCATTATCATCATCATCTGTCCTGTATAGTACCTACCTCAAGAGCACCAATAGCACAGCATCAACAGGTAATATATCTCATAGGTAACTTTTATAAGTATCACTATTATCACCATTTCATCATTTACCAGTATGTACAGTACTTAACATGAACACCAGCAGGCCACCAGCACAGCACACTAGCTTAATACTTTCATAGGTAAATTTAAGAGCCATCATCATCATCATCTTACCGTGCATAGTACCTATCACAGGAACATAGCAGGCCACAATGGCACCAACGGGTATTCATACACAGGTAGCTTCTATTAGTATTCTTTTGCCATCATTATACACATGTAGATGACTTACGTACTTCCTTTACTTTGTTGATCCAAGGTTTCCTTCATGCGAAACCCGCAGCCTTCAGGAAATTGGCCACAACCAAGGAGCGCTACCAGAAGTATCTCCGTGAGTTTATGTTACTGATGCATCTCGGCAAAGTGAATTTTGGGTACTGGTGTTATGTGCAAAGTGATGTGTATGGTTTTTGCAACGGTGGCGTGCTGGTTTGGTGTTTGATTTACGTGGTTTAAGGAAGTGTGTTGTCCTGAACAAAGTTATGTCAAAGTTACACATATTTGTCTTAAAGTTGTATTTCTACTCTATGTCGGATGAAATACAGCCCGATATTGTGATAGGCTTTGGTATCGCTGTGAGTAGTAATAGTCAAGGATGACTTTCTGGTTTCTGTGTGGTGGAGGGTGAATTAATGTTACACACACACACACACACACACACACACACACACACACACACACACACACACACACACACACACACACACACACACACACACACACACACACACACACACACACACACAATAGTCAAGGATGACTTTCTGGTTTCTGTGTGGTGGAGGGTGGATGAATGTTATGCACACACACACACACACACACACACACACACACACACACACACACACACACACACACACACACACACACACACACACACACACACGTTTCTGTCTGTCTCTCTCTCTGGAAACACACACACACACACACACACACACACACACACGAGTGACCAATCTCTCATTTTTCAATATCCCTTCATTCTGGCGTTGAGAGTGGCTGGAAAGGCAAGACATTATGTCAGTGTATAGGGACTGACTTTAATAAGAGAATAATGGGGACGTGAAATTTAAAGCTTGGAAACTTAGCTTTACCGGAAAATTACTGACAACCTGGCTTAGGATGATGATCAGTGATGATGATGAAAGAATACATGTCGTTTTTGTTGTTGTGGCCCAAGCTTCATCAGGACATCAGCCCAGTTGATTGCTGGAATTACCCACTTCAGACAGATGGTACCATATATTTATTTACTTTTTTTTTGGTGGGGGGGGGTATGTTGAAGGATTCCCAGTGTTGTGAGAGTGAGGTGCTTGAGGTGAGTATGTTGTAGCGTAAGGGGTTGCATTACCACCCACAGAGGGTAGATAGACGCTTGTCGAATGCCGCCAGCTGCCTGTAACAGGAGTCAAACCCTGGCGCTATCTTGGCGGCAGCTTAGCAAATATATTGACCCATAAAACCATGGCTGTTGCGTGGTATGCTTGGCCTAAGTGTTCGGGTGATGACTGCTTTCTTTCATACTCGTATATCAGGGAATTGATTGTGACCCCAGGAAAAGGTGAAGATTTCAGTCATTGTATAGTTATATCGCTATGGGGCCGAGGTGTTTAAGGTTAATGCTCGTGGTCTGGGCTGGTTCTACTGTTCTGGTCTTTCTGCTTTTTTTTAAATTGATTTTTTTTTACATCATTTGCAAATCTTCTTGTGAGGTGAATGAGAAGGGTGTTCGTGATACCTTCGTGTTTTTTTTTTTTTTTTCGGAAAGCTGTACAGTGTGTGTGTGTGTGTGTGTGTGTGTGTGTGTGTGTGAAATTGCTCTGTTTTGTGGAGGGGTATTTTTGTGACTGATACATATCAGGTTTTCTGCTTGTTCCGTGTTGCTGGGGATATTTTTTTTCCGTTTTTTAATAAGGGTTCATGAGATGGTGGAGGTGACTGTGATGTGTGGAGTCTTTATTATTATTATTATTATTTATTATTATTATTATTATTATTATTATTATTAACTTCATTTTGGTGCTGTTTACTATAATCTAGGGTATGGACAATTTTTCCCGACTGTCGTGTGTGTTACGTACAGTAATTTGTTTTGGATGTTAATGGATTACTTTTGTCACTGAGGATTTTGCTTTACTGTGTTTCTCCCACCAGCTGAATTAGGAACGGTGTGTAGGATGAGAAATTGTTTCTTAATAATTGTGTACTGTATGCTTAAAAGTCAGATTCTACCTCCTGCTCCCCACCCCGAGAAAAGTCGCTCAGGTTACATTTAACATAGGCTACTCCAGTTCTGCTTAGCTCCACGTATGTAACTCTTCTTGTTTATATATATCCTGTAGGTAAAAGCAGTTCGTTTCATGTGTTAGTATTAAAGGATTTTACATTGTTCTTTGTCATTAATGCAAAATAATATAGCTGCTGTTGGAAAGTAGGCTAATATTACAACCGTGTGGGTACTGATGTGAAGTCTACAGCATTTCACAAGAATGGGTATTCACAGAGCTCAGCTACACAAGGCCCGAACGTTGACCATGACCAGTGACCTTTACCTTTCACCGATCAGTACCATAATCGAATCACTTCCCATCTCCGCCACACAGTGTATTTGAGAATTTTTTTTCCAAATCGGATCAGGCCTTAGTAAGATATTGGAGCACCGTGAACTTTGGTCGTGACAATTGTTTGGTCGACATCAAAATCAAATAAGATGTTTTGTGACCTACAGACACACTGTATATGCCAATAATTATCGAAAACGGATATTCATGAGGTAACACCACACTCTGACGTTTGTCCTTTGGTCGATGAACCAAAATTACATCACTTCTTCCCAGACCCCTGCAAAATGTATGCGGCATAACTGGCATAGATTTGTTCTGATTTTTTGGTGGGGGACATGGCATCTGAGATTTGATAGTACTTGGATGCAGAGAGAAGAGAGAACCGCCGCCAAGGGAAGTGAACTGCTAAAGCAGCCTATATATAAACTGTATTAACGTAGGGAAATATCGAATCAGGTGACACGAAGGCAGGAATAGTAACACGGTTATATGTAGCCAAATCAGGCACCACTGCATCATCACACTGTCACAGGTTTTAAATGATTAGCCTGCAGTATCGAAACAGCTGGACAGTTTCTGATAAATCTTTGTCAATTTGTCCCCACCTCACACCCCCGTTTAAGAACGGCATTTTCAAAGTAAAGACTCAGTATTTTGAGAGTAACTGTATTCTTAAGTTTGCGACTTTTCTGGAGTGCCTGAATTGTAGGAAGGGGATGATTACATAGGATATACTTGAGACCCATATATATATATATATATATATATATATATATATATATATATATATATATATATATATATATATATATATATATATATGTATATATATATATATATATATATATATATATATATATATATATGTATATATATATATATATATATATATATATATATATATATATATATATATATATATATATATATATATATATGTATATATATATATATGTATATATATATATATATATATATATATGTATATATATATATATATATATATATATATGTATATATATATATATATATATATGTATATATATATATATATATATATATATGTATATATATATATATATATATATATATATATATATGTATATATATATATATATATATATATATATATATATATATATATATATATATATATATATATATATATATATATATATGTATATATATATATATATATATATATATATATATATATATATATATATATATGTATATATATATATATATATATATATATATATATATATATATGTATATATATATATGTATATATATATATATATATATATATATATATATATATATATATATATATATATGTATATATATATATATATATATATATATATATATATATATATATATATATATATATATATATATATATATATATATATATATATATATATATATATATATATATATATATATATATATATATATATATATATATATATATATATATATATATATATGTATATATATATATATATATATATATATATATATATATATATATATGTATATATATATATATATATATATATATATGTATATATATATATGTATATATATATATATATATATATATATGTATGTATATATATATATATATATATATATATATATATATATATATATATATATATATGTATGTATATATATATGTATGTATATATATATATGTGTGTATATATGTTTGTGTAGATATATATATATATATATATATATATATGTATGTATATATATATGTATGTATATATATTATATATATATATATGTGTGTATGTATATATATATATATATATATATATATATATATATATATATATATATATATATATATATATATATATATATATATAACTGAATCGGTCACAGTGGTTACGTCTTTGGTACCACTAGTCACAGAGGTGCATAGAGTATGTTCTCAAACAAAATATGAAGAAATTTCGTCTATAATTACAGCTACTTTTGTCACTGATAGTTTTGGTGTTACATGACCATCCTATGTATATACTGTATTTACACTCTCACCCACCCCTTCTCCAATCCTACTCACAGAGCAGTGACCTGATGTATGCTGAGTTGGCCTTCCACGGTGGATATCCACAGACGTCCTTGCCGCGCCATAAGCCCAATGAGCCCACCATATACGCCCAGATCGACCATGGTATGCCTGGCCCCAGCCCAGGCCCCGGACCCAGCCCCCTGCCCTGTGTTCCAGTCACACATGGTGGTGGGATGGTAGAGTGCACTTCTCCCGGGCTTTTGGGGGGCAATCTGGGTGGCAGTGTGGTAGGTGTGTTGAGTGGTGGTGTGTGTGCAGGCACCAGTGGTGTGGTGCCACCACCACACAGCCTGTGTGCTGCCGTAGTGCCACCGCCTCCTGTTAGTATGTGTGTCAGTGGAATGCCACCACCACCCACCATCTGCTCGCCAGTCAGTGCGGCCAGTGAGCTGAACCGGGTAGGGTTCATTGACCCCGCGCCGCCCCCGCTGGGTTTCGGTGGCCAACCACTGACACCGCCAGTCCTCGTGGAGGAGGACGAGCACCAGCCCACTGTGGAGACACCCCTCATGGACAACCACAAGGAGAGCTCCGTGTGACCCACAGTGACCCGGGCCACGCAGCCTGACCCTGACCCGGCCCAACACCCAGCCCAGTCTCCCCCTCCCCCGTAGCTTCACCAACCATGAACACTTCGAGACGTGGTGTGTGTTTACGCGACTATAACCTCACAGTTATTCATACCAGCCTTGGGCCGTATTCATAAAGTTTCTTGAGCTTAAGGTGTGTCGAAAACCAAACAAGAGTGAATAATAAAGTAAAACATACGATAAGTCCGGTAGTAATTCACTGTTACGGAGGCTTACTCATGAAAAATTGGAACGGATCCTTTTTGAATACGGCCTCTGTTGTATTACTGCCTGCTCAGGTATAAAACTGCACCCTCAGTGATCACAGATACTTGCAGTGATACCATACCTTTGTGAGGTTGGGTGAGTGTGAATGGCTGAACATTTCTCTGTCTCTCAGTTCCCCGATAAAAACAGCCATCAGGTGAGCAGTGTAAAATCAATAAGAGGGGTGAGTCAGTGGGCTAACTTTGTTAGAATGTTCTAGGCTAACCACTTAATTCTGTGACACTGACCTATTTCGGAATCACCAGTGTGGAGTAGTGGAGCTTGTATTCCTAAAGGTAACCACATAATCTACTCTAACTGAAAGGAGCTGGAGGTCTAGTTTTCATACATAGATCGCGTAAGATGTATCATTCCCAGCTCATTATAAACAGACCTCAGTGTGCGTTAAGGAAAAAAACAGATATTATGCTAGTTCTTAATGATACATGTAAATTAATTCTTTTGATCAGTGAATTATAAACAGCAATTTTCTTTGGAAATGAAGAATTTTGCACTAATTGCATGTTTTGAAAAAGTGTGTTGACTGCCAAGGTGTTTCCAAAAAAAAAGGCCACAGGAAAAGAAGTGGCAGCGTGAGTGAACGTAAAGAACACTGCTTGGGCGTCTCAAAATTGAAAGTTCATTGAGTGTAATGTTTGTCTATATTTCTCATTGGCTGTTTATGAAGGAAAGTTATCATCATCATCAAGACCATCTTCTTCATCTAAATCTGTGATGTGGTAGAATTCACAAGTAAAGAGAGATCTAAAGTGGGGGAACTGTCAGCGGCATCCACAATGAAATGGGCCACACATTTATCCATACACCATTCAAGCCCGTGGAATTGAGGCTTCTAAGAAATTGCACTTGTAGCACCGTGAGCTTCATTGAGGCATCTGTCTATACTGTGTCTTTTGTTAATTGATCCGACGTAATCCACCCTTAAAAATAGGTTAGGATGATGATGATGATGGTGGTGTTGGTGGTGGTGGTGGTGATGATGATGATGATGATGATGATGATGCAGTTTATTAATATTCTGTTTACAATTATAAGATCTAGCCACCCGATCTTAGGTTATGTGACTCCTCGCAGTTTAAGAACTAAACACTTTTTATTTTTTACTATTAACAATAGAAAATGGTCTGCTACCTAAAAACAAAGTACTTTATGGCTTTCTCTAATACAGTAAGCTTTGATCTCAGTAATCAGAAAATTGTGTTCTGTTACTTTTAAATAACTAAATTTATTATTAAGGAACGGAAAAAACAGAGCCCAGGAATGAACCGTGTTTGCACAAAAAAAAAAAAGAAAATAGAAACACTTTGCTGCTCTGTTGAGAATAGAGTGAAAATTTTAAGCCGTGATCAAATTGTCTCGTTACTTTTGACTCTTTATATTGAGAACACGGATACATATCGATTTCTCACGCTCATTATCGAGATGCACATTCCTAGATTATGAAAATTCCAATCTGAATATTCCAAGAAGATTCCCAGCTGTACATAAAACTGCCAACAGTCTTTTAAGTTTTATATGAACATTCCAAGACCATTTCCGTGTTGTACTTGAAACTTCCCAAGAATACTCCCTGTTGTACTTGATGAATCCATGAAAGCTGTTTTTGAAAATACCGATACCACAAAAATTCAAAGTGGTCTGAAACTTCAGTGGAAACTCCAAGCTGAATGTAGAATTTGCAAGTAAACTTTCCATAATATCACTCAGAGGGACTCAAGGTGAAATTTCACGACTTAATATAGTATTTATTGTTTCCCCATCGAATACTAGCAAAATTTCAGGGT
>NC_136999.1:6291006-6295253 GCF_032717465.1 Coenobita brevimanus | reverse complement strand
ACTATAAGACTATGTTCCTCTGTTATCTCTGGGATATTATGTTATATCAAGGATCCTGTCTTATTTTCGGTAGTTGTGTGTTCCCATGTTATTTCGATTATGTTTTTTGTTTACTGTGGGATCCTATGGTATCATTCGCATTCTGTGTAGCATTATCACAGACGTCCTGTGTTATCTTTGGCATCGTGTGTTGTCTGCAAGGTCCTTTGTTATCAGGGGCCCCCGTGTCATTTCTAGTGTCTGTCAGTGTCATATCTGAAAGTCTGTATTGTCTCGGGGATCTTACGTTATTTGTCAAGTCATTTGTTATTTGGGATCACTGTGTACTTGTAGGATCTGTCATCTCAGCCTTTTACTGTCATCTGTGAGACCTTTATGTTATTGGGACTCAGTTTCATTACTAAGATGTTACCTCTGGAATCTTGAGATATCTGTGGAATCATGTGGTTACTGTGAAGTTTTGTATTTTAGGGAGGCCGTATAATTTCTGTTATTGCTGGGACCTCGTTATATTTAGGGGGATCTTAATGCACTGTATTTTGGTTAACGCAGGTCGTACTTGACTGTTTGACGCCCAGATGCTGATGGTCCAAGGAAACTATACTCTCTCGCGTTGATGTAAATACTCGAAGTGGTAATCTACAGAACAATCAAAGGCTGGATACGTGAAATCAAAATATGTATCGTTCTCGTATCCCGCCAGATCTCATTTTCTTTATCTTTAGTGGCCGCTATTTTCCGCGCGGCTATACCTCACTGTGTCCTGGACCCGTATTTTCATCGGCTTAGGAGGCTGCCTAGCACTTTTTCAAAACTAGCTTATGTCAATATATGGCACGTTAATATTTTCTTAAGCTCTCGTCAGCTATAGAGACTGTCATGTCTTTTTTACCACTTTAATCCCCTATAGCCCTATAGCCTATTTGTATAGCACATTAACATCTTCAGTATGCTGACATTTTAATTATCAGTCACTTTGTTACAATCACTGTGATTGTGTGATTCTGTGTGTACTGTATATATATATATATATATATATATATATATATATATATATATATATATATATATATATATATATATATATATATATATATATAAAACACACACACACGTATATATACCGGTATATATATATATATATATATATATATATATATTGTGTCCAAACTTATTAACATTTCATCACCTCGTCGGTAATATCCACCATTTGTTTGGAATACAAGTTTGGGTAGCCTCAGTCTGGGTTGCTTTGGTCGTATTAGCAGGGTCGTTTTTCTGACACGTTTATGGGTTTTATGGAGTGATCAGTAAAGTTTTTTTTTTTTATGTTCTTACTAATAATTCAAATCATCTGACAGTTCGCTGCCTCAGCCGTAGATCGAACTCACCTCCGTTAAACACCAGTCCACATCATTAATGACCACCTCTCCCACAACAGATCTCCAATAAAGGTGCTAGAAGACTATATATATATATATATATATATATATATATATATATATATATATATATATATATATATATCTCGCCAAGAAGTGATAGAGAGCCTCCTAGCACCGCAAGAATACGGTCCCTTAGGTGGTTGACACCGAGGAACTTTGTATTTCTATATTTCTTTACTGTAAATAATGTAACTGAACTTATAATAGTATCCAGTGGCGAGACTCCCGAATTTTTAGAATATAACCAATTTGTCAGTTTTTGGTTAACTGATGCTTCTCAGGCCATATTTCAAGAAGGTAGAGAAGGTTTTAAGTGTATACATGACGAACCATAGGTGACATGATTAACAAGTTGTACGCAATGTGGATTTTTTTATGGTATTTCTATGTTATTTATTGCTTCACATGCTGACCCCCCCAGATTTGTAGACAGTATGTATTAAGTATTTTTTTACGACTTATTGCATCATGAGCTGTATTATTTCAGCAAAAAGTATTGAAATTATACGTACGGTTCACTGTCACGTAAGTCAGCTGTGAACGAGTGTCGGCTGTTTGACGGGTTACCGCAACTTTATTTTTTTATGATTAATCTTTCCTTGTAATGCTTCACGTATGTACATCATTATTTCAGCAAAATTGAGACATTTACCGGTAACTAGTAGTCCAGTAATACCATTTCACGTACATTTATTTATTTTTTTTTTAATGTATGCTTCAGACGTTCCATTATTTCGCCAACCAAAATTCGGATATGCATACCGTCGCTACATTAAGTAAAACTCAAATATCATGACCAAGTTTTTTCAGGATATTTTATTTACATGCCGCATTATTTTACGAACAACCAAAGAGTATGTGGGATATATATGCGGAAAAAAAATATGAACAAAAATCCAGTAACGCCAAATATTTTTTTTTTTTTTTTTTTTTTTTTTTTTTAAATTACACTTGATCTCCACATGCCTCAATGTTTCACCAAAAAAATTTAAGCCAATTGTTCAGATGCTAAAAAGCTGACGTGTGATTCTGAAGCTTTGAGTCTCACCATGCTTTCATTTTGAGTTTTATGTATTAATACACCAAAGGAACAGACGATATTTCCACACATATGAATTCAGATTACAGTACATTATTTATCAGCAGAGCTGGATCTCTTTAATTACGCTATATTTACCACATAGTACCACTGACGAGAAAAGACAAAATATATATACTGTACACATACAGTATCAGATTACTCCACTGTTATTTCTAGAGCAGTCCTTATTTTTATTTGCCATACGCTTCATTTGCAACATAATTTCACCAATAAAAAAGACTAAGTACATACATAAACAGAATTCCCCTGAAACTAGTCTTCATATGCCATTCAGCTGTCAAGTTTTTATGTTCATTTTCGCAGCTTTTTCCGTCCGCAAGAACCGCTCCGTTTCGTCGTGTTTGTGTGTGTTTATCGGTTGTAGGGCGCCTGGTGGTCGAGTGGTTGGAGTACCCCAGTCACAGTCACGGGTTGATTATTCGCACTGGTTCGATCCCCAAGAGGTGGCTGGAGGTTTATCGATCGAGTAAAGCTATTAAGGGAAGTAGGCTTGTCATCTAGCTTTACATGTACTACACTAAGGGAGCCTAAACTCGGCCCCTTACACCTCAAAGAAGTTAGGAATAGGCAATTGCAGTTTTATTTCTTGGTTGCGTCGTCCTCTTGCAGCTTAACCCTCTAGGTTCCAGAGTCGAGAGAGGTAGGTCTGTGATTAGTTCCCTGAGCCTGCTAAACAGTGGCATTATTTGTGTTGAAGTGTTGTGTGAAAACCGTGAAAGAAGTACTGAAAAGAATGAACAACAGTGAAGATGAGTGAAGAATCGTTAAAATAAAACGTGAAGAGGTGTAAAAATTGTAAGTAGGGAAATTTTCTGACGAGTGTTGAAGATGAATGGAATAATGTGAAGGAAATGTCAGACTGAATTACAATGAAGCTTAACCGAAGTGAAAATTCTGAAAAAATAAATGTAAACTAATGTGAAAATTGATTAATGTCATCAAGAATGGAAAATTGGATATTCTTTAAAGTACAGAAACAGGAGAAAAGTGTGAATAGGGAAATGTTATCAATAATGTTAACTGTGAATGGAAAAATGTTAATAGTACAGAAGTTGATAAGAAGAATATGAGCAGGGCTGTAAAGAGCTAAGACCTAGTGAAGCTTGCTGGATAATACTGGTTCCGTATTTCCAAGGGGTAAGGAGGGAGGAAAAAGCATGATCGTGGAGATAAATATTGTAATCAGGACCTGTTCACTTCACATCAGAAACTCGTAAGCTTATGTTCAGAGGCCTCTTTGTGTGTGGTGTTGTCGCAAAGAATCATAATTATGTCCTCACCCTTTCAAGACGACGATTTATTTTGCATTATATTCTTGCTACCGGTAGACTGTTTTATATAGCACTGGAGATACTCTGTGAACTGACAGGGTATTATATGGCCATCATTTCCCTCCTCACTGCTAGAGGTCCATTCTCAGTTTAATAAAATCATTTGGCGGTAGCAGGAATAAAATGTAACAGAGGTCGTGGTGTTGAAAGGGTAAATGGGGAGCTTCATTCTGACCACGGCTTGATAATATATGCCCTATAGTTTAAATGTTCAAATTTAACATTTAATCCTATAGGTTATGTACAATTTAAAATGGGCATCAGTTACCTTATTTACAGATTTACTTTTTTTTTTTTTACTCCTTCACCATGAGAACGTATTTTTCGTTTTATTCTTGCTAGCAACAAACGATTATACTAGTTTGGAAG
>NC_136999.1:6233506-6278506 GCF_032717465.1 Coenobita brevimanus | reverse complement strand
AGTGTTACGTTGCTGTGCAGGAAATCTTAGATAATGCATCTTAATATCATACACGAAATTTTAGCATTTCATTGTTGGCGGCAAAACGGTCATGCGGTACAAGAATTTTTACAATAGCGAGGTTACGTATCACTGTCCGAGTTGCATCCTACTGCAAATACTTGCTTTATCATCTCAGTCCCGAAATTCATAGATTATGCATGTTCTTCACTATATACTGCGATTTTAATATCTGATAACTTTGGAGATAATACCACTGAGTTCGGAGGTTGCAATTTCAGTCAAGGAATGTGATCCCAAAGCTTGAAACGCAAGAGCTAAGTTTGTCTGCCCAGATTAGTATCCATAAAAATTTCTCCTCAGTAGCCTAGCACATATCTGTGGGTGAAGGGATGTGTCAGTGCCAGAGTAAACGCTGGCTTACCCACATCTCTTCAACATAATATGCATGGATGAATGGACGTGTCACTGCCAGGCCGAACGCTAGCCTGGCCACGCCTGTACCACGTATGTGTGAGTTGAGGAGATGTGTCAGTGCCAAAGCGAACGCTAGCCTTGCCACGTTCCTACCACACGTGCGTGGGTTGAGGGATATCTCACAGCCAGTATGACAACTAGCCTGGCCACATTACTACATTCGCATGGGCGAAGAGATGTGTCTGAGCTAGATCACATGCTAATCTGATCACATCTCTGCCTCATATGCAGTGATGAGGCAAAGTGGTGGTGTATGATTACTCCTTTTCCTGATCACATCTTTGTCACAAACAAGTTCATGGGTTACCGTAGTAGTAGTAGTGCATATACAAATTTCAGAAGGCTTAAGCTGAAAAGGACGGTGGACATACTCGTGTGCCGGTTCAGTTTGCTTAATGTCTTACTTTCGGTGGCAATAGGCCCAGTAGTTGCCCGTGGGTGCGCGTTTACGCACGCACGCACACATGCACACATACATGCACACATACATGTAGACACATGCACACATGCCCGCACGTGTGTGTGTGTGTGTGTACAAAAGGATATTAATCAGCCTTATACAAAAATATACCGTTAGGAAAATCTTTGCTTGAATGGTGCGATGTCTTGTGTGTTATGGCAACCTCCCACACCACGACAGTTACATAAACACATTTCCTCACCAGTAAGATCCATTAGAGAGTACTGTGTGTGTGTGTGTGTGTGTGTGTGTGTGTGTGTGTGTGTGTGTGTTCTTACCTAATTGTTCTTACCTAATTGTATCTTTACAGGAATGAGTCAAGCTCGTACTGTCCCGTTTATTCAACCATATATATCGTACATATCCTTAAATTTGTGAATTGTATTGGCACACAGTATTTCATTCGGTAGTGCATTCCACTGATCAATTGCTCTATTTGGGAAACTAAATTTCCTGACGTCTTTATCACCTCTCTTTTTATGCAATTTTTTGCAGTGTCCTCTTGCTGATGCTTCCCCATACGTTAAGTGTGTGTGTGTGTGTGTGTACAACGTGTGTGTGTTTATCTCTTACTGGTTTACAATATTATTCATGTGGATACGAAGCAAATAGTCCCAACAATTCAAATCATCTCGCCCTGCACTACCGTCGTCACTGGCCACTTCCGTAATACAAACATTGACACTGACGGGGCTCTAACCTTCCTATCTTATCCTACAACACTGAATATATATGTAACTGATTATCACTACCCTAGACACAGCATTGACAAACATATTCCTTTCATACTGTATTACATCAACGTCACAGTTCTGCCGTGTGTGTGTGTGTGTGTGTGTGTGTGTATGTGTGTGTTGTCAGGTCGTTATACAGACTCGTCGACCAGAAAGGGGTGGTTACTGCACAGGCCGACACACACCTGAACACCGACGAACTTTCATGAGTGACTGTACACATACATATTACATACATACACACATAAAAACATATATATATATACTGTAGATTTATGGTGTACAGACGATGTTATTCGGCCTAGGGTGGTATTGTGCTTGGGTTAGGAAGCTTGCAAACACATCTTCGCTAGCGATTTATTCCCTAGTGTAGCCTTGTATGCGTCTGTAGGTAGCAAGAATAAACTCAGGCGTTATATTGGGAAGCGAGCTTCGTATGTAGCAGCTGTTCCTTGGCGAATTATTCTGTACAGTAAACTCCTTCCTTGTTAGCAAGTTGTTTTCTGCAATCTACTTCACCGTCTGTCTTATTATTTTTATGAATATTATGATTATTTTTATATAACCAATTATTAATTATAATATTAGGATTATTGAAGTATCATCATTAATAATAATAATACTAATCATCATCATCATCATCATCATATTATTATTATTATTATTATTATTATTATTATTGTTGTTGTTGTTAATTTTGATAATAATAATAATAATAATAATAATAATAATAATCATAATATTATTATTATTATTATTATTATTATTTTTAATATTAATGTTGTTGTTAATATTGTTATTACTAACAATAATAATAATAATAATAATAATGATAATAACAATAATAATAATAATAATAATAATAATAATAATATCATGATGATGATGATTAGTATTATTAGTATTATTTTAATAACCCTCCCTCTTACTATTATTATTGTTTATAATAATAATAATGATAATAATAATAATAATAATAATAATGATAATATTATTGTTATTATTATTATTATTATGTTATTATTATTTATTAATATTATTATTTACGTATTTATTTTGATGAGTATTATTAAATTCCTCTCTCACTATCTCGTTACTCTTACTATTTTTATAATTATTATATTATTATTATTAATAATTTTAATATTATTTTGAATAATAATAACAAAAACTGTCTATATTACAAATCTACAAATGGAATGCGCGAGTGTAAACAAGAGGACAGGGCCGGGTGAACCCCCCCCCCCCATCCAACAAGTGATTCACGCTGTGGAATGCGAGGCCCCGAACCTGGTGGCGCCATCTAGCCGTAAGTGTGCTGGTGCTTTCCAACCGGCCGCAGGTCAGATCATGCCATCTCTCGTTGATGGCGGACGTGGTGGTGCGTGGCGCTATCTCAATGATGATTTTCTTTTTCGCTCTCGCTGCCCTCTATCCACTGTAACCTGACGAAGGTCGATGACCATCTGAACTCGTACCTCTCCCCCACGGCATGCAGTGGAGGCAACGCCCTGTAGCTGCTGGGAGGGGACGGGAGTCAGGGTTGTCGCCCTGGCTTTAGGTTCTGCTTTACCTCTTCTACTAAAGACCTTTCCACCCCTTGCCCTGGTAGACGGTTCCAGGCAGATTGGCTTCTGTCTGGGACCTAAACCTCCCGGAGGTCCTGTTGCACGGCCAGTGCGTGGATTCAGGCCCGACTCTGGATGGGGGCAACTGCCGAACCGCTGGGGGATCCCGTGAGCGTGCGGGAGCACCCTCAGTTAGGGGGTCGCAGGCACTTAGCTTAAAAGTCGAGCCTTCGATATTCGACTGGCATTGGTAGGGCCAACCAGGGCTGGCACAGGTCAGCCTGGGAGTAGGGAAAGGGTGTTAGGCAGGGTGTAGGAGTAGGTAGCTTAGCTTCCTACTCCTACAGTTAGGGTATAGGGGTTAGGTTCCTCCCACTATCCCAACATGAGAACCAGGATTAGTGTTTGGATAGTAACAGGTTTGGTCACCGGAGCAATTTCCCACCTGGAGTTGCTCCGGCCTAGGTTGGCCAAACCATAGGCAGGCAGGGATGGGGTCACTTAGGGCTGACTTGTGTAGGTCCCTCCCACGACCCAGGTGGTAGGTGGTTAGGCTTGTAGGCTTGTCCCTTGCTCTGCGTTAGGATGTTTGGTCTTTTTCTTTTTTATTTTTGTTTTGCAACTGGGAATAGGCATCACAGCATTTTCTCGAGGGCCATTATTACCATTGTAGGCATGTTATAATACAATACTATATGTAATTATTATATAACTACAGTGTTATGGTCAACACAAACAGTTGCAGTAACAAGATGTAACTTTCATGTAACTTTAACTGGAGTTTTATAGGCAACACAATTATGTAATAGTTGGAGTACTTATGCAACTTTATATTGTATTGGCAACACAATTATGTAATAGTTGCAGTACTTGTGCAACTTTATATTGTATTGGCAACACAATTACGTAATAGTTGCAGTACTTGTGCAACTTTATATTGTATTGGCAACACAATTATGTAATAGTTGCAGTACTTATGCAACTTTATATTGTATTGCCAACACAATTAGGTAAGTTTCAGTAACTTAAATAACTGTATATTATTGCCCACACAATTATGTAAGTTTCAGTAACTGAAGTAACTGTATATTATTGGCAGTACAATGTAACAGTTGCAGTAACTAAATATAATTATATATTATTGTCAACACAATTAGATAACAGTTGCAGTAACTTGTTGAACTTTAAGTATTTTATTGCCAACACAGACAACAGTTGCAGTAAGATAACTTTATATTTCATTGCCAACACAATTAGGTAACAGTCGGAGTAACTTAAGTATCTGTAAATAGTATTGCCAACACAAGGATTTAACAGTCGCAGTAACATACCTTATTTCATTGCCAACAGTTATGTAACAGTTGCAGTAAATGAAGTATCATGCTGATCTCTGTATGTAATGGTGTTAGAGTACTTGTTAGTATTTGTCCCAAATGCTCTATGCATTCTGTTAAACACTGCTTACTTCCACTTATTGCACTCGATTTATATAGCCAGTTATTGGTTGTTTGCTGACAGATGTTATGAAATATCATTTGCCTGTCCTATCTTTAAACTTTTTCCATCGTCGTTGTTTAAAATACCCATTTTTTAATCCTCCTTCCAATGTGTCATTACCGTACAGTGGCAATCTATTATCCCAAAGTGCGTTTGGGTTCGTGTATACTGAGATGCATGTGACTTGTGTATAATGTGTTTGTGTATAACAGTGTATATTATATTAGTGTAGAAATGGAATTGTCAACTGAAACTAAATTGCAAGCACTTATGAATGTTAGGTTGCCAGAGTACGATAAGCTCAGTCGTGTATTTGCAGGTGCTCGTTCTATGAATGTGAAGAAAGTGTGTTGGGTATCGTGGTGAAGGACTGGGCACTACCATACTCATGATTGCGTGCAAACCCAAACGGAAGCCAATAAGCCAGGCTCACAATGTCCCCTGGTTAGTGGAGAGAGTGTAAGTGCAGTGGTTAACAGGTATGAATGTTGGGTTTGGTTAAAATTAATGATTTTACATGTGAATATAAACATTGACAGACGGTGAGTATATATAATATACCTTTTTTGCAACTGATGGCCTTCATCCATGTCTGTCTGAAGTTACAATTGTTTTGACAGGATCTGCGCTTGAGATGGGCTAGTGATGAGGGGAAGAGGATGAGAGGGTAGAGGATGGGAAGAGGAGTAGAGGGTCGCCCAGTGCCGTCCTTATTGGAGGATTTGCTATTGTACGTGCTACTTTGTTTGTTTCATATACTTATTAAATCTTAAAAGTAGTAAATGTTAGCAATAATTGACTATAAGGAAACCCCTTTGTGTATAGCCTGATGCATACCCTATTATGCATACATTAGAACCCAGTATACCTTTGTGTATATCGTAAAGCGTTATAAAATGCGTAGGTGAGTAAGCTGTTGATGGTAGCACTGATAATACTGGATATAGAATGTATAGGGAAAATAATGGACGTTGATATTGGCTTATTGGTGGCTTTGTTGTCATGATTTTTGTTTTTTGTATTTTTGTTTGAGAGCTTAGTGTATGGACAAGTGAGTTTTGTTGCTGGGTGGACGCTGCTTCTGCATCTGCATGTATTTGAGAAGGAGGATTGGGTTCAATTACGCCATAGTTTGTTTGTATGGTTACTATCCAGCACTGTATATGATTTCTTTGCTTATAGGAAAGGAATGTGATTGGCAGTGCGTGTATAGGCACTTGAAATAGAGAAGAGTAGGGGAGCGACCGGAAGAGAATGAAGAAAAGGAAGAATGAATTGGGAATTCCTCTCAGGGATGAGTGAGGGTGGTTAATGTCATGTGAAATGTTAAGATGAACCTGGCTAGGCTCGGGCCCGAACACTCCATATGGGGCAACACGGGATTGGATGATGGCCGGATGGATAGTATTGGTAGTTCAGTAGTAGCTGTGAGTTTATAATAGTAAGCAGTGAAACTCAGGTGTGGCTATAAAAATGAATTGTGAATGTCTGACAGTAGTAAAAAAAAAAAAAAAAAAAAAAAAAAAAATTGATCATGTGACTGTACTGTGTATATGACAAGCATATCTATGAACCACAATCAAGGAAATGTGGCAACAAAGTTATGTACAGACGTCGGAATAAGTTCGTTTCCTTTTCCGTGGACTAAGGTGTTTGTAACACTGCTCGATGGAAGGGTATCCCCTCCTTCTCCCTTCCTCATAGTCCCACACTCCCACCCAACCCCCCCACTTTTCTCTTCGACCCTCTGACCCCACCCGGTACCCTGCATACTCTCCCTCACAGCCAGCTAGGAGTTTCTGTACTTCAAGCACCTCTCTAATTACGTGTAGTCCGAACAACTAATAAAAGGATAGTACAGTATATATCATAAACCAAGTTAGGAAAAGATTTACTACACTATATTATAATAAGAAAAGATCTGAATGAAGAAGAAAGAGAAGTTTTAAAACCATTAAAGGAAGAAGTAAAGGAAAAAAAATTATAAGAGGACAGAGGAAGAATGTAATACTTTTTTTTGGAAAGTATTGGATATGAAAGTAAGGAAATGGTATTTAAGGAAATAGAAGTGAAGGAAACTAAGGGGGATGGTTGTGAAACATCAAAAGTTGAGGAAGTGGTACGGACAGAGAGTAGGAGAGAAGAGGGTATTAATAATGTCAAAAATAATTTGAAGGTGATATATACTAATGTTGATGGTTTCATATCGACAAGGATCGAAATTAATGATTTCTTGAGAGAACATGAACCTGATGTCATGTGCTTTGTAGAGTCCAAATTAAGAGAAGATATTGATGTTCATTTGGGAGATGGTAAATACAAATTGTGGAGAAAAGACAGAAAAGAAAAAAAGGGAGGAGGAGTGATGATAGCAGTGAAGAACAACATAAATGTAGATACTGTGGAAATGGGAGAAGTGATATATATGAAATTAGAAACTGGAGAGAATGTTAAGAGAGAGATGGCGGTAGTGTATGT
Organism: Coenobita brevimanus; assembly: GCF_032717465.1. Taxonomy (NCBI): domain Eukaryota; kingdom Metazoa; phylum Arthropoda; class Malacostraca; order Decapoda; family Coenobitidae; genus Coenobita; species Coenobita brevimanus. The sequence goes on along the minus strand of NC_136999.1, from coordinate 6,271,292 downwards.
TCCCCCAAAGACGAGAGCATGGAAGGATGACGAATACCTGTTGTTAGATATGGCTAACTACTTGCAAAAAATAATTGAGAAAAGCAATAATATAATTTTGGTGGGTGACTTTAATTGTAAAGAGGTGAACTGGGAGGAATGGTACTCGGGAGGCGGCGAGGATTCGTGGGGCACTGTTATTAAATATAATAATGAATAATGTGATGACGCAATGGGTCAAAGAAGAGACACGGTTTCGAGGTGAGGACACACCAGCAAGGTTAGATTTACTGTTCACCAAAGAACCTGATGTAATAGAATCATTGGACTATCTCTGTCCTTTGGGAAAAAGTGATCACGTGGTCATTGAGTTCCAGATGTTAATAGGAAACGTCGAGCCAAGAGACGAGCTTCATAGACAGGGAAGATACAACTTTGGGAAAGCAAATTTTACAGGATTGAGAAACTTTTTTGAAAATGCGGATTGGAGAAAATTCAGAGAAACAAGAGAGATACAGAGGAAGTGGGATATCTTTCTAGACCTCTATAATTTGGGAGTGGAAAAATTTGTACCAAGAGTAAGAGGGAAAGAAAACAGGAAAAAGGGGTGGTTTAATAGAAGGTGTATGATAGCAAAAAGAGAGAGATAAGGCTTGTAACAATTGGAGAAAGAGAGGTAACGACAGAACAAAGGAAGACTATAAAAGAATAAGAAATGAATACACAAGAAGACGTAGAGAAGAAGACAGGAATTATGAAAAAGGTTAAATTGACAAATGCAAGGATGAACCCAAACTGTTTTATAGATTTGTTAATGGCAAACTGAAACAAAAGGAAGGAATCACCAAACTGAAAGTAGAAGGAGAGGTTTTTAAGGATGCGGCAATGCAAGCAGAAATAATGAACAAACGTTTCCAGTCAGTTTTCACCAAAGAAAAGGAGCTTGTGGAAGGGGAGGGAGTGATTAGAAATGTTCCGTTGATGAAAGATATAAAAGTGGAGGTATACGAAGTGTATAAATTCCTGGAAACTCAAGATGTAAGGAAAGCCCCAGGACCTGATGGAATTTCTAATTGGGTACTGAAGGAATGCAGAGAACAACTGGCGGATAAAATTCACAGCTTAATTGTATGCTCACTGGAAGAGGGGAAAGTGCCAAAAGAATGGAAGAGGGCAAATGTGGTACCAATTTACAAGGGAGGAAACAGGGAAGAACCCCTGAATTATAGACCAGTGTCTCTAACCAGCATGGTCGCAAAATTGTGTGAGAGAATCCTGAAAGACAGATGGATAAAATATCTGGAAGAGATGAATATTTTGGCTGAATGTCAGTTTGGATTCAGAAGTGGAAGGTCATGTGTTTGTAACTTGTTTCGCTTTTACTCAAGAGCGATTGATGTGGTACAGGAGAGAGATGGTTGGGTGGATTGTGTGTACTTAGACTTAGAGAAGGCCTCTGACAAGGTACCTCATAAGAGACTAATGTGGAAACTAGAATATATAGGAGGACTAAAGGGGAAACTTCTGGAATGGATGAGAGACTTTTAGAGAGATAGACAAATGAGGACAGTAATAAAGGAAAAGATGTCTGGATGGAGGGAAGTAATAAGTGGAGTCCCTCAAGGCTCAGTGTTGGCGCCAGTAATGTTCCTGATTTACGTAAATGATCTGGTAGATGGAGTGAACAGTTATGCAAGTCTGTTTGCTGATGATGTAAAGATCTTGAGGAAGATAGAGGTTGAGGAGGATTGTAAAATACTGCAGGAGGATTTGGATAGGATAGACAATTGGAGCCGGATGTGGGAAATGAAATTTAATGTAAAGAAATGTAAAATATTTGAAATGGGTAAAAGTACCAGGAGACCATCACTGAATTATTTTTTGGGTAATGAATTAATCACAAAAAGGAGAGAAGAGAAAGATTTTGGAGTGCTGGTCCAAGATAGTTTGCCACCAGAAAAGCACATTAAGAAGATAATTGGAGAGATTTATAAACTCTTGACTAACATAAGAGTAGCATTTCATTATATGGATGAGGAAATGATGGAAAAATTGATAGTGGCCATGATTCGCCCCAGGTTAGAATATGCAGCGGTAGTGTGGTCCCCACACAAAAAGAAAGATATAAACAAGATTGAGAGAATACAAAGAACAGCAACCAAGATGGTCCCCAGTCTGACAGACCTGTCATACAGAGAGAGGCTGGAAAAACTGGATTTGCCTTCGTTAGAGGAAAGGAGAAAGAGGGGAGACATGATTGCGGTGTTCAGGACCATGGTGGGAGTAGATAAAATTGACAAAGAAGATCTGTTTGTATGGGATAAGAGAGCAACAAGAGGACACGGAATGAAATTGAAAAAGTGAAGCTGCTTGAAGGATATAAAGAAATATAGCTTTCCTTACAGAAGTATAGACTTATGGAATAGCCTGGACAGAGATCGTCCAGTCTAAAAACTTAAACGAGTTTAAAGCTAAATTCGACTTATTGAGAAACAGCGACGGAAACCCACGAGCATAGTACATTCCTTGTATATCACAAATAGGTATATTAGGTAAATACTCCAATATTTGGAACGACTTAGACAAAGAGGTGGTGCATGAGAAAAACATTCATGTGTGTAAATGTAGACTTGATAAATGTGGATATGGAGACAGGACAACACGAGCATTGCTCAATTCCTGTATACTACAAATAGGTAAATACAACTAGGTAAATACACACACACACACACACACACACACACACACACACACACACACACACACACACACACACACACACACACAGTTAAAAGACAGGGAGCGACAGGCGGTGAGGGAGAGCGAGTGGAAAAATGAGAAATGAGAGGGCAGTTACGGAGAAAATACAAAGGGGTGAGGCAAAGAGAGAACAACGAGAGTTAAGAAAAGAGACAGAGAGTGAGAAGAGACAGTGAGAGGTGAAATGAGATACAAGCAGTGTGAAAAGGAAAGAGAAAAGGAGATGTGAATCGAAAGGCCGGGAGACAGGGAAGTAAAGACAAAAGGGGGGGGACAGCTGAGAGAAAATGGGAATCAAGCAAACACAGAAACAGGGATAACAAAAGAAGAAAGTGGGAAAGAGAGCTACGGAACGGAATACTTACAACGATAATGAGAAAAATTGGAAAAGGAGGCAAGGAAACAGGGAGGAGGAAAAAAGTGTGTTATTCTGGGAAGGACGCAGGAAAGAACTAAGCAGGATAAGAAGAAAGCATTGAGGCTGAGTAAAACAAATAACATTCCAATAAAAAGGGAGGGAGAGAAACAGAGAAATTAGAGAAATTTGCGTAGAGAAAGTAGAGATAAAGGGTGCGAAGAGAATTTAGGGCAAGAAAGAGGAGGGGGATGTTAAGAAGGGAAGACAAGGGAAGGGGCAGGGAGGGAGGAAGGGAGGGAAAGACAGTGGGAAGAGCGGAATGGAAGAAGAGATTTCGGGTGACGGGGAGAGACGGAGAAAGGAGAGAGAAAAGGGAACATGCAGTTATTACTGGGGAAAGAAAGCAGTGAAGGATATGGATTTAGTACAAGTAAAGAAATACGGAGAGAGTAATGATGAAAAAAGGTAACACATGTAACAGATGTACAGAGTAAGACAAAGTTGTAACACAGGGAGGGAGAAAGAAGAGTGAGGTAAGGAGGGAGTGAAAGAGGGGGAGTGAGACGAAGGAAAGGAAAGAGAGAGGGAGGAAGGTAGGGACTGAGTAGATTGCTATAAAGAGGGGAAGGAGGGAAAAGGAAACTGGGGAGGAGACAAAGGATCGAGAGAGAGAGAGAGAGAGAGAGAGAAGGAGGCGGAGGGGTAGTACACAGACAGGCACAGACAGATAGGTCGATAAATGTTCAGAAAGTGTGTGTGTGTGTGTGTGTGTGTGTGTGTGTGTGTGTGTGTGTGTGTGTGTGTGTGCGCGCGCGCGCGCTTCCGTCCTTGCGTCACTTCTGTAACATTGTTCCATTTTTTCACCTGAGTGTTTTCTCTGCTTCGGTAACTCCTCTCACTTTTTTTTTTTTTATCAGTATTTCTCCTGATTGTTCTTACCATTGCAAGTCTCTCTTTTTCCCTCCCTCCCTCCCTCTCCCTCTCTCTCTCTCTCTCTCTCCCGCTCCCTCTCTCTTTCTCTCTGTCTAGGAATAAAGAGATTGTTCTCACAATCTATATCTCCTTAATATGGCCACTTCCTCAGTTACTGTGGAATTTTGGTCGACATACATCGACTTAAAAAAAGAGTTCAGGAGACTAAGGCATCAGTTTCGCCTGAGGACTGTGGGACTTTTTTAGTAGAAACTCGTCGACTACGAGGTCAGCTAATTAAAGTGTTTAAAATCTGAATGGGTTTCACAATCATTACATAGAAAGTTGCTTACTCTTAACACGGACTCGGCACACAACCATGGTTGGAAGCTGTAAATGAAAATATTTACCAGCAGAATGACGTGAAAACTTTTTCACGAGCAAGATCTGCTCCACATGCAACAGACTCAACGTGGACGTTGTTAACACTACAGTAGAGCAAGTTTAAGGGATTCATCGGCAGGATGTTACACTAGAATAAATGTGAACTGGATATGCATTCCCAGGCAAACAAGAAGTATCTCCACGGTATGGCCTGCATAGTCATTAGGCTAACTTTTCCTTGTAACTCCTCTCTCTCTCCCTCCCTGTGTGTGTGTGTGTGTGTGTGTGTGTGTGTGTGTAAAAGGCGTGTACTACCGCAACATTTAATCACAACAGACTAATTCTGTGCGTGTGTGTGCGTGCGTGTGCGTGCGTGTGCGTGCGTGTGTGTGCGTGTGTGTGTAAGAGGTGTCTACAACCGCAACATTTAATTACAGCAGATTTATCTCTCTCTCTCTCTCTCTCTCTCTCTCTCTCTCTCTCTCTCTCCCTCTCTTTCTCTGTATGTAGTAAATCTTTTCCTAACTTGGTTTATGATATATACTGTACTATCCCTTTATTAGTTGTTCTAACTACACGTAATTAGAGAGGTGCTTGAAGTACAGAACCCCCTAGCTGGCTGTGAGCGAGAGTATGGAGGGTACCGAGAGGGGTCATGGGGTCTGAGAGAAAATTGGGGGGGTTGGGTGGGAGTGTGGGACTATGAGGAAGGGAGGAGGAGGGGATACCTCTCCATCAAGCAGTGTTACCAACTCGGAAAAGGAAACTAACTTATTCCGACGTCTGTACATGAATTCGTTTGATAACGCATTATGTTTGTGCTACAGAACTTGGTAGAAATATTTGAGTTTGCATTTCGTTCATGGTATGTTAGTTATATCGTCTAGGTAATATGTCCAATGTGTCCCTCCGGCTTTAGGTAAAATGTCCATGTATCCTTGCTGAATGCTGAGCTTGAAGAATGGAATAAGTTTATAATATGGTTTGGATCATGAATTGCTATTGAAAGGATATAAGAAGGTGACATCTTAATTAAATGTAATCAATCCATATTTTGTATAATGTGGTACGTTTCCCTGTTGAATGCTCATGTGATAAATTCAATAACTGTAGTATATGCTTGTAGTAATGAATAATTGCTAATGAAGTGAGTTAAGTACCCTATATGAGAGGTATAATAGTTGTTGAATAAAGGTTGAGAAAATATGCAGGTCACTATCTTGAAAGGTTAGTCTAAACATTATAGGAATGATGGTAGTCCTGATGAATTGCTGATGGTGAGTTTATACATGGTATCTTTAGTTGTAATCCTGATGTAAGAAATCATTAAAGGTATTTTCATCATGAATGCTGAGTGATAAGATCCAGACCTTAGAATATGGTGCTGGTAATGAATTATGATGGAAATGATGTATAGCATGTTTCCCCTTAGTTTAATTGTGTAATGGTTTAGCTTATGTGCATGAAATAAGTGACTTTGTCAGTGTGTTGTCATGAAATATGTAATGATTATAGAATTATTGAAATACTGTTACCAAATAATTATGTTCAACATTTGTTTCAGCTTTAGAGGCTATGTAGCCTAAGTCTTGGTTCTGTTTGGGTGTGGATGAATTGATAGTGAATGCTGAATGACCTTTGCAGAAACTAAATTTTTGGCTGCAGAATCGAACACTTTCCGAAGGTGATCCGACACTCGTTGCAGTAGTAGTAGTATTTGATGGCCCTTGCCTGCAGAGCTGCTTGCCTAGCTTTGGTCACGTACTCCACCATATAGATGGATTGCTGTTGACTGTGCATCAATAGACATGAAGTATATAGGTAATGTAAATATATTATTATTATAAGAGTAACCGTAGTTTGTTTGGGGAAGCATAGGCATAAACTACACTAAAGCATTGATTCTTGGAGAGTTATCGCATACAGTTAAGTGATGTTCTTTTGTTGTGGACAGTGCATGAGAGTGTGTAGGTGTGTGGAAGTGTTTGCCTGAGGCAATGTAAATGCTATGTATGTGTTTAATAATACTTATAAGAAATATGTCCTAATAATGTTTGACCATAATGAATTAAGGCACTCATCTTTATGGACCAAAATGTCGGAATAGCTCTAGGAATGTCCGGGTTTACAGTAGTTCTACGTAAGGACAGGGTCACCTGAAATAAGTGTAGTGGACTGCCACAATTGTAGTGAATCACGTGTTTGGTTGTGGATAAATAATTGAATGTTATTTGACTGTTTTAATAAAATAGACTGAAGATTATGCGAAGTGTATATAGCGTGAGTTATTGCTGATGACGTGTTGGTGTTGGTGATGAAGAATGATGGATATGGTTATTACTAATAAACTCCTTTGTTTTCATTGCAGCCTGAAGGATCTCCTAAGAGGATACGTGCAGCCTGTAGATGCGAATACCTAGTTGCTTTGCCAGGTCGCCCTAGTGCAGCAGTACCACAGACTAGTTAACAGCAGCAAAACTACGAGAAGTTCTGTACGTGTGAGACTAAATGTGAACTGCAAAATTGTAGAGACTGCGAGAAATAATAATGTATTTTTGAAATAATTTAACGTGAACTTGACTGTGAATAAATATTATGCTGTTGAGAAGAAACGTTTGAAGAATATATAGCACAGCATAACGTAAGAGCATTAGAGGAGCAATGGAAAGGCAGTAGACCCATAGGCATCTGTTACGGTCGTGTCCAAGAAAGAAAGGAAGACTAAATGGCATTGAAATGAATATATTGAAGAAATAATGAATGTAAATGAAGGAGTTAGCTGCGTACCTGAATGAAAACCAAATGAAGATTATCCAGTGGCCCTGTGTTTGGCATGGAATTTTGATTAGACATTTTTGCTTACCGTCATGTTTCTATCACTTACATGGCCTCCAGCAGGACGATCACCATGAACACCCCGAGCACTCTCGTTAGAAATGCATTATTGTCAACATATTTAAAAGAAGTAAATGTTGATGTTTGTATGCATATAATGGCATGGTAGTTTTGTGTCGCATGTTATGAGGTAATGTGAGGTATGCTGAGGTCATCGTTTGTCAATCGTACTCTTGATGTTTGAATGTTTCATGTATTTATCTTAGATCATAGGTGTTTTGAAATGGTTTGTTTAAAACGAAGGGCATAATTAAAATAAATAACTCTAAAATGAGACAAATTATTGTATGATATTGTTAATGTAATCCAGAAATCTTGTGGTGTCCCCATAAAAGTGTATGAGTCTGGGGTTTGGAAGTTGGTCGTGACATTTGAGGTGATATAATATGGTTATTGAATCCTGATAGTCATGACTGCATGAATAGAAATGAAGCATGATTGAGTAAAAGAGAAGGTGAATGAAATGAGGGTGAGTTGTAAGTAGGTTATATGGTTACTTGATATTGTTTGAGATGGAGTATCGGAATATAGGAAAGGAAGGGCAGAGACCCAAAGCATTAGTACATGGAGTGGATATTGAGTGTCTGGACTGAGGGCACATGATTTAAGTGTCATTCATAAGTGGTTAGTGTGATGTATTTTATTATCGTGTTTGGTACATATTTGTAAAGTAGTGTGTGGTTAACGAGGATGTGACGTCATAAGTGTGATTGGTGATACTGTAAATATTATAAATGTAAGTTGGTATAACCATTGACATTTATTGTGAGTTTGGGTAAAATTATTTACTTGTATGTGACTTTGTTTATATTGAAATCGGTGGTCGTTTGTCCTTTCCCCCTTGCCTCGTCGATGTTTCATGTACTTTTTAACAGCTCTTTTTCCCCCTCTCCCGTCCAGTGGCCTCCTAAAGTCCTGCAGTGTCGTCCTCCCCCTTCTTCCCTCCAGTGGCGTGCTCTCCTTCGTTCCGTGCAGTGGCCTCCTTGACCTCCTCCCTCTCTTCTCCTCCAGTGCTCTCCCCTCCTGGGTGCTCCATTGCCCTCTCTTCCTCTATTGTCGTGCCCTCCTTCCACCATGTAGTGTCCTTTCCTCTCCATTGGTTTTCCCTCCTCCAGTGCCCCCGTCCTCCCAGTGTCAAGTGGCCTCTTCTCTTGCCCTTCTGCAGTGGGCACCTCCAGTGGTATAGTCTCTTTTGCTCTCCAGTGGTATCGTCTCCTCCCTGCTCCAGTGCCCTCTTCTCCTCTAGTGTCGTGTCCTCCTTTCCCCCTCCAGTGTCCTTCCGTCGTGCCCCCCTTTAGTTCCCTCCCCTCCTGAATTGGTCTCATGTCCAGTGGTTTCCCGTCATCCAGTGCCCCTCTCCTCCTTTTCTCCAGTGCCCTTCCCGTCTTCCCCCCTGTCATTGGGCTCCTCTGCTTCCGGCCTTCAGTGCTCTTCCCTGCTCCCCTCCTTCAGTGCTCTTCTGTCCTCCCGGCCTCCAGTGCCCTCCTCTTCTCACCCTTTTCAGTGGGCTCTCCTTCTCCCCATCTCCATAGTCCTCTCGTCCTCTAGTGTCGTGGGCTCCTTCCCCCTCCAGTGTCCTTCCATCTTCCCCTTTCTGTAGTGCCCTCACCTCTTCTAGTGTCGTCCCGCCTCCAGTGGCTTCCCTCCCTCCAGTGGGCTCTTCTCCTCCCGCCCTTCAGTGGTCTCCTGTCGTTTTCCATTTTCAGTGTGCTCTCCTTCTCGTCTCCAGTGGCCTCCCTTCCTGGGCTGTTGCAGTGGCTTACCGTGTTTTCCCCCCTCCATTGCTCTCCTCTCCTCCAGTGCCGTCCTCCCCGTATTCCCCTCCAGTGCTCTTGGCTGCTCCCTGGTCCAGTGTCCTCTCCTCCTGTAGTGTCGTGCCCTGTTTCCCCTGTGCAGTGTCGTTCCCCCCCTCTGTGCTCTCTTCCCCCCCTGCAGTGCTCTCCCCTTATCCCTGATGAAGTGGGCGCCCTTCCTGTAGTGGCCTGCCCTTGTGGCCCATCTAGTGGTCTCCCCTTATTTCATGGCATTCACCCTTCAGTTGCTTCCCCTCCTCCAGTGCCCTCTCCTCCTGTAGTGTCGTTCCCCCCTTGCCCCCTGTAGTGTCCCTACCTGGTTCCCCCTTGTATTGCTGTGCTGTCCTGTAGTGCCTCCCTTGACTGGCTTTCCCTCCTCCAGTGGCCCTTTCCTTCTTGTCTACAGTGGCCTGCTCTGATTCCCCCCTTCAATGGGCTCGTGTGTTTCTGCTCTTCAGTTCTCTCCGCTCGTCCAGAGGCCTTCTGTTCTCCCGCTGTCCAGTGCCCTCCTCTCGTCTCCTCTGTCAGTGGGCTCTCCTTGTCCCAGTGTCAACTGGCCTGCCTTCCTCTATTGTCGTTCCCTCCTTCCCGTCTGCCGTGTTCTTCTCTCTTTCTCTCTCCTCTTGTAGTGGCCTCCTCTATGTAGTGGCTTCCCCGCCTCCAGTGGGGTGCTGTCATGGAGCTCTTCAGTGGTGTATCCTCCTCTCTCCTATTAGTGGGCTCTGTTCGTGTCTGTCTGTAGTGCTCTTTTCTCATGGCGTTTTTCAGTTCCCTCTTGTGTTTCTGGGTTCCTGCCTCCTCCATTGCTCTTGCCTCCTCTAGTGAGCCCTTCTGCCCCGTTCAGTACCCTGCGCCCTTCCCCCCGTCCAGTGCTTTTTTCCTCTTGTTCGTTTGCAATGGTGTCTCGTTCTTCTTGCTCGAGTGTCCTTTCCACCCGTAGTGTTGTTTCCTCCTTGCCCCCTGCAGTGTCCTTGGTTCGTTTCGTTGTCTACTGGCTTTCCTTCCTTTAGTTTCACCCTTCATGTTTTGCTCCGTCTAGTTGTCCCTTTCAAAACATCCATGCATAAAGTTGTTAGGTTCTGTCCGCTTAAAGTTTACTATGGTATTAATATTATGATGATAATATGTTAGAATAAAATTGTAAAAAAAAAAATAAACAAAAAAATAAAAAAAAAGTTTCAAGTCAGGAGATATGTAAGGTATAATTTTTAAATTTTTTAATCGTTTAACCGGAAGGCAGTGAGGCAGTGAGGCAGTGAGGCAGTGAGGCAGTGAGGCAGTGAGGCAGTGAGGCAGTGAGGCAGTGAGGCAGTGAGGCAGTGAGGCAGTGAGGCAGTGAGGCAGTGAGGCAGTGAGGCAGTGAGGCAGTGAGGCAGTGAGGCAGTGAGGCAGTGAGGCAGTGAGGCAGTGAGGCAGTGAGGCAGTGAGGCAGTGAGGCAGTGAGGCAGTGAGGCAGTGAGGCAGTGAGGCAGTGAGGCAGTGAGGCAGTGAGGCAGTGAGGCAGTGAGGCAGTGAGGCAGTGAGGCAGTGAGGCAGTGAGGCAGTGAGGCAGTGAGGCAGTGAGGCAGTGAGGCAGTGAGGCAGTGAGGCAGTGAGGCAGTGAGGCAGTGAGGCAGTGAGGCAGTGAGGCAGTGAGGCAGTGAGGCAGTGAGGCAGTGAGGCAGTGAGGCAGTGAGGCAGTGAGGCAGTGAGGCAGTGAGGCAGTGAGGCAGTGAGGCAGTGAGGCAGTGAGGCAGTGAGGCAGTGAGGCAGTGAGGCAGTGAGGCAGTGAGGCAGTGAGGCAGTGAGGCAGTGAGGCAGTGAGGCAGTGAGGCAGTGAGGCAGTGAGGCAGTGAGGCAGTGAGGCAGTGAGGCAGTGAGGCAGTGAGGCAGTGAGGCAGTGAGGCAGTGAGGCAGTGAGGCAGTGAGGCAGTGAGGCAGTGAGGCAGTGAGGCAGTGAGGCAGTGAGGCAGTGAGGCAGTGAGGCAGTGAGGCAGTGAGGCAGTGAGGCAGTGAGGCAGTGAGGCAGTGAGGCAGTGAGGCAGTGAGGCAGTGAGGCAGTGAGGCAGTGAGGCAGTGAGGCAGTGAGGCAGTGAGGCAGTGAGGCAGTGAGGCAGTGAGGCAGTGAGGCAGTGAGGCAGTGAGGCAGTGAGGCAGTGAGGCAGTGAGGCAGTGAGGCAGTGAGGCAGTGAGGCAGTGAGGCAGTGAGGCAGTGAGGCAGTGAGGCAGTGAGGCAGTGAGGCAGTGAGGCAGTGAGGCAGTGAGGCAGTGAGGCAGTGAGGCAGTGAGGCAGTGAGGCAGTGAGGCAGTGAGGCAGTGAGGCAGTGAGGCAGTGAGGCAGTGAGGCAGTGAGGCAGTGAGGCAGTGAGGCAGTGAGGCAGTGAGGCAGTGAGGCAGTGAGGCAGTGAGGCAGTGAGGCAGTGAGGCAGTGAGGCAGTGAGGCAGTGAGGCAGTGAGGCAGTGAGGCAGTGAGGCAGTGAGGCAGTGAGGCAGTGAGGCAGTGAGGCAGTGAGGCAGTGAGGCAGTGAGGCAGTGAGGCAGTGAGGCAGTGAGGCAGTGAGGCAGTGAGGCAGTGAGGCAGTGAGGCAGTGAGGCAGTGAGGCAGTGAGGCAGTGAGGCAGTGAGGCAGTGAGGCAGTGAGGCAGTGAGGCAGTGAGGCAGTGAGGCAGTGAGGCAGTGAGGCAGTGAGGCAGTGAGGCAGTGAGGCAGTGAGGCAGTGAGGCAGTGAGGCAGTGAGGCAGTGAGGCAGTGAGGCAGTGAGGCAGTGAGGCAGTGAGGCAGTGAGGCCCCGGGGGGCGGGGGCCCACTAGGGGCCGGCGAAAGACCGGGAGGGCCGCGGCAAGATAGGCCCCGGGGGGCGGGGGCCCACTAGGGGCCGGCGAAAGACCGGGAGGGCCGCGGCAAGATAGGCCCCGGGGGGCGGGGGCCCACTAGGGGCGGGCGAAAGACCGGGAGGGCCGCGGCAAGATAGGCCCCGGGGGGCGGGGGCCCACTAGGGGCGGGCGAAAGACCGGGAGGGCCGCGGCAAGATAGGCCCCGGGGGGCGGGGGCCCACTAGGGGCGGGCGAAAGACCGGGAGGGGCCGCGGCCAGAGCGGCCCCGGGGGGCGGGGGCCCACTAGGGGCGGGCGAAAGACCGGGAGGGCCGCGGCAAGATAGGCCCCGGGGGGCGGGGGCCCACTAGGGGCGGGCGAAAGACCGGGAGGGCCGCGGCAAGATAGGCCCCGGGGGGCGGGGGCCCACTAGGGGCCGGCGAAAGACCGGGAGGGCCGCGGCAAGATAGGCCCCGGGGGCGGGGGCCCACTAGGGGCGGGCGAAAGACCGGGAGGGCCGCGGCAAGATAGGCCCCGGGGGCGGGGGCCCACTAGGGGCCGGCGAAAGACCGGGAGGGCCGCGGCAAGATAGGCCCCGGGGGGCGGGGGCCCACTAGGGGCCGGCGAAAGACCGGGAGGGCCGCGGCAAGATAGGCCCCGGGGGGCGGGGGCCCACTAGGGGCCGGCGAAAGACCGGGAGGGCCGCGGCAAGATAGGCCAGGGGGGCGGGGGCCCACTAGGGGCCGGCGAAAGACCGGGAGGGCCGCGGCAAGATAGGCCCCGGGGGGCGGGGGCCCACTAGGGGCCGGCGAAAGACCGGGAGGGCCGCGGCAAGATAGGCCCCGGGGGGCGGGGGCCCACTAGGGGCGGGCGAAAGACCGGGAGGGCCGCGGCAAGATAGGCCCCGGGGGGCGGGGGCCCACTAGGGGCCGGCGAAAGACCGGGAGGGCCGCGGCAAGATAGGCCCCGGCGGGAGGGCGCCCACTAGGGGCGGGCGAAAGACCGGGAGGGCCGCGGCAAGATAGGCCCCGGGGGGGCGGGGGCCCACTAGGGGCGGGCGAAAGACCGGGAGGGCCGCGGCAAGATAGGCCCCGGGGGGCGGGGGCCCACTAGGGGCGGGCGAAAGACCGGGAGGGCCGCGGCAAGATAGGCCCCGGGGGGCGGGGGCCCACTAGGGGCGGGCGAAAGACCGGGAGGGCCGCGGCAAGATAGGCCCCGGGGGGCGGGGGCCCACTAGGGGCGGGCGAAAGACCGGGAGGGCCGCGGCAAGATAGGCCCCGGGGGGCGGGGGCCCACTAGGGGCCGGCGAAAGACCGGGAGGGCCGAGGCAAGATAGGCCCCGGGGCCGGGGGCCCACTAGGGGCCGGCGAAAGACCGGGAGGGCCGCGGCAAGATAGGCCCCGGGGGCGGGGGCCCACTAGGGGGCCGGGGCGAAAGACCGGGAGGGCCGCGGCAAGATAGGCCCCGGGGGCGGGGGCCCACTAGGGGCCGGCGAAAGACCGGGAGGGCCGCGGCAAGATTGCCCCGGGGGGCGGGGGCCCACTAGGGGCCGGCGAAAGACCGGGAGGGCCGCGGCAAGATAGGCCCCGGGGGGCGGGGGCCCACTAGGGGCCGGCGAAAGACCGGGAGGGCCGCGGCAAGATAGGCCCCGGGGGGCGGGGGCCCACTAGGGGCCGGCGAAAGACCGGGAGGGCCGCGGCAAGATAGGCCCCGGGGGGCGGGGGCCCACTAGGGGCCGGCGAAAGACCGGGAGGGCCGCGGCAAGATAGGCCCAGCGGTGTGGGACCACTAGGGGCCGGCGAAAGACCGGGAGGGCCGCGGCAAGATAGGCCCCGGGGGGCGGGGGCCCACTAGGGGCGGGCGATAGACCGGGAGGGCCGCGGCAAGATAGGCCCCGGGGGCGGGGGCCCACTAGGGGCCGGCGAAAGACCGGGAGGGCCGCGGCAAGATAGGCCCCGGGGGCGGGGGCCCACTAGGGGGCGGCGGCGACAGACCGGGAGGGCCGCGGCAAGATAGGCCCCGGGGGGCGGGGGCCCACTAGGGGCGGGCGAAAGACCGGGAGGGCCGCGGCAAGATAGGCCCCGGGGGGCGGGGGCCCACTAGGGGCCGGCGAAAGACCGGGAGGGCCGCGGCAAGATAGGCCCCGGGGGGCGGGGGCCCACTAGGGGCCGGCGAAAGACCGGGAGGGCCGCGGCAAGATAGGCCCCGGGGGGCGGGGGCCCACTAGGGGCGGGCGAAAGACCGGGAGGGCCGCGGCAAGATAGGCCCCGGGGGGCGGGGGCCCACTAGGGGCGGGCGAAAGACCGGGAGGGCCGCGGCAAGATAGGCCCCGGGGGGCGGGGGCCCACTAGGGGCGGGCGAAAGACCGGGAGGAGCTGCGGCACACCCTTCGACAAGGGGGATTTGTTCCCCCTTTTTTTGGGGGGGTTTTGTCTTTTTTTTTCCCTTTTCTTTTCTTCCTTTTTTTTCCTTCTTCCTCAAGGGGAATTTGTTCCCTTTGTTTTTTTCTTCTTCAAGGGAAATTTCCCCCCACCCTTTTCTTTCTCCCTTAAGGTGCATTTTTTCCCCCTTATTTTAAAATATATGTATATATTTTTGTTTTCTTCCCCCACTTTTTTTAAAAAATTTATAATTTTTTTTTTTATAATTTTTTTTTATTTTTTTTTTTTTTTAATTTTTCTATTTTTTTTTTTTTAAGTTATTTTATTTTATTTTTATATTTATTTTATTTTCTATTTATTTTTTATAATTTTTTTTTTTTTTTTTTATTTTAACTTTTTTTTTCTTTCTCCTTGGGAGGGTATATTTTTATTTTATTTTTTTTCTTGGGAGGGTATATTTTTTTTTTTTTTTTCTTGGGAGTGTATATTTTTATATATATATATATATATATATATATATATATATATATATATATATATATATATATTTTTTCCTTATGATATAATTTTTTTTTTTTGTCCTATTTTTTTTTCCTTGATATTCAACTTTTTATTTTAATTTTGATTTTTTTTTTTTATATATTTTTTTCCCATTTTCTTTTATTATTTAAAAAATTTCCTTTTCCACTTATTTTTTATTTTTTATTTTATTTTTTATTTATTTTTCTTAGTTTTCTCTTTAATAGTGTTTTTTTCTTTTCTTTTATTTTTATTTCATTGATTTTTTTTTTTACCCATTTTTTTTTTTTTCCTTTCAAATTTTTCCCAAGTTTTTTTTTTTTCCCTAATTTTCTTTTTTCCCCCCCATTTCCTTTCATTTCTTCTCCCTTCTTTATTCTTTCATTTCTTTTCCCTTCTTTTTTCTTTATTATTTCTTGTCTTTTTCCTCTCGTATTTATTTTATTTTATAATTTTTTCCATTTATTATTATTATTTTAATTACATTTATCATTACTATTTCGTCTATTTCTATTTTTTTGCCCTTTTTTAATTTTTTTTTCCCCTTTACTTTCACCCTATTATTAATACTATTTTCTTTCCCCCACCAAAAAAAAAAAAATTAATAATAACACGGGAACAAAATACAAAAAAAACAAAAAATTACAAGGAGGGGGGAAAGAGGGCACAAGAGCGCATATCACAGAAGGGAGGGAGGAAGGGAGGCGTGTCTTACTAGACAGGAGGAGAGGACAGAATAGGCCGTTCTCTCACAGGATGGGGGGGGGAGAAGGGAGTGTGTCACTTGAGGGGACGGAGGGACGTGTGTCACTGGACGGGAGGGAGGGGCGTATGTCACTGGACGGGAGGGAGGGTCGTCTGTCACTGGAGGGGAGGGAGGGGCGTCTGTCACTGGAGGGGAGAAGGGCGTGTGTTACTAAAGGGAAGAGGAGGCAGAAGAGGGCTTTGTATCATAGAATGAGGGAAAGGGGGCCTTGTGTCACTAGAACAGAGGGGAGGGCACAAGAGAGTAGTGTATCACAGGAGATGGGAAAGAGGGGCGTGTGTCACTTGAGGGAACGAGACGGGAGGAGAGGGACCTGTGTCACTGGACAGGAGAAGAGGTGAGGAGAGGGCCCTATGTCAGTGGAGGAGAGGAGAGGGGAAAAAAAGAGGGCCATCTGTCACTGGATGGGAAGTGGGGGGAGGAGAGGGCCGTGTGTCACTTGAGGACAGGAGAGGGGAGGAGACGGCCGTGTGTCACTGGAGGAGACGAGAAAGGAGGAGAGAGCCTTGCTTCACAGGAGACGAGAAGATGGCAGTCTGTTACTAGAAGGGAGAAGAGGAAGGTGTGTCACTGGAGGGCAGGAGAGGGTGGTGTGTCACTGAAGGGGACGAAAGGGCTGTGTGTCACTGGAAGGGACAAGAGGGCAGAAAAGGGCGTTGTGTCACAGGAGGGAGGGAGAGGGGCGTGAGTAATTGGGGGGGAAGAGAGGGCACAAGAGGGCATTGTATCACAGGAGGAGGGAAAAGGGGCGTGTGTCATTGGATGGGAAGAGAGTGCACAAGAGGGCGTTGTATCACAGGCGGGAGGGAGAGGGGCGTGTGTAACTAGACGGGGAAAGAGGGCGTTGTATCAGAGTATGGAGGGAGAGGGGCTTGTGTCATTAGAGGGTGGGAGACGGCACAAGAAGGCATTGTAGCACAGCATGAAGGGAGAGGGGCGTGTGTCGGGGAAGAGAAGCGTGTATCACTGGAGGGTGGGAGAGAGGCGTATGTCACTAGAGGGGAGGAGAATGCACAAGAGACCGTTGAATCACAGGAAGGAGGGAGAGGGGCGTGTGTCATTACAGGGGGGGAGAGGCCACAAGAGGGCGTTGCATCACATGAGGGAGGGAGAGGGGCGTGGGTCACTCGAGGGGGAGGGAGGGGCGTGGGTCACTCGAGGAGGGGGGAGGGGCGTGGGTCACTCGAGGAGGGGGGAGGGGCGTGGGTCACTCGAGGAGGGGGGAGGGGCGTGTGTCACTAGAAAGGGGGAGAGGAGCGTGTATGACTAGAGGGGAGGACAGGGCAAATGAGGGCGTTCTTTGACAGTTGAGGGTGAGAGGGACGTGTGTCACTAGAGGGGGGGGAGAATGCACAAGAGGGCATTGTATCACAGGAAGGAGGGACAGGGCACAAGAGTGCGTTGTATCACAAGAGGGAGGGAGAGGGCCCTGTATCACTAGACGGGAGAAAAGGGAAGAAGAGGGCGTTGTATCCCAGGAGGGGGCGAGAGGGGCTTGTGCCACTAGAGGTCGGAACAGGGCACAAGGGGGCGTTGCATCACATGAGGGAGGGAGAGGGGCGTGGGTCACTCGAGGGGGAGGGAGGGGCGTGTGTCACTGGAGGAGGGAGAGGGGCGTGTGTCACTGGAGGAGGGAGAGGGACGTGTGTCATAAGAGGGGGGGAGGGGACAAGGCACAAGAGGGCGTTGTTTCACAGGACGGGGGAGAGGGTCATGTGCCACGAGAAGGGGCAGAGGGCACAATAGGAAGTTGTATCACTGGAAGGAGGGAGAGGAGCGTGTCTCAGTAGAGGGAGGGAGAGGAGCGTATCTCAGTAGAGGGAGGGATAGAGGCGTGTCTCACTAGAGGGGGGGGAGTGGCCAAAACTGGGCATTGTATCACAAGAGAGGGGGAGAGGGGCGTATGGTACTGGAGGGGAGGACAGGACAGAAGAGGGCATTGTATCACAGGAGGGAGGGAGAGGGGCGTGTCAGTAGAGGGAGGGAGAGGGGCGTGTCAGTAGAGGGAGGGAGAGGGGCGTGTCAGTAGAGGGAGGGAGAGGGGCGTGTCAGTAGAGGGGGGGAGAGGGGCGTCTGTCACTGGAGGGGAAAAGAGTGCACAAGAGGGCGTTGTATCACAGGAGAGAAGCAGAGGGGCGTTTGTCACTGGAGGGGAGGAGTCTGCCGAAGAGGCCGTTGTATTACAGGAGGGAGAGAGAGGGGCGTGTGACAGAAGAAGGGGGAAGAGGGCACAAGAGGAGGATGTATCACAGGTGCGAGGGACAGGGGCGTGTGTCACTGGAGGGGGGCACAGGGGCGTGTCACTCGAGGGGGGTAGAGTGCACAAGAGGATGTTGCATCACAGGAGGGAGGGAGGGAGGGAGGGAGGGAGGGAGAGTGGCGTGTTTCGCTAGAGGAAGAGAGTCGGCACAAGAGGGCATTGTATCACAGAAGGGGGATATAAGGCCGTGTCTCGCTGGAGGGGGGAGACAGGGACGTGTATTACTGGAGGAAAGGAGAGTCTACAAGATGGCGTTCGATCACAGAAGGGAGGGATTGGGGCGTGTGTCACTGGAGGGGGGGGAGAGGGGCGCGTGTCACTCAAGGGGAGGACAGTGCACAAGAGGGCATTGCATCACAGGAGGGAGGGAGAGGGGCGTGTCTCGGGACAGGGGGGGAGAGTCGGCACAACAGGCCATTGTATCACAGAAGGGGGATGTAAGGGCGTGTCTCACTAGAGGGGGGAGACAGGGACGTGTATTACTGGAGGGAAGGAGAGTGTACAAGATGGCGGTCGATCACAAAAGGGAGGGATAGGGGCGTGTGTCACTGTAGGGGGTCGAGAGGGGCGTGTGTCACTGGAGGGGGTCGAGAGGGGCGTGTGTCACTGGAGGGGGTCGAGAGGGGCGTGTGTCACTGGAGGGGGTCGAGAGGGGTGTGTGTCACTAGATGGGAGGAGAAGGCAGAAGAGGGAGTTGTGTCACAGGAGGGAGACACGCGTGTGCCACTAGAGAGAAGGAGAGGGCAGAAAAGGGCGTTGTATCACAGGAGGGAGGGAGAGGGGCGTGTGTCACTAGAGGGGGGGAGAAGGGGGGTGTCTGCAGTGGAGGAGAGGGCAGTGTGTCATTGGAGGTAAGGAGAGGCAAGGAGAGGGACGTGTGTCACTGGAGGGGAGCAGAGTGGAGTAGAGGGCCATGTGTCACTGCAGGCGAGGAGAGGGCCGTGTGTCACTGGAGGGGAGGAGAGGGCTGTGTATCACTGGACGGAAGGAGACGGGGGTCTCACTGGAGGAGAGGAGAAGGGGAATGTGCCACAGGAGGGGAGGAGAGGGCGGTGTGTCACTGGACGGGAGGAGAGGGGGCATGTCACTCCAGGGGAGTAGAGGGGAAAAGATGGCTGTTTGTCACTGGAGGAGAGGGGGAATGCGTCACTGGAGGGGACGAGAGGGCAGCGTGTCACTGGAGGGGAGGATAGGGGCGGTGTGTCACTGGAGGGGAAGAGAGTGCACAAGAGGCCGTTGCATCACAGGAGGGAGGGAGAGGGGCATGTGTCGCTGGAGGGGTGGGGGGATAGGGGCGTGTGTGACTACATGTGAGGAGAGGGCAAAAGAGGATGTAGCATCACAGGAGGAAGGGAGAGGGGTGTGTGTCACTGGAGGGGGGGATAGAGGCGTGTCTCAATTGAAGGGGGGGGAGAGGGTAGAAGGGGGCGTTGTATCAGAGGAGGAAGGGAGAGCGGCGTGTGTCACTAGAGGAGGGGAGAGGGCACAAGAGGGCATTGTATCACAAGAAAAAAGGGGAGAAATGGAGTTCCCCCCAGCTAAGCCCTGTATTGGACTATATAGCCCCACTAGGGTTACAGGAGCGAGCTACCACTCCCGGCACGGCAGCCCGGCCGAGGCTCGAACTCGCAATCCCCCGATTACGAGTCCGGCGCGCTACCACTGTGCTACCGCGCCCCCCATTGTATCACAAGAGAGGGGGAGAGGGGCGTGTGTCACTGGAGGGGAGGATAGGGCACAAGAGAGCGTTGTATCACAGGAGGAAGGGATAGGGGCGTCTGTCACTAGAGGGGGGGAGAAGGCACTAGAGGGTGTTTTACCAAAGGAGGGAGGAAGAGGGGCGTGTGTCACTGGAGGAGGGGAGAGGCGTGTGTCACTAGAGGGGGAGAGGGGGCACTAGAGGGTGTTGTACCAGAGGATGGAGGGAGAGAGGCGTGTGTCATTGGAGGGAGGGAGAGGAGCGTGTGTCACTAGAGGGGGAGACAGAGGACAGAAGAGTGCATTGTATCACAGGAGGGAGGGAGAGGGGCATGTGTCACTAGAAGGGGGGGAGAGGACACAACAGGATTTTGGAGGGGGGGGGGGAAGGGAACACAACAGGATTTTGTATCACAAGAGGGAGGGAGAGGGGCATGTGTCATAGCGGGGGGGAGAGGGGCGTGTGTCACTGGAGGGGAGGAGAGCGCGCAAGAGGGCGTTGTATCACAGTAGGGGGGGGAGGGGTGCATGTCACTGGAGGGGGAGAGGGGTGCATGTCACTGGAGGGGGGGAGAGGGGTGCATGTCACTGGAGGGGGGGAGAGGGGTGCATGTCACTGGAGGGGGAGAGAGGGGCGTGTGTCACTAGATGGGGGGAGAGGGCACAAGAGGCCGTTGTATCACACGAGGGAGGAAGAGGGGCGTGTGTCAATAGAGGGAGGAAGAGGGCAAAAGGTAGCATTGTATCACAGGAGGGAGGTAGAGGGGCGTGTGTCAAGAGGGGGGGAAAGGGCACAAGAGGGTGCTGTATGAAATTAGGAAGGGAGAGGGGAGTGTGTCACTAGAGGGGGGCATAGGACACAAGAGGGCGCTGTATCACAGCAGGGAAGGAGAGGGGTCTGTGTCACTACAGGGGAGAGAGGGGTCTGTGTCACTACAGGGGAGAGAGGGGCATGTGTCACTTGAAGGAAGGACAGGGGAGGAGAGGGCCGTGTGTCACTGGAGGGGAGGACAGGGGAGGAGACGGCCGTGTGTGACTGGAGGGGACGAGAGGGGGGGGGTGTCACTGGAGGAGAGGAGATGGGGGGGGTGTCACTGGAGGAGAGGAGATGGGGGGGGTGTCACTGGAGGAGAGGAGATGGGGGGGGTGTCACTGGAGGAGAGGAGATGGGGGGGGTGTCACTGGAGGAGAGGAGATGGGGGGGGTGTCACTGGAGGAGAGGAGATGGGGGGGGTGTCACTGGAGGAGAGGAGATGGGGGGGGTGTCACTGGAGGAGAGGAGATGGGGGGGGTGTCACTTGAGGAGAGGAGATGGGGGGGTGTCACTTGAGGAGAGGAGATGGGGAGGGGAGGGGAGGGGAGGGGAGGGGAGGGGAGAGGAGGGGAGAGGAGGGGAGGGGAGAGCAGAGGAGGGGAGGGGAGAGCAGAGGAGGGGAGGGCAGTGTGTCACTGGAGGTAAGAAAAGAAGGAGAGGACCCTGTGTCACTGGAGGGGAGAAGAGGGGAGGAGAGGAGAGGGGAGGAGAGGGCTGTGTGTCAGTGGATGGGGGGAGGAGGGGGGAGGAGAGGGTCCAGTGTCACTTGACACCAGGAGAGGGGAAGAGATGACCGTGTGTCACTGAAGGGAAGCAGAGGGGAGGAAAGGGCCGTGTGTCACTAGAGGGCAGGAGAGGGCCGTGTGTCAGTGGAGGGTACGAGAAAGGAGAAGAAAGCCGTGCTTCACTGGAGGGGGGGAGAGGGAAGGAGAGAGCTGGTATCACTGGAGGGAAGGAGACGGCAGTCTGTCACTGGAGGGGAGAAGAGGACGGTGTGTCACTGGAGGGGAGGAGAGGACGGTGTGACACTCGAGGGGAGGAGAAGGCGGTGTGTCACTGAAGGAAAGGAGAGGACAGTGTGTCAATGAAGGGGACGAGAGAGGAAGAGAGGGTGGTGTGTCATAGGAGGGGAGAAGAGGGCAGTAGAGGGTGTTGTATCACAGGAAGGAGGGAGAGGGGAGTGTGTCACTAAAGAGGAGAGGGCAGAAGAGGGCGTTGTATCACAGGAGGGGGGAGAGGGGAGTGTGTCACTGGAGGGGAAGAGAGGGCCGTGTGTCACTGGAGGGGAAGAGAGGGCCGTGTGTCACGGGAGGGGAGGAGAGAGAGGGTGTGCCACTGGAGGGGAGGAGAAAGAAGGAGAGGGCCGTGTGTTACTGGAGAGGAGAGGGCGGTGTGTCACTGGAGGGGATGAGAGGACGGTCTGTGACTTGAGGGGAGGAGATGGCACTGTCACTGGAGAGGAGGAGAGGGCGATGTGTCATTGGAGAGGAGGAGACGGCAGTGTGTTACTGAAGGGGAGGAGAGGGCAGTCAGTCACTGGAGGGGAGGAGAGGACGGTGTGTCACTGGAGGGGAAGAGAGAAGAGGAGAGGGCGGTCTGTCACTGGAGGGCACGAGAGGACAGTGTGTCACTGGAGAGTAGGAGAGGGGATGAGAGGGCGGTGTGTTGATGCAGGGGAGGAGAGGGGGGGGGGAATGGAGGGGAGGAGAGGGCAGTCTGTCACCGGAGGGGAGGAGAGGACGATGTGTCACTGGAGGGGAGGAGAGGGCGGTGTGTCACTGGAGGGGAGGAGAGGGCGGTGTGTCACTGGAGGGGAGGAGAGGGCGGTGTGTCACTGGAGGGGAGGAGAGGGCGGTGTGTCACTGGAGGGGAGGAGAGGACGATGTGTCACTGGAGGGGAGGAGAGGACGATGTGTCACTGGAGGGGAGGAGAGGGCGGTGTGTCACTGGAGGGAACGAGAGGGGAGGAGACGGCCATGTGTCACTGGAGGGGAGGAGAGGGGAGGAGAATGGGGTGTGTCATTGGAAGGAAGGAGAGGGGGGGAGTCACTGGAAGGGAGGAGAGAGGGGGGAATCACTGGAAGGGAGGAGAGGGAGGGGAGTCACTGGAGGGGAGAAGATGGGGGGGTGTCACTGGAGGAGAGGAGAGGGGGGGGTGTCGCTCGAGGGGAGGAGAGGGGGGGGTGTCGCTCGAGGGGAGGAGAGGGGGGGTGTCGCTCGAGGGGAGGAGAGGGGGGGGTGTCGCTCGAGGGGAGGAGAGGGGGGGTGTCGCTCGAGGGGAGGAGAGGGGGGGGTGTCGCTCGAGGGGAGGAGAGGGGGGGTGTCGCTCGAGGGGAGGAGTGGGGGGGGTGTCGCTCGAGGGGAGGAGAGGGAGGGTGTCGCTCGAGGGGAGGAGAGGGGGGGTGTCACTGGAGGGGAGGAGAGGGGGGGTGTCACTGGAGGGGAGGAGAGAGGGGGGGGTCACTGGAGGGGAGGAGGGGGGGGGTCACTGGAGGGGAGGAGAGGGGGGGGGCACTGGAGGGGAGGAGAGGGCTGTATTTGTGGATGATTGCATGGGTACTTGAGTAGATGGGTGGGTAAGTTAGCATATGGGTGGGTAAGTTAGCATATGGGTGGGTAAGTTAGCATATGGGTGGGTATGTAGGTCTAGGGTTGTGGGGGGGTGTCAAGGTTGATGTTTGTTGTGCGTAGATTGGTGGGTGATCAGGTAGCCTATTTCCCTTCTGTATTACGGTTCACCACCACCTCCCTCAGCCATGCAGCCCTAGTGGGATAGGTCAATGCTAGGCTAGGTTGCGCTAGGTTTGCTTAGGTTACATTGGCATAGGTAATTTTGCCTGTGAAATACATTATTCATTTCCAAAAAAAACCTTGGGATAATTTTGATACAACGTGGCCAGCGTCGTTCCTGGCTGGTAATCCTGGTCAAAATGCTGAACCATAATTCAGAAAGGAAATATCTGACAGGGCAGCCAGCGATGGGAGGGGTGTGTGTAGCAATGTAAAGGGAGTGCGTGTTTCAAGGTTGGGGTGTCGATAGCTAAGAGTGTCACTTGGGGTATGGGTGGGCAGTGAAGGTGTAGGTGGCCATGGGCAAGTGGGTGAATGTGTGGCCATGGGTGGCTGGGTCAATGTGTTGCTGTGGGTGTGGGTGGATTAATGTTTTGCTGTGGGTGTGGGTGGGTTAATGTTTTGCTGTGGGTGTGGGTGGGTTAATGTTTTGCTGTGGGTGTGGGTGGGTGGCCAAATATGTGGGTATATTTTTTGGATGTGAGGAAGAAGGAACCAAAGGGTGAGCCTGCAAAACATTCCTTGCAAGAAAAAACAAAAATTATACAATAGAGACCCAAATTCAATATCCATTCATTTTGAGGTGTCTGGACACAATGCATCTGAAAGACTGGAGATCATAGGAAGTAGGAAATACAGACAGAGGGAGACGGTTCCAGAGCTGACCTTATGCATAAATGAAGGACTGGGAGTATTTGTTAATTCTTGTATTAGAGAGTTACACAGAGAAGGAATGAGAGGTTGTTGAAAGACAAGTGCTATGTGCCCGCCGTAGAGGTGGCTGGATGCAAGCAGACAGTTCAGAGGAGGAGTGACCATTGAAGTAGCAATAGAAGAGACAAAAATGCAACAGTGTGACAAAGAGACAGAGGTTGAAGGGAGCCAGTAAGTGGAGGAAAGTTGATGAGATGAATAGCCTTTGACTCCACCCTATTGAGAAGAGCTGTATGTGGGGAGCCTCCCCACACATGAGAGTTGTACTCCATACAAGGCCGGATAAATATGAAGTAAGTTTGGGTGGGGCCCGAGAGGGGATTTCCCTCTCAACAGCTCTGCCGCATCAGTCCCAGTACCTCTCTCTCTCTCTCTCTGTCATATGTCAGCTATTTACTATTTGAAATTGTGTATTAAATATTCTGTACTTATTAAATATATTAAATAAGGCTATATAGTGCTATGAATGTGTCGCTTTTTAGGATAATACCAATGATTTGCATAAATTCCACACCACGTGACAACGTCGCTTTCCGACGTTGCCACCGGTCACTTCCTCCCTGATCCCCACCCACGATGGCAGCTACTCTGACTCGCTCTCGTGTGCTCCACAGTCGGGAGAAAGAACTTATTTACAATGTGAACAAGTATTTTTTAGAAGAAATATCAGAGAGAGGACTTATGCCTACTGGGGAAACCTCTATAAAAAAAAAAACGCGCCAAGACTTTTACCTCAGTCGTGGTGTGGAAAAAAGGTCGAAACAATATAGAAGAAAACAAAACAAATATACAAAAACTTTCTCAATCAACTGAGAGAGAGAGAGAGAGAGAGAGAGAGAGAGAGAGAGAGAGGAGGTTTGGCAGAGCTGTAGAGAGGGAAATCCCCGCGCGGGCCCCACCCAAACGGACTTCATATTTGAGTCTGACCAGCACCTAATCTCATGGAAGCAGATTTTACAAAAGATGCAATATGATCTTTCGAAGATAAGTCGTGCGTGAATGAAACCCCAGGCATGTTCAAGGATGATACAGGACTGAGCTGGATATTATTAAACATTAATGGATACTCCGGTGGAAGATTTTGATGGGTTGATAGGTGTGAAAACCGAGCCTTTGATTCATTATAAACAACAAGATTATTTTTACCCCAGTCAGAGATACAAGCCAAGTCAGACAATACGTGTGCCATAGACTCATCCCTTGTTTATTGAAGTAACTGCCGAGATGGACGTTGTGGGAACCGAATGGAAAGGTGAAGGGTGGAATCATCAGCGTATGAGTGGATAGGGTTAGATGTACAGCTTAGAAGGTCATTGATGAATAAAAGGAAGAGACTTGGTGATAGGACAGAGCCCTGAAGAACACCACTTTTAACGGATCTAGGAGAAGAACGATGACCGTCTACAAGAGCGGCTATAGAACGACCAGAAAGGAAGCTAAAGATGAAGTCACAGATAGAAAGATAGAAACCTTAAGAGGGCAGTTTGGAAATTTAAGATTTATGCCAGACTGGATCATAAGCCTTTGAGATGTCAAGTGCAATGGCAAAGCTTTCACCAAAGTCTCAAAAGGAGGATGACCAGGAGTCTGAAAGGTAGGTGAGAAGATCGCCAGTGGAGCGTCCCTGACGGAACCCATACTGACGATCAGAAAGAAGGTTGTGATAGGAAAGATGCATTAAAATTTTTCTGTTAAGAATAGACTTCAAAACTTTTGAGACAGCATGCTAAACCAATTGCACGATAGTTAGAGGGTTGGAAATGGTCACCCTTCTTTGGGACTGGCTGAATGAGAGCAAACTTCTAGCAGGAAGGAAAGGTACAAGTTGAAAGACAAAGATAAAAGAGTTTACCTAAGCAGGGTGTAAGCATAGAAGCACAGTTCTCGAGGACAACAAAAGGGACTCCATCAGACCCATATACCTTGTTAGTATTGAGGCCTGTGATGGCAGAAAATACATCAGCTGAAGAAATTTTAATGTCAGCCATGCGGAAGTCACAGGGGGAGGAAGTGGTGGAGGAACAGCACCGGAATTGTCTAAGGTGGAATTGGAGGAGAAAGTCTGAGCAAAGAGATCTGCTTTATCAGTAGAAGAAATAGCTACAGAGCCATCAGAGTAGAAAAGAGGAGGGAAGGATGATGAAATAAAGTTGTTAGAAAGGCTTTTGGCAAGGTGCCACAAGGAGCGGGAAGAATTCGAGTTGGAGAGTTGAGAGCATTTAGTACGGATGAAATTATTTTTAGCAAAGCGAAGAACAAACTTAGCACAATTGCGGGCAGAAACATAAAAAATATGTGATTCAGGGGTGTGTTGGTTCTGGTACCTTTTATAGGCCCTCTCCTTGTGGCGGATATGAGGAAGGTATGTACTATATGCTTCCATGCCCGAGAGAATAACATCTACAATGCGCAAGACACACTCAGATGGCCCCCGGCCATAGAAGCAATAATCATTCTAGGGAAAATCAAACAACTACTGCCTGAGGGCCTCCCAACCTGCAGCTCCAAAGTGCCACAGTCGACGTTGCTTTGCAGGGTCCACAGGCCGTACCGGAGCGACAGGGCAGGTTTAAATTAATAAGGTCGTGATAGGAGGAGCCCAACGGAGAGGAAAGATTACCGGAGTAAGCAGAAGCATTAGTTGTAAGGAAGAGGTCAAGTATGTTGGAGCTCTCTCCATGGTGGTCAGGGATACAGGTAGGGTGCTGTACAAGCTGCTCTAGGTCATTAAGAATATAAAAGATGTAGGCTTGTTCACCAAGTACATCAGTGAAAGGAGAGGAGAGCCAAAGGTGGTGGTGAACATTGAATTCTAAAATGTAGCTTTCAGAGAAAGGAGAAATGGATAGAATGTGTCCCATCGTAGAAGTAAGCCAGTCGAAAAATTCTTCATAGGCAGTAGAATCAGGGGATAAGTATACAGTGCAGATATATTTAGTCAGAGAATGACAGGAAAGCTGAAACCAGAGTGTAGAGAATTCAGAAGATTCAAGTTCAGGAACATAGGAACAATATAAATCGTTGTGTACATATACATAACAGCCACCTTTGCCTTGGAAACGAGTATAGAGAAAGCAGGAGGAAACAGAAAAGGGTTTGCTTTCAGATGCCTCAGACAGCTGAGTCTCTGACAGCAAGAGAAGGTGAGGTTTTGAGGAGGAGAGGCATGTTCAACAGTGAGAAAGTTAGAAGACCACGAATGTTGCAGAAATGAAGATGAAGTAAGTGTAACATTGGTTTCAGGCATCTCTCTGAGTCATCACCGGGAGAGGGACAGATGATGGGAGAATTTATGGTTCCCCCCCTGGGGACTCCAAAACCAGATTTAATTGTGCTATTTTTCTTATTTAATTTTGAAAGGGAAGTGTAGTGTGTACTGTGCATGTAGTTTGGTGTTGACAGAGAAACTTGTATTGGAGAACATGCTGGCCTACTCTCCGTGGGTGTGGGAGAGTAGTTAAGTTGGTGGGTGCAGTGGGTGCGGGAGGATAGTTGTGTTGGTGGGTGAGTGGGTGTGGGAAGGTAGTTAAGTTGGTGGGTATGTGGGAGGGTAGTTAAGTTGGTGACTGTGGAAGAATAGTTAGGTTGGTGGGTGTGGGAGGGTTGTTAAGTTGGTGGGTGAGTGTGGGAGGGTAGTTAAGTTGGTGGGTGGGTGTGGGAGGATAGTGTTGGTCGGTGGGGTGGGTGTGGGAGGATAGTGTTGGTCGGTGGGGTGGGTGTGGGAGGATAGTTAAGTTGGTGGGTGGGTGGGTGGGTGGGTGGGTGGGTGGGTGTGGAAGGATGGGTTGGTGGGTGAGTGGGTGTGGAAGGATAGTTAGGGTGATGGGTGGGGTGGGTGGAGGGGTATGTGAGTGGATTGCTTCCAGGTCCAAAACCTGTGAGCTATAAAATAAAAGTGGAGGAGTGGGAATTGTAGGAGTAGGAAGCTACGCCTCCTGTACTACACCCTGCCTGCGTAACACCCTGTCTCTACTCCCAGGCTGACCTGTGCCAATGCTGGTTGGCCCTACCAATGCCAGTCGATTATGGAAGGCTCGACTTTTAAGCTAAGTGCCTGCGACCCCCTAACTGAGGGTGCTCCTGCACGCTCACGGGATCCCCCAGCGGCTCGGCAGTTGCCCCAGTCCGGAGTCGGGCCTGAATCCACGCACTGGCCGTGCAACAGGACCTCCGGGAGGTTTAGGTCCCAGACAGAAGCCAATCTGCCTGGAACCGTCCACCAGGGCTAGTGGGTGAAAGGTTTTTAGTAGAAGAGGTAAAAAGAACCTGAAGCCCGGACGACAACCCTGACTCCCGCCCCCTCCCAGCAGCTACAGGGTGTCGCCTCCACTGCATGCCGTGGGGGAGAGGTACGAGTTCAGACGTTGCCGACCTTCGTCAGGTTAGGCAAAACAAGTACAAAATAGATACAAAACATAATACATAAATCCTGTGCCTTCAGTGCCTTCTGCAGGAGGGTGACATCTTTGGAAATCAGTGGATAAAATTTGCGACAATCTTGGCAAATCCTTCAGCAGACACACCCCTGGAGATATGACAGCTTGGTCCTCTAGGAGCAGCAGCACCTGCAGGAGATAGGGATCCTTAGAGACTGTTGGTAGCATGAGGGGCACAAGGCCTTCAACAATTCAGTTTTTATTTCAGTTACTCTATGTAGATTTGTCAACCGATATGCCTATATAATCAGGATTCCAGAGGCCTGATTATCAAATGGTGAATGTGTGGCCAATTTCACTGGCCAACCTGTTGAAGTCCGCATCCATCACGTCCCTAACTGCATTCTTGACTGTGCCTTACTACACTGAATACGATAAAAGGCGTACAGTAGATGACAAAGAGCTCCACCGTCTGTATTTTCTCTCATCACTGGTTAATCCATTTCCTCTCATCAGTGATCATCTGTCAACATGCATTGCTAAACAGGCATCTGTCAATGCTTGCCTACATGAACATTCATCCATATCCTGGAACTTGTGAAATGGAAGTGGGCTCCAGCATGCCTTGGTCACCTAATAGGAGCTCTCCATGCTCTCAATCTTTAGCAGCCTTCCTATTCAGTGCCTTATCCCTGAGGTTACTCTCTATGATGCATTTACCATAAACTTTTTATTTTTTGGTTTATGCTAAGAAGAAGGAAACAAAGGCCACGAGCCCGCAATAACTGTTCCTTCCAAGAGAAAAACAGAATACAAGAGAAAGCCACATTCAAAATCCGATCATTTCGAGATGCCTGGACACACTGCGATCATAGCTAGCAGGAAATACAGACAGATAGAGTGAGTTCCAGAGTTGACCTGTTGCATACACGAAGGACTGGGAGTAATGGTTAACTCTTGCATTTGAGACTTGGACAGAAAAGAGATGAAAGTTTGTGGCTAACCCTATTGAGCTCCGTGGTTTTGGAGGTGGATTTAGCTAAAAGCCAAGGAGATTCAGTCCTGTGTCATCTGCTTATCATTGAATTCTGTGCAAAATATGGTAGTGGGCCAGTTCCATCAGGTGAAAAACACTACAGTAACCATGGAGACTCATTACTACATCAAAACTAAGACACCCTAACATTCCCTCCTAACATCTCCTCTTTTGTGATTTGTTTTTGGATATATCCAGCTTGTTAATATAATACAGTACATATGAAGTGTCTGCTGATATTAGAATACATTAAATAACACTGAGGGGGACAGTAAGATGTAATAAGCAAAATAAATCACTAAGGAAGAGGCATCAGGGACTTTCCTTAACAGAGAAGAATACCAGCTATCAAATTTCATTCAACCACAACATTTGATTTAAGTTGTAAGTGGCCCAGCTGCCAGATGAAAACAAAGCTATTATGGTAACCTATCTATCAATCTATTGCCAGATGCCTTAATCCCTTATATGGGGGGGCCACAAACAAATCGCCTCCACGTCACTCTGTCCCCCGCCATTTCACTGCCCTGCTCCCAATTCACACCCTCCTCTCATATACCTCTCCACTCCATCCCTCCATCTCATCCTTGGCCTTCCCCTTCATCTCTCCCCCTCCACCTCACTCACATACACTCTCCTTGTCAGTCTCTCACTCTCCATCCTCTTCACATGGCCAAACCACCTCAATGTGTTTCTCCTACCGCTTCTTATCACATCCACATCTACACCACAACGCTCCTTCACTTCCTCGTTTGTCAGTCTGTTCCTCCATGTAACTCCGACAACAAGACACACCAGCATACGCATGTCCCTCAACTCCCTCCCTATCCCACAACACCAGCATACACTCCCTCAACTCCCTCCCTATCCCATAACAATCCAGCATACATGTCCCTCGACTCCCTATCCCACAACAAACCAGCATACACTTCCCTCAACCCCCTCCCTATCCCACAACAAACCAGCATACACGTCCCTCAACTACCTCCCTATCCCACAATAAGCCAGCATACACATGTCCCTCAACTTCCTCCCTATCCCACAAGTGTCCCTCAACTCCCCCCCCTATCCCACAACAAACCAGCATACACACCCTCAACTGCCTCCCTATCCCACACCAAGAGCCGATCATGCCTACAGCCAGATATAGATACAGAATATGCCTAGGACCACAGCAACAAATTACACACACATACATACATACAGATACATGCACAAGATACATACACAGATACAAACATACAAACAAATAAATACACAAGACATGTATACAAAATACATACACATACAAACACAAACATAAACAAGATAAAAACATACAAATACAAGATACATACAAAGATACAAACATACACACCGATACATACACAGGGTACATACACAGATACAAAGACAAATACATACACAGATACAAACACAAGATACATACAGATGCAAAACATACACACTGATACATACACCAGATATATACACATACAAACTCAAAATACATACAAAGATACAAACACACACATATACATACAAAGATACAAACACACACATATACATACACAAGATACATACACAGATACAAAGACAAATACATACAGATATACAAACACAACATACATACACAGATACAAACACAAATACATAGATACAAACAAAAATACATACACAGAAACAAGACAAGATACATACATATACAGAGTAGCTTTTCATTATATGGATGAGGAGATTATGAAAAAATTTATAGTGGCCAGGATTCGCCCCAGGTTAGAATAGGCAGCAGTAGTGTGGTGCCCACACAAAAAGAAAGATATGAACAAAGTTGAGAGAATTCAAAGAACAGCAACCAAAATGGTCCCCAGTCTGGCAGATCTGTCGTATAGAGAGAGGCTGGAAAAGCTGGATTTTCCTTCCTTAGAAGGAAGAAGAAAGAGAGGCGACATGATTGCAGTGTTCAGGACCATGGTGGGAGTAGATAAAATTGACACAGAAAATCTGTTTTTATGGGATAAGAGAGTAACAGGAGGACACGGAATGAACCTGAAGAAGCCAAGCTGCTTGAAGGATATCAAGAAATACAGTTTTCTTTATAGATGTATAGACCTGTGGAACAGTCTGGACAAAGAGATCGTCCAGTCTAAAAACTTAAATGAGTTTAAAGCTAAATTTGACTTATTGAGAAACAGAGACGGGATCCCACGAGCGTAGCTCATTTCCTGTATATCACAACTAGGTAAATACATTTAGGTAAATACAAGATACATATACAAGATACATACAGAAGATACATACAGATACAAAGACAAATACATACAGATACAAACACAAGATACATACACAGATACAAAACATACACGGATACAACATAGACACTGATACATACACAAGATATACAGTATACACAGCTACAAACACAAATACACAGATACAAACAAAAATACATACACAGAAACAGACAAGATACATACCGGTACATATACAAACACATACATGCACGAGTTACATACACAAGATATACACAGAGATACAAACACAAGGTACGATCAGATACAGAGCAAACCTACTTATTAAAAAAAAAATACAAAAATACAAAATACATAAATACAATACATAAATATCACTGGTACACATTATATATAAAATGATAAATCCCAACAGACTACATCCTATACACCTTAACCTGGGCCAGATTTATGCTCTTTGCAGCTTATTTCATGTGGTCCACTGGATGAAAATACAATGCCATGGTTCTACATCCTTTCAAAGCCCTATATCATGACTAGCATAATATTGTAGTGTTAATCTAGCATTACAAATTACTATTCAAGATGGAGAAATGGATTAAGAAGGCCAAGTTAAAGTAAGAAGAGTATTGTTACCATGGCAGCTACCACTGTGCAATGAATTAATAATAATCAATAATAATAATATTAATAATAATAATGATAACATGGATAAATTACATCAACAACGGAGCATGACTACATAAAACTTCAATCAGATGGCAAACCTTTGGCCATACAACCGATCCCCATTTTACGATGACCCAGCGTGTGATGAATAGCTTATATGACCACAAGTATGGACACTGAGATATACAACATGGCAAAGGTACTGTGCGATCATCAAAACGCAAGAATATTCATTTGTTAGTTCCAAGATGGCCTCTGAACTCTGTCACTGGTGGATGTGTTGGTGCCAGTGATGGAACACTATACTCCATTTCACCAAGTTTGTCACCATCATTGATATCCCCAGTGCCTGTAGTGTTGAAGTGATTCCACAGCATTGGGTAAACCTCTATTTATTACCTTCAGAACCAATATATAAAGGCAATACAGAAAGGTATATCCAGTACTGAGGATATTTATCAATGCTACATGTGTTGAGGACTTCAATGATGCTGCCAGACTCGGTGAAATGGAGTATAGTGTGGTGCTGTGGCCCAACCAGCAAGTGAAGTGCAGGGAAATTAAAATATTACCAAAATAGATGAGTTGCAAACTAATTTTTATACTTATTTTTCCATGGCTAGGAGCAAGTGCAATGCAATGAAGTAAAATAATTACCAGTTTATTTTAGCTGGAAACTTTTAAAGACTTTGTTGAGCAGGTGACCCTTGACCACACACATTCCCACTGAACATATTATAATGACCAGATACATGATAAATCCCAAGGTGATGGATTTTATTCAAAGACATCATCGTAAAACAAGGGTGGATTGTATTCCTTCTACCTCCACATGATTTAACTCTAGAGAGACTTTTCAAAGGAGACTTATCCAACTAGATGGCTGGATACAGCCTTCATCAATCACTTCACAACAAGAAAATACTCTAAAGTTGGTATATTTGGAGGTATCAGTGCCACTGGCTGAAGGCATCCCTATCCAACACTTTACCTTTAATTACCTTGAAAACAGGACATTGCAGGGATGGATGATCTTGCTGCATCATCTGCAAATTGTGACTGCATTAGCAACTTGGCCATTTAATATTTTACCTCATTCAGTCTGGTGATATGTTTTATATTTCAGTCTTGTTACCTCCAGACATTCCCGTTCACCTAAATAGATTCTCTGAGCTAGAATGGTTAGATACAAACATTATTAATCCCTCAACTACTGCATGTTATGAAATTATAAAGAAAACACTAAAATATTTTGGTGCTATGAATAATCGAGATAAAAAATAAACTTATGGTACATGTCACAAGATTAACTGAAACTGGAGAACTGTCTCATAGTAAGAAACAATGAAATTAAGTTGTGGCATTATTACTTACCTCCATGGGGTGAACAGATGAGAGTTCGTATGGAATGGAGAAAAAAATGGTATGTCCTCAGCCACTGATGATTAAGCCTGAAGGCTGCCCATCGCATCTTCAAACCCCAGCCAGTTACTTTCCGAAGCACGTGTAAAACTTTTAACAATTACCATTCTGTATATTACTATCCTGTACATTGTTGGTTATACAGTATATCAATACAGTTGACCATTATGCTGGCGAGAGAGACCTGCAAACAGTGACAATGATACAACAGAGGACTTCTGCTGCTATTTTAAAAAGTGTCCCTCAGGCCATCCATATCCCGAAAGGTTGGGGAATGGCTGGGAGGAGGAGGGACATAAGATGAGAGGAAAAAACCAGTAAGATGGAAGTAGTGGAAGCAATGAAGAAAGTCAAAATGGGGAAAGCTCCAGGAATTGATGGAGTGTGTGGTGAAATGCTGATGCATGGGTGAGAGATAGAAGAATGGATATGGAAGAGTTGCTGATTGGCCTCGGAGGAAGGTGGAGTCCAGGAGGATTGGAATTCAGGTATAATTATTACCCTGTACAAAGAAAAACGGAGAAAAGGAGTGTGTGGCAATCATTGGGCCATTTCTCTTCTTAGTGTTACAAGAAGAATATAGGGTAAGATACTTACTGACAGAGATAGGGAAATAACAGGGGAATCAGCTGGAGAAGAACTGGGAGGCTTAAAGAGGGCAAGAGGTTGTGCAAATCAGATATTCATAAGTTTATAGTGGAAAAGTTTATAGTGAAGGGAAATAAGTTGTATGCAGCCTTCATGGATTTGGAAAAAGCATATGACAGGGTGAACAGACAAGGAATGTGGAAAGTATTAAGAATTTATGAAGCAAATGGGAGGTTGTTGAATGCCATGAAGAGTATGTATGAGGGTGCTAAGACTGCAGTGCATGAGGAAAGTGAACTGAGTGAATTTTTCTACCTGACTGCTGGATTGACACATGGAATGTGTCATGTATCCATGGTTGTTCAATATGTCTATGGATGGGGCTATAAAACAGATACAAGGAAGGGCAGTGGATGTCAGAGCAACCCTTATGAGAGAGGGCAGTATTTGGAAACTCCCTGTGGCATTTGAAGAAGATACTGTTGTTAAGGAAAACAAAGGGGAACTGCAAGGCTTGGTGAATGAGTTTGGGATTTTGCTTAAGAAACGGAATCTAAAGGCGAATGTGGGGAACAGTAAAGTTGTGGTCTTTGAGAGAAATTAAGCCACTGAATGTACAGTGAGGCTGGATGAGGAAGAAATAAAAAAATGTGAGTGCGTTCAAGTACTTGGGTAGTGTGATGAGTAAAGGATGGAAGTTTAAAGATGAAGTGGATGAAAGGGTACAACAAGGAAGAAAGGTTGTTGGTTCTTTGAAAGCAGTGATAAGGTACACAAAGTGAGCATGGAAGTAAAAATATTACTGCATGGCAGTATTGTGATACCAACCCTAATGTATGGATGTGAAGCTTGGACCTTGCTGGGGGGACACAAGTCAAGACAGAGCAGTGGTAGTTATCCGAGAGGAGCACGTACGGTACAGTTATGTGGAGAGACTGACAAATACGGAAGTGAAGGAGCGTTGTGGTGTGGATGTGATAGAAACCATTAGAAGAAATACATAGAGGTGGTTTGGATGGAGATTGAGAGACTATCAAGGAAAGTGTATGCTAGTAGTAGGGGTAGGCAGCCCCACCCAGGGAAGTACTACCGCCAAGGTTACGGGAGACTCGAGGAATAGCCTGGATTCCATTTTCTCTCCTAGGCCTCCGTAGCTGGTTACACATCTTTCTGCCTCACACACCGGATGGCATCAGGCTGCCCTCTTCACACAACACACACATCCACATTTTATTACATTGCCTTAAACCGACTATCCTCTCTCCATAAAACACTGATCTTGTCATTACATATCATACCCATTCCACAACTCATCCCTGCTCTCCCCCCCATAAAAAGAACCATGGCTGCTGCTATACTGGGAATCAGTGCGGTGGTTTCTCAGGTGACCACCACCGGTAGGGCTGGGTCATTTGCACAGCGCCCTCCCGGTCGTCATCAAGCGACTGTGCCACCTCCAGTGTTGCGGCGCCCTAAATCTGCTCGTTAGTGCAGTAAAATTTTCTTTTGCAATTTTAGGGGACTTTACTCCAACATCAACTCTGTTCAAAATTACCTCCAGTTTGAATCCCCTGATCTGCTATTTCTGACAGAGACACAAGTAAGCTCCACCTCTGATTTAGCTAGATTTAATTTTCCTGGTTATATCTCGATTCAAGTTTTCGGACCCAAAGGAGGCGTATGGTGCCTTGCTAAATCAGAAATTGCCCTGGAGGAAATTACTAAATTTTATTGTCCTTATTTTGACTATTCTATATAGAAATTAAATTCTTTGGGTGAAATTAAGTATTTCTGTTGTGTTTATCATTCCCCTAATGTCCCTTCAGAGCCGAGTTTATCTGACTCTCTGTCTTCACAACTAAGTGTCCTCAACATTAATACTGCATCAGAAATGACTATTCTGGGTGATTTTAATGTCCATAATGTCGAATGGCTCACATATTCATTCAAAACTGATGACTCTGGCCTTGAATGTGAGCTATTTGCAGACTCATTTAATCTCACCCAGTTAGTCAGTCAACCCACCCGTGTACCAGACAACCCCGATCAAAATCCCCACCTATTGGACTTGTTTCTAACAACCAATTCAAATAATTATAATGTCGAAGTGAAGTCCCCCCTCGGATCCTCGGATCATTGATTCAAGCCACCAGTTTCTCACCTACCACACCCTCCTGCTCTGCACCTGTCATGATGACTAAATGGCACCACGGCAGGGCAGACTGGGAGGAACTTCAAAATTTTCTCATGGATGTTCCTTGGACCTCCTTTTGCTCCCATGATGCGTATTCCACTTTGGGCCACATACAGGATTTCATTAAAGTCGGCATGGAAACATTCATTCCCCATCATAGTTACAGAAAAATATGAAATTCTCCTAAATGGTTTGACCACAATTGTGCTAGAGTAACAGAACATAAAACAAGACCCCCCTGGGGGTAGGTTTTTTTTTTCAATACTCCTCCCCCAGTATCCCTGCTTGTCATAAAAGGCGACTAAAAGGGTTGGCGGAGGGTTAATGCCCCTCCCCGGAAAACAACTAACTGAAAAAAAAAACAATAAGCCTCGGACAAGGACTGACCAAACGATGACGACCAAGGACCGGACAAAGGACATGGTTATTGGAACGTGGAATGTAAGGTGAGCGAATGATGAGGTGAAAGAGAGAGAGATTGTCCAGGTGCCTGAGGGTGCGAAAGTGGATGTATGTGGAGTAACAAACAAAATGGAGAGGAGAAAGTGTGAGAGAATGGGAGTATGGATGGGGTATATGTGCAGGAGTAGGTGAGACTGAGAGGGCAAAGGAAGGAGTATGTATAGTTGTGAGTAAAAGATGGAAGAAGAGCATAAGACAGTATGGATCAGTTGGGTCAAGGATTGTGTGAGTAAAGTTGAAAGTTGGAATACAAATGTGGGCAATTGTGTGTGTGTATGCGCCAATGCAAGGTCGTGCTAGAAGAGTGAGAGAAGAGTTCTGGACATATGTAGAAGTGTGCATGGAAAAATTTGGAAGGAATGAGCGAGTGTTTTTGATCGGTGATATGAATGGTAAAGTTGGGAATGTGAAGGTGGATGGAATAGTTGGTGAGTGGGGTGTGCCTGCTGAGATAGATGAGAATGGGAATGCGTTAGTGGACATTTGTGCTGGGAGGGGGTTGGTGATAGCCAATACCCTCTTCAGGCATAAAATGATCCACAGGTATACATGGCGAGTGATGAGAAGGGTGGGTGGTGAACTGAATGAAAGGAAGGCAATGACTGAATATGTGTGTGTGGATGAAAGGATGCGAAGATGTCTTCGTGAATGAAGAATACACACTGCCTAGTCTCTTTTAATATCTGTCCATTTATTTATCTATTCATCTATTTATCTATTTTTATCCATCCACCTACGGCATCTTATCATACATTTTTCACTACTATCAGGAACACAGGGGCCTGGGAGCGAGGCTACTTAGTCCAGACATTTAAGACGCGAGTGATCAGTAACTTGTCCGAGTCGTATTATGTAGACAATAAACTCCTACCAGCCTTTGGATATACAACTTATTGGTCATATCCCGTGAGTGGGCCTTAACCCACAAGACCTCTATGCGCCCATTTGGTTACCTTTACCACCCAACATAGTAACTGATGTTTTCCTAGGCTAC